>NC_052518.1:51117331-51477331 GCF_014356525.2 Nilaparvata lugens
TGTTTAAATGTTAAAATGTTTAAATGTTAAATGTTTAAATGTTTCAATGTTTTAATGTTCAAATGTTTAAATGTTTAAATGTTTGAATGTTCAAATGTTTAAATGTTAAATGTTTAAATGTGTAAATGTTGAATGTTTTAAATGTTTTAATGTTTAAATGTTTGAATGTTCAAATGTTTAGATGTTTAAATGTTCAAATGTTTAAATGTTCAATTGTTCACATGTTTAAATGTTCAATTGTTCACATGTTCAAATGTTCAAAGGTTTAAATGTTTGAATGTTCAATATATAAATGTTCCAATGTTCGAATGTTTAGATGTTCTAATGTTTGAATATCTTAATGTACTGATGTTGAAATGTTGAAATGTTCAAATGGTCAAATGTTTAAATGTTCGAATATTAAAATATTAAAATGTTTTCAAGTTTTAATGTTCATATGTTTGAATGTTCGAATGTTTATATGTTCAAATGTTTGATTGTTCAAATGTTCAAATGTTCACATGTTCGGATGGTTGAATGTTCAAATATTGAAATGTATTAAAGTTTTAATGTTTAAATGTTCGAATGTTCAAATGTTTAAATGTTTAAATGTCAAAATGTTTTAATGTTCGAATGTTCATATGTTTAGATGTTTAAATGTTCAATTGTTCACATGTTTAAATGTTCAAAGGTTCAAATTGTTAAATGTTTTAATGTTTAAATGTTTGAATGTTTTAATGTTTAAATATTCAAATGTTTCAATATTCAAATGTTTAAGGCTTTGCTAAAACTGCAATAAACATACTTTTGCATGATAAAAATTCCATACAGTCATTATTGTAGCACAGATAACTGAATATATAGTGACAAAGTAGGACTTTCCAGCCATGTTACACCCAGACAAAAACTTTTTCTCATTTATCTTAGTCTTTAAGTTTTCTTGCTGAATGGTACTTCTCAAAACAAACACAAATATGCAGTCCAGGATTGCTAGTACAAGTTTTGCAGTAAATAAAAAGCATCAATTTCTTCAACTTCTTGTATTTTTCGAATACACTCACTTCCACATTTGTTCCATCTTCGGTAACTTCATTAGACTCTATTTCGTGATCACTGTATTCTTTATATTTGTTTTCTAAATCTTCTATAAAAATCTTCTAAATTGTCTTCTAAATCTTTTATAATTGTCTTCCTCATCTTGTATTGAATTTTAAAATTCTTCACCTATATTTGAAGCAATGTTGATGTTGTGAATTGAACCACTATCTTCATCAATTTCAGAATCACATAATAATATTTGTCCTATATAATATTAGGCCTATGAAACATCAAAATAACTGTCCAAAAACAACACTATGTTCACATATTTATACTATTTACACAATAATAACATTTTACAACATAAAACAGTACAATAGACACTGCAATATCACCAAATACACTGATGTAAATAACCTCACTTAATGAACTGTGTATGCAATGTAATTCAATAAGACCATGTGCTCCTTTCTTTCAAGAGTTGGCCGATAGATTTCAGCACTCACCACATATCATAATGCGAACATAATTCTAGATAATGATGTGTTTGTTCCATGGCCAGTGGTACTGGACATTCCAGCAATAGACGAATTCAATCTTGGTCAGTACAGCTGGCCATTCGAGCTGTGAGGACATTATAGCAAAATCAAATACGACCTGACGCGGAAATGGCAGCGGCCAGTAGTCCTGGCCATCCGAGCACTGAGGACAAACTATAAACAGTGCTTTCGAGCGCAAAGTGTTAAATGTTTGAATGTTTCAATGTTCAAATGTTCAAATGTTTTAATGTTTTGATGTTAAAATGTTTAAATGTTTAAATGTTCAAATGTTCAAATGTTCAAATGTTTAAATGTTTAAATGTTCAAATGTTTAAATGTTTAAATGTTTAAATGTTTAAATGTTTGAATGTTTAAATGTTTAAATGTTTAAATCTTTAAATGTTTAAATGTTTAATGTTTAAATGTTTAAATGTTTAAATGTTTAAATGTTTAAATGTTTAAATGTTAAATGTTTAAATGTTTGAATGTTCAAATGTTCAATTGATTTCATGATTAAATGTTGTAATGTTTGAATGTTTAAATGTTTAAATGTTGAATGTTTAAATGTTTAAATGTTTGAATGTTTGAATGTTTAAATGTTTGAATTTTCAAATGTTTGAATGTTGAAATGTTTAAATGTTCAAATTCTCAAATTTTTAAATGCTTAAATGTTTAAATGTTTAAATGTTTGAATGTTCAATATATAAATGTTCCAATATTCTAATGTTTAGATGTTCTAATGTTTGAATATCTCAATGTACAAATGTTGAAATGTTCAAATGTTCAAATGGTCAAATGTTTAAATGTTCAAATATTAAAATGTATTTAAGTTTTAATGTTTAAATGTTCGAATGTTTAAATGTTCAAATGTTTGAATGTTTGAATGTTCATAATATGTTAAAATGTTCAATTGTTCACATGTTCAAATGTTCAAAGGTTTAAATGTTTGAATGTTCAATATATAAATGTTCCAATGTTCTAATGTTTAGATGTTCTAATGTTTGAATATCTTAATGTACTGATGTTGAAATGTTGAAATGTTCAAATGGTCAAATGTTTAAATGTTCGAATATTAAAATATAAAAATGTTTTCAAGTTTTAATGTTCATATGTTTGAATGTTCGAATGTTTATATGTTCAAATGTTCAATATAAATGTGAATGTGAATGTTCTATATATAAATGTTCAATATATAAATGTTCCAATGTTCGAATGTTTAGATGTTCTAATGTTTGAATATCTTAATGTACTGATGTTGAAATGTTGAAATGTTCAAATGGTCAATTGTTTAAATGTTCGAATATTAAAATATGAAAATGTTTTCAAGTTTTAATGTTCATATGTTTGAATGTTCGAATGTTTAAATGTTTCAATGTTTTAATGTTTTGATGTTCAAATGTTCAAATGTTCACATGTTCGGATGGTTGAATGTTCAAATATTGAAATGTATTAAAGTTTTAATGTTTAAATGTTCGAATGTTCAAATGTTTAAATGTCAAAATGTTTTAATGTTCGAATGTTCATATGTTGAGATGTTTAAATGTTCAATTGTTCACATGTTTAAATGTTCAAAAGTTCAAATTGTTAAATGTTTTAATGTTTAAATGTTTGAATGTTTTAATGTTTAAATATTCAAATGTTTCAATATTCAAATGTTTAAGGCTTTGCTAAAACTGCAATAAACATACTTTTGCATGATAAAAATTCCATACAGTCATTATTGTAGCACAGATAACTGAATATATAGTGACAAAGTAGGACTTTCCAGCCATGTTACACCCAGACAAAAACTTTTTCTCATTTATCTTAGTCTTTAAGTTTTCTTGCTGAATGGTACTTCTCAAAACAAACACAAATATGCAGTCCAGGATTGCTAGTACAAGTTTTGCAGTAAATAAAAAGCATCAATTTCTTCAACTTCTTGTATTTTTCGAATACACTCACTTCCTCATTTGTTCCATCTTCGGTAACTTCATTAGACTCTATTTCGTGATCACTGTATTCTTTATATTTGTTTTCTAAATCTTCTATAAAAATCTTCATAATTGTCTTCTAAATCTTTTATAATTGTCTTCCTCACCTTGTATTGAATTTTAAAATTCTTCACCTATATTTGAAGCAATGTCAATGTTGTGAATTGAACCACTATCTTCATCAATTTCAGAATCACAAAATAATATTTGTCCTATATAATATTAGGCCTATGAAACATCAAAATAACTGTCCAAAAACAACACTATGTTCACATATTTATACTATTTACACAATAATAACATTTTACAACATAAAACAGTACAATAGACACTGCAATATCACCAAATACACTGATGTAAATAACCTCACTTAATGAACTGTGTATGCAATGTAATTCAATAAGACCACGTGCTCCTTTCTTTCAAGAGTTGGCTGATAGATTTCAGCACTCACCACGTATCATAATGCAAACATAATTCTAGATAATGATGTGTTTGTTCCATGGCCAGTGGTACTGGACATTCCAGCAATAGACGAATTCAATCTTGGTCAGTACAGCTGGCCATTCGAGCTGTGAGGACATTATAGCAAAATCTAATACGACCTGACGCGGAAATGGGAGCGGCCAGTAGTCCTGGCCATCCGAGCACTGAGGACAAACTATAAACAGTGCTTTCGAGCGCAAAGGTTTAAATGTTTAAATGTTTCAATGTTCAAATGTTCAAATGTTTTAATGTTTTAATGTTCAAATGTTCAAAGTTTTAAATTGTTAAATGTTTAATGTTCAAATGTTCAAATGTTTAAATGTTTAAATGTTCAAATGTTTAAATGTTTAAATGTTTAATGTTTAAATGTTTTAATGTTTTAATGTTTAAATGTTTAAATGTTTAATGTTTGAATGTTTAATGTTTAAATGTTTAAATTTTTAAATGTTTAAATGTTTAAATGTTTAAATGTTTAAATGTTTAAATGTTAAATGTTTAAATGTTTTAATGTTTAAATGTTTAAATGTTTTAATGTTTCAATGTTTAAATGTTTAAATGTTTTAATGTTTTAATGTTTAAATGTTTTAATGTTTTAATGTTTAAATGTTTAAATGTTTAAATGTTTAAATGTTTAAATGTTTGAATGTTTAAATGTTTAAATGTTTCAATGTTCAAATGTTCAAATGTTCAAATGTTTTAATGTTTTGATGTTAAAATGTTTAAATGTTTAAATGTTTAAATGTTTAAATGTTTAAATGTTTAAATGTTTGAATGTTTGAATGTTTGAATGTTTAAATGTTTAAATGTTTGAATTTTCAAAAGTTTGAATGTTGAAATGTTTAAATGTTCAAATTTTTAAATGCTCAAATGTTTAAATGTTTATATGTTTGAATGTTCAATATATAAATGTTCCAATATTCGAATGTTTAGATGTTCTAATGTTTGAATATCTAAATGTACAAATGTTGAAATGTTCAAATGTTCAAATGGTCAAATGTTTAAATGTTCAAATATTAAAATGTATTCAAGTTTTAATGTTTAAATGTTCGAATGTTTAAATGTTCAAATGTTTGAATGTTCGAATGTTCATATGTTAAAATGTTCAATTGTTCACATGTTCAAATGTTCAAAAGTTTAAATGTTTGAATGTTCAATATATAAATGTTCCAATGTTCTAATGTTTAGATGTTCTAATGTTTGAATATCTTAATGTACTGATGTTGAAATGTTGAAATGTTCAAATGGTCAAATGGTCAAATGTTTAAATGTTCGAATATTAAAATATAAAAATGTTTTTAAGTTTTAATGTTCATATGTTTGAATGTTCGAATGTTTATATGTTCAAATGTTTGATTGTTCAAATGTTCAAATGTTCTCATGTTCGGATGGTTAAATGTTCAAATATTGAAATGTATTAAAGTTTTAATGTTTAAATGTTTGAATGTTCAAATGTTCAAATGTTTAAATGTTAAAATGTTGAAATGTTCGAATGTTCATATGTTTAGATGATTAAATGTTCAATTGTTCACATGTTTAAATGTTCAAAGTTTTAAATTGTTAAATGTTTTTAATGTTTAAATGTTTGAATGTTTAAATGTTTAAATATTCAAATGTTTCAATACTCAAAATGTTTAAGGCTTTGCTAAAACTGCAATAAACATACTTTTGCATGATGAAAATTCCATACAGTCATTATTGTAACACAGATAACTGAATATATAGTGACAAAGTAGGACTTTCCAGCCATGTTACACCCAGACAAAAACTTTTTCTCATTTATCTTAGTCTTTAAGTGTTCTTGCTGAATGGTACTTCTCAAAACAAACACAAATATGCAGTCCAGGATTGCTAGTACAAGTTTTGCAGTAAATAAAAAGCATCCATTTCTTCAACTTCTTGTATTGTTCGAATACACTCACTTCCTCATTTGTTCCATCTTCGGTAACTTCATTAGACTCTATTTCGTGATCACTGTATTCTTTATAATTGTCTTCTAAATCTTCTATAAAAATCTTCTAAATTGTCTTCTAAATCTTTTATAATTGTCTTCCCCATCTTGTATTGAATTTTAAAATTCTTCACCTATATTTGAAGCAATGTCACTGTTGTGAATTGAACCACTATCTTTATCAATTTCAGAATCACAAAATAATATTTGTCCTATATAATATTGAGCCTATGAAACATCAAAATAACTGTCCAAAAACAACACTATGTTCACATATTTATACTATTTACACAATAATAACATTTTACAACATAAAACAGTACAATAGACACTGCAATATCACCAAATACACTGATGTAAATAACCTCACTTAATGAACTGTGTATGCAATGTAATTCAATAAGACCACGTGCTCCTTTCTTTCAAGAGTTGGCCGATAGATTTCAGCACTCACCACATATCATAATGCAAACATAATTCTAGATAATGAATTGTTTGTTCCATGGCCAGTGGTACTGGACATTCCAGCAATAGACGAATTCAATCTTGGTCAGTACAGCTGGCCATTCGAGCTGTGAGGACATTATAGCAAAATCAAATACGACCTGACGCGGAAATGGCAGCGGCCAGTAGTCCTGGCCATCCGAGCACTGAGGACAAACTATAAACAGTGCTTTCGAGCGCAAAGGGTTAAATGTTTAAATGTTTCAATGTTTTAATGTTTTAATGTTTGAATGTTAATGTTTAAATGTTTAAATGTTTAAATGTTTGAAAGTTTAAATGTTTAAATGTCTAGATGTTTAAATGTTAAATGTTTAAATGTTTAAATTTTAAATGTTTAAATGTTTAAATGTTTAAATGTTTAAATGTTAAATGTTTAAATGTTTAAATGTTTAAATGTTTAAATGTTTAATGTTTAAATGTTTAAATGTTTAAATTTTAAATGTTTAAATGTTTAAATGTTTAAATGTTAATGTTTAAATGTTTAATGTTTAAATGTTTAATGTTTTAATGTTTAAATGTTTAAATGTTTAAATTTTAAATGTTTAAATGTTAAATGTTTAAATGTTTAATGTTTAAATGTTTAAATGTTTAAATGTTTTAATGTTTAATGTTTAAATGTTTTAATGTTAAATGTTTTAATGTTTGAATGTTTAAATGTTTAAAGTTTAAATGTTTGAATGTTTAAATGTTTTAAATGTTTAAATGTTTAAATGTTAAAATGTTCAAATGTTGAATGTTTAAATGTTTAAAGGTTTGAATGTTCAAATGTTCAAATGTTTAAATGTTTCAATGTTAAAATGTTTGAATGTTTGAATGTTCAAATGTTTGAATGTTTAAATGTTCAATTGTTTGAATGTTTTAATGTTTAAATGTTTGAATGTTCAAATGTTCAAATGTTTAAATGTTTTAATGTTTAAATGTTTAAATGTTTAAATGTTTAAAGTTTAAATGTTTAAATGTTTAAATGTTTAAATGTTCAAATGTTTAAATGTTTGAATGTTTAAATGTTTAATGTTAAAATGTTTGAATGTTAAAATGTTCAGATGTTCAAATGTTTAAATGTTCAAATGTTTGAATGTTTAAATGGTTATGTTAAATTGTAACATTTTTAAATGGTTGGATGTTAAAATGTTTGAATGTTGAATGTTTTAATATTGAATGTTTAAATGTTTAAATGTTAAATGTTTAAATGTTCAAATGTTTAAATGTTTAAATGTTTAAATGTTTAAATGTTTAAATGTTTAAATGTTTAAATGTTTAAATGTTAAATGTTTAAATGTTTGAATGTTTGAATGTTCAATGTTTAAATGTTTAAATGTTTGAATGTTCAAATGTTTAAATGTTTAAATGTTTAAATGTGTAAATGTTGAAATGTCTAAATGTTTAAATGTTTAAATGTTTGAATGTTCAAATGTTTAGATGTTTAATTGTTCAATTGTTTGAATGTTCGAATGTTCATATGTTAAAATGTTCAATTGTTCACATGTTCAAATGTTCAAAGGTTTAAATGTTTGAATGTTCAATATATAAATGTTTAGATGTTCTAATGTTTGAATATCTTAATGTACTGATGTTGAAATGTTGAAATGTTCAAATGGTCAAATGTTCAAATGTTCAAATGTTCAAATATTAAAATGTTTTTGAGTTTCAATGTTCATATGTTTGAATGTTCGAATGTTTATATGTTCAAATGTTTGAATGTTCGAATGTTCAAATGTTCACATGTTCGGATGGTTAAATGTTCAAATATTGAAATGTATTAAAGTTTTAATGTTTAAATGTTCGAATGTTCAAATGTTTAAATGTTAAAATGTTCAAATGTTCGAATGTTCATATGTTTAGATGTTTAAATGTTCAATTGTTCACATGTTTAAATGTTCAAAGGTTTAAATTGTTAAATGTTTTAATGTTTAAATGTTTAAATGT
The DNA here is from genome assembly GCF_014356525.2 of Nilaparvata lugens. NCBI lineage: Eukaryota > Metazoa > Arthropoda > Insecta > Hemiptera > Delphacidae > Nilaparvata > Nilaparvata lugens. Next base: position 51,125,725 of record NC_052518.1, read on the forward strand.
TTAAATGTTTAAATATTCAAATGTTTCAATATTCAAATGTTTAAGGCTTTGCTAAAACTGCAAACAACATACTTTTGCATAATAAAAATTTCATACAGTCATTATTGTAACACAGATAACTGAATATATAGTGACAAAGTAGGACTTTCCAGCCCTGTTACACCCAGACAAAAACTTTTTCTCATTTATCTTAGTCTTTCAGTTTTCTTGCTGAATGGTACTTCTCAAAACCATCACAAATATGCAGTCCAGGATTGCTAGTACAAGTTTTGCAGTAAATAAAAAGCATCCATTTCTTCAACTTCTTGTATTGTTCAAATACACTCACTTCCTCATTTGTTCCATCTTCTGTAACTTCATTAGACTCTATTTCGTGATCACTGTATTCTTTATAATTGTCTTCTATATCTTCTATAAAAATCTTCTAAATTGTCTTCTAAATCTTTTATAATTGTCTTCCTCATCTTGTATTAAATTTTCAAATTCTTCACCTATATTTGAAGCAATGTCACTGTTGTGAATTGAACCACTATCTTCATCAATTTCAGAATCACAAAATAATATTTGTCCTATATAATATTAGGCCTATAAAACATCAAAATAACTGTCCAAAAACAACACTATGTTCACATATTTATACTATTTACACAACAATAACATTTCACAACATAAAACAGTACAATAGACACTGCAATATCACCAAATACACTGATGTAAATAACCTCACTCTATGAACTGTGTTTGCAATGGAATTCAATAAAACCACGTGCGCTTTTCTTTCAAGAGTTGGCCGATAGATTTCAGCACTCACCACATATCATAATGCAAACATAATTCTAGATAATGATGTGTTTGTTCCATGGCCAGTGGTACTGGACATTCCAGCAATAAACGAATTCAGTCTTGGTCATTACAGCTGGCCATTCGAGCTGTGAGGACATTATAGCAAAATCAAATACGACCTGACGCGGAAATGGCAGCGGCCAGCAGTCCTGGCCATCCGAGCACTGAGGACAAACTATATACAGTGCTTTCGAGCGCAGAGGGTTAAATGTTTAAATGTTTTAATGTTTAAATGATCAAATGTTTTAATGTTTTAATGTTCAAATGTTCAAATGTTCAAATGTTCAAATGTTCAAATGTTCAAATGTTTAAATGTTTTAATGTTCAGATGTTTTCAATTCAATTCAATTCAATTCAATAATTCTTTATTGAGGTATTCAGCACACAATGATTAATGATTAGAACAAATTTTTTGATCTAGGCTAAACTACATGAATAGCTATAGTTGAATGACTAAATCGATAGACATACAGAAGAATCCAATAATCAACAAAGTCTTGAAGGTCTTATTTTGCAAAACGTAAATTAAATAATTTACATGATAAAAAAAAAAAATACAAACCTCCATTAGAAAAAATAAATGAAAATAAACATGTAATGAATAGCCTACACAATACCCAATCAAAGTGCTCTGACCCAGCAATAAAGGTATAGTCCCACATGAGTCATAGACTTGTGTGTGGGACGAGTACCGTCATATACTAATTGAAATTGAAAGTGTCAAATGAAAAATTCAAAAATGAAAGGAAAAAATAAAAAGTTTTGAGCAAAGAACAGCGGCAATGAGAGGAGATGAACAAGAATCAAGGTAGGTACATAAAAGGCGAGTCATTTATATTATAGTTTTGCAGATGGCAAAAATGTTTCCTGATTCCGAAGCTAGGGGACTTCTTAAACGGTATGTCTGAGTTACTCTTTTATAAATTAAGAGTACAAAGGCTCCAGCAGATGTTCAGAGTTACAGGCACCAGTCTCGTATAACCAATTACAAATAATTTTTTTGTAAGCAAGAATACCAACAGTGGGATCAACTATTTCTCTGTTTGGGGCTTTTCTTAATAGGATGTTGGAAACATAAAACGGGTTTGTGCGGTTTATTGATTTAATAATTCTAGGGACCTGTAGGCCCACATTTGCAGAGCTTCTAGTATTGTAATTATGTGTTACTTCTGTGACAATACAATCCCTATTTCTGAATGTAAAAACAAGTACATTTTTTATACATATATGTCTGAGAGTCAGTAATCTGGAGTAATTGAAAAGTGCTTCTGTGGGGTACTGCTTCTCTAATTTCAAGCCTGCTTTAATTATCAGCTTTTGTATAATATACAGAGGCTCTAATGTAGTTTTAGCCGCTCCACCCCATGCAATTATACCATAACTAAGAATCGATTGGACATAGGCAAAATAGACTGACTTAATTTCTTTTTCATTTAGTATGAAGCTAAGCTGGTAAAATATATAGATCATTTCTCGGAGCTTACGTTGCAAATTGATTATATGATTTTCATATCTAAGATTACTGTCTATCATAACACCTAGATAGTTGTAGCTTTTTACTCTCTCAATTGTCTGGCAATTGCAGTCAATGCTATAGTTATCGTCGCAAGAATGGAGTTTCAGCATCAAGTCATTAGGGGGCTCACTTGATGTTCTAAGTGCGATAGGCAGACATTTTGTCTTTCCCACATTCATGGTAAGAATGTTTTGATCACACCATGCCTTCAGCTTCTTCATTCCTATTTCGGCTTTTAGGTAAGTTTCATTCCAGCTTGCACCCCTGAATATAACTGCAGTATCATCTGCGAATAGAAACAGCTCTCCTTCAATATTGAGCTTATCAATATTATTTATATAGATAAGGAACAAAACCGGCCCAAGGGTACTGCCCTGCACCACACCGTATTCCACATCACTAACTCCACTTAGTTTCGACCCAATGGAGACAACTTCTTTTCTGTCACCAAGGTAACTCTTGAACCAGGCCAAAGCCAAGTCCCTCACCCCCATAATCTCCAGTTTTGAGAAGAGTATACTCCTGTCAATCGAATCGAACGCTTTGGCCAGGTCAATAAATACTGTTAGAGCTTTCTCATCTCGATTGATTGCCTCCATAAAAGTGTTATTTATGGAAAAAAGTGCATCTGAGGTATTCTTACTCCTTCTAAAGCCAAACTGAGCATTAGAGAGCAAGTTGTTCTCCTCCAAATAGCTCTGCAGTTGCACCTTGACACATTTTTCCAATAGCTTTGACACTACACTTAGCAGGGATATGGGCCTATAGCTGTTGTTCATATTATCTTTACTACTGGTCTTGTGAATCGGTATAACCTTGGCGACTTTCAGATCATCAGGAAATACACCAGTTTCCAGGCTCAGATTTATAAGGTGATTTAATGGGACCAATAAAATATCAATATTGTCTTTAATTAAACTTGTACTAATCCCATCAAAACCTGGGGCCGAGCCACCTCGCATATCTTCTACAATCTTTAAGAGCTGACCTTCCGTGACTGGCTGTATTTGAAACTGTAAATTGGGATTGTTACACAAAGTGCCTTCATGAAGTTGTTCCTGTGAGGGGGGAGGCAACTCTGCAGCTAAATTACTTCCTACTTTTGAAAAATATTCATTAAAAGCATCTTCCACCTCTACTATGCTCTCTTCTCTGTCATCCTCAATATTTTCAAGAAAAAGTTGTATGGGGAGTTGCTGTTTTTTTACTTTAGTTCCATTGTACTCATTTATTATTTTCCAAAACTTTTTCGGATTATTTGCATTATCAGTTAATTCTTTTTTGTAATAATTAATTTTAACATATTTCAAAGTTTGACTGAGTCTATTCCTGAATGAACGAAAATTATGAAGTAATTGCTGGTCGCCAGGGTTATTTCTAACTAGTTTACTCATCCTATCCCGTTTTCTAATTTCCCTTATCAGCTCGGTAGTAATCCATGGCTTGAGTTTTTTGTGGCATGCGCGTGCTTTAAAAGGCTTTTCAGCTTTCTCCTTTAACTGACAGATTATTCTCAGAAAGTGAGCACAGCAGGTGTTAGCCTCCTGTTGCATTGTTACCTGATCCCACGATTGTGCCTCAAGCAAGGATCGAAACTGTACCTTATTGAAATAAGTTTGGTGTGTGTGCATAGGTCTAGGTTCGACTATTTTGCATAAGACAGCCCAGTGGTCAGTTACATCAGATTTCAAGATTCCCGCGTTGACTGCATTGCAGTCTGGATGCTTGACAAAATGTGGTCGATACATGTCTGAGAATAGTCGGTAACTCGGGTAGGTAAATAAATGCCTTCAGTGAATCCGTTCGAGTACATAATGTCCAAGTATCTGTCTTTATCATTATGCCCTCTGTTAACGGGTAAAGTGTCTATATTAATGTCACCTAAAAATAAATAAGATGTGTTTCTTTTTTCAAGATTACAGTAAAATGTCTCTAAATCATTAAGGAACAAATCAGAGTTCATAGCTGGACTACGATAAATCGAAATGATAGAATAATTTCTATCATTCAACTTAAAATCTGTTTTCAAGCCAGATGCCTCGCCTAATTTTATTTGATCTGTTTTACTGTTTGATTTGGAATCAATATAAACCACCGTACCGTCACTCCTATTCCATCCCGCAACCGTACTGAATACTTCGTATCCCTCTAATTGTGTTAAGATTTTGTCATTATCAATCCACGCCTCACTCAATGCAATGAGATCAAACTTTACCTTCAAACTCTCCAGAACAATCAAAGCCTCGTCTATGTTCTTATGATAGCTTCGTATATTAAAGTGAATTATTTTTAGACTATTCGCCCCTTCTCCCTCAAAAAACTGTCTCACATCATCGTGCTCATTAAAGTATTCACACTTTACATGGCCAAACTCATCTAAACCTACATTGCCTCTGCTCTCTCCCATATAATGTTAGGCTATATGAAATAGAAATAATGTGTTTATATAAGGCTTAGGTAAAACCTGGATATGGAACGGATAGATTGTAGATAAGAAAAAAAAGAGAAAAAAAAATTATATCATATCATAAAAAAAGAGAGAAAAAAATAGCTGACTGCTCAACCGTGCACAAAGAATATAATAAACAATGTTTAATGACTCTTTTCGATGAGGAAGTAATAAATCTTTATAGCTTCCCATTTGAAATGAAGTGCAGTTATCATTAATTATTCATTTCAATGTACGATAGTACATGATATAATAAAATGTTCAAAACTCAAATTTCAACTCATTCTTGTGTGTGCTACAACTAAATAATAAAAATCCATCACATAATAATCCACAGGCATACAAAGACATTCACACCCATTCATACTCATAAATGAAAGAGACAGGCAATAGAGGAGAAAGAAGTGCTGTAGAAGTCTACTTGAATTAGGAATTAAAATCTTTATCCGAGAATGATAAGATAATCCAGCTGTGAGGAAGACTGAATATTGTGTATCGAAAACTGATTTTTAAACTTCATACTGTGTACGGGTTACGTAAATTGACACAATATCTTGTTATCATAATGATAATCATTATCCTCCGATTCTTAGCTTATTTCTTTTATACCGTTCGAATCCTACACCCCTGCCTAAGTCAGTTATATTTTGTCATTATCACTCTCTCGCTCCACCAGACAATTCTCACTCACCCCCCCCTCTCGTTCACTCTTCCTCCATCCTTCCACAGATTCATTCAAGTCTAATAACAATGCCAATCTTCGGCATGGCACAGATATCACTATTTAGTCAGCTAGAAAGTTGCTACTAACGATGCATTTTTCCTAAATACAGTATACTGAATTTTATCAAATATATTGAATAATCATTCATTCACTCATACACTCATACACTCATACTCATACTCATATTACACACACACACATGAAAAAAAATAACAACAATAAAAAGTAACTTAATGCTATAGTGTTCATCATTAAATTAGTCCAAGCTCATAGCACATTTATTTCAGTTCAATTTTTTTTCTGTGCTCAATTTTTTCAAGTCGTCCTCACTTCCTATTACGTAGACTCTGCCTGCATCCTCCTTCCTTACTTTGACCCGGCCGACCCGATCGGCCCACACGTGACGCACCACCTTCTCGCTCTGCGCCCTCTTAGCCATCGCGAATAGCTTCCTTCGTCTCGGTGTTAGCGACTGGTTCAAGTAGATGTTGTGATTTCCACTCATGTTTATGTTGTTAGTAGTGAAGCTCTTACACAACTTTCTCTTCGACAGTAGAGCGTCCTTAACACCTCGCTGGACAAATTTAACAATTATTCCCGCAGGCATATTTTTATTTTTATTTTTCGGCAGCCGATGGCACGCGTCGATCGATGTATGATCCAACGCCACGTCCAGAGCTTTACCAATCTCCACCACCCTATCATAACAGTTCTCTCCCTCGGTTTCTGGTACCCCAAACACTTCTATCGTATTTCGTCGGCCATACTGTTCTTGGTCGTCCTGTTTGAACTCCCACTCGAGAAGTCTGCTATTCAATTTAATATTCTCACTGACCAAAGCGTCGATCTGACGTTGCTGCTTGGCGATTTTAGCAGAATTGGCCTCCAGTTTTTCCAGAACGGCTGCTATCTCTGAACTAAGTTTTCCCAGCAGTTCATCTTTCAGAACAGATAGTAGTTCAGTCATTTCCCCCAGCGTTACTGGCTCACCACTTCGCGAAGATGAAGTTGAAGATTTAGCGTGCTTAACGGGGGTCGAGTCTGATTCAGATCTCTGCCGACGCAACACACCAACACACTTCGCGCAATTCCAGTCCTTGCCTTGCAAAACGTCTAAATCGGGGTCTTTGAGGTCGACACACTTAGCATGATACATATTATTACAGTTCACGCAGTTAATTTTTGATTTGGCGGTACGGTTCACCGGGTTATTACAAATACCACATGAACTCATTTTGACTCAGATAGGCAAAATAGACTGACTTAATTTCTTTTTCATTTAGTATGAAGCTAAGCTGGTAAAATATATAGATCATTTCTCGGAGCTTACGTTGCAAATTGATTATATGATTTTCATATCTAAGATTACTGTCTATCATAACACCTAGATAGTTGTAGCTTTTTACTCTCTCAATTGTCTGGCAATTGCAGTCAATGCTATAGTTATCGTCGCAAGAATGGAGTTTCAGCATCAAGTCATTAGGGGGCTCACTTGATGTTCTAAGTGCGATAGGCAGACATTTTGTCTTTCCCACATTCATGGTAAGAATGTTTTGATCACACCATGCCTTCAGCTTCTTCATTCCTATTTCGGCTTTTAGGTAAGTTTCATTCCAGCTTGCACCCCTGAATATAACTGCAGTATCATCTGCGAATAGAAACAGCTCTCCTTCAATATTGAGCTTATCAATATTATTTATATAGATAAGGAACAAAACCGGCCCAAGGGTACTGCCCTGCACCACACCGTATTCCACATCACTAACTCCACTTAGTTTCGACCCAATGGAGACAACTTCTTTTCTGTCACCAAGGTAACTCTTGAACCAGGCCAAAGCCAAGTCCCTCACCCCCATAATCTCCAGTTTTGAGAAGAGTATACTCCTGTCAATCGAATCGAACGCTTTGGCCAGGTCAATAAATACTGTTAGAGCTTTCTCATCTCGATTGATTGCCTCCATAAAAGTGTTATTTATGGAAAAAAGTGCATCTGAGGTATTCTTACTCCTTCTAAAGCCAAACTGAGCATTAGAGAGCAAGTTGTTCTCCTCCAAATAGCTCTGCAGTTGCACCTTGACACATTTTTCCAATAGCTTTGACACTACACTTAGCAGGGATATGGGCCTATAGCTGTTGTTCATATTATCTTTACTACTGGTCTTGTGAATCGGTATAACCTTGGCGACTTTCAGATCATCAGGAAATACACCAGTTTCCAGGCTCAGATTTATAAGGTGATTTAATGGGACCAATAAAATATCAATATTGTCTTTAATTAAACTTGTACTAATCCCATCAAAACCTGGGGCCGAGCCACCTCGCATATCTTCTACAATCTTTAAGAGCTGACCTTCCGTGACTGGCTGTATTTGAAACTGTAAATTGGGATTGTTACACAAAGTGCCTTCATGAAGTTGTTCCTGTGAGGGGGGAGGCAACTCTGCAGCTAAATTACTTCCTACTTTTGAAAAATATTCATTAAAAGCATCTTCCACCTCTACTATGCTCTCTTCTCTGTCATCCTCAATATTTTCAAGAAAAAGTTGTATGGGGAGTTGCTGTTTTTTTACTTTAGTTCCATTGTACTCATTTATTATTTTCCAAAACTTTTTCGGATTATTTGCATTATCAGTTAATTCTTTTTTGTAATAATTAATTTTAACATATTTCAAAGTTTGACTGAGTCTATTCCTGAATGAACGAAAATTATGAAGTAATTGCTGGTCGCCAGGGTTACTTCTAACTAGTTTACTCGTCCTATCCCGTTTTCTAATTTCCCTTATCAGCTCGGTAGTAATCCATGGCTTGAGTTTTTTGTGGCATGCGCATGCTTTAAAAGGCTTTTCAGCTTTCTCCTTTAACTGACAGATTATTCTCAGAAAGTGAGCACAGCAGGTGTTAGCCTCCTGTTGCATTGTTACCTGATCCCACGATTGTGCCTCAAGCAAGGATCGAAATTGTACCTTATTGAAATAAGTTTGGTGTGTGTGCATAGGTCTAGGTTCGACTATTTTGCATAAGACAGCCCAGTGGTCAGTTACATCAGATTTCAAGATTCCCGCGTTGACTGCGTTGCAGTCTGGATGCTTGACAAAAATGTGGTCGATACATGTCTGAGAATAGTCGGTAACTCGGGTAGGTAAATAAATGCCTTCAGTGAATCCGTTCGAGTACATAATGTCCAAGTATCTGTCTTTATCATTATGCCCTCTGTTAACGGGTAAAGTGCCTATATTAATGTCACCTAAAAATAAATAAGATGTGTTTCTTTTTTCAAGATTGCAGTCAATGCTATAGTTATCGTCGCAAGAATGGAGTTTCAGCATCAAGTCATTAGGGGGCTCACTTGATGTTCTAAGTGCGATAGGCAGACATTTTGTCTTTCCCACATTCATGGTAAGAATGTTTTGATCACACCATGCCTTCAGCTTCTTCATTCCTATTTCGGCTTTTAGGTAAGTTTCATTCCAGCTTGCACCCCTGAATATAACTGCAGTATCATCTGCGAATAGAAACAGCTCTCCTTCAATATTGAGCTTATCAATATTATTTATATAGATAAGGAACAAAACCGGCCCAAGGGTACTGCCCTGCACCACACCGTATTCCACATCACTAACTCCACTTAGTTTCGACCCAATGGAGACAACTTCTTTTCTGTCACCAAGGTAACTCTTGAACCAGGCCAAAGCCAAGTCCCTCACCCCCATAATCTCCAGTTTTGAGAAGAGTATACTCCTGTCAATCGAATCGAACGCTTTGGCCAGGTCAATAAATACTGTTAGAGCTTTCTCATCTCGATTGATTGCCTCCATAAAAGTGTTATTTATGGAAAAAAGTGCATCTGAGGTATTCTTACTCCTTCTAAAGCCAAACTGAGCATTAGAGAGCAAGTTGTTCTCCTCCAAATAGCTCTGCAGTTGCACCTTGACACATTTTTCCAATAGCTTTGACACTACACTTAGCAGGGATATGGGCCTATAGTTGTTCATATTATCTTTACTACTGGTCTTGTGAATCGGTATAACCTTGGCAACTTTCAGATCATCAGGAAATACACCAGTTTCCAGGCTCAGATTCATAAGGTGATTTAATGGGACCAATAAAATATCAATATTGTCTTTAATTAAACTTGTACTAATCCCATCAAAACCTGGGGCCGAGCCACCTCGCATATCTTCTACAATCTTTAAGAGCTGACCTTCCGTGACTGGCTGTATTTGAAACTGTAAATTGGGATTGTTACACAAAGTGCCTTCATGAAGTTGTTCCTGTGAGGGGGGAGGCAACTCTGCAGCTAAATTACTTCCTACTTTTGAAAAATATTCATTAAAAGCATCTTCCACCTCTACTATGCTCTCTTCTCTGTCATCCTCAATATTTTCAAGAAAAAGTTGTATGGGGAGTTGCTGTTTTTTTACTTTAGTTCCATTGTACTCATTTATTATTTTCCAAAACTTTTTCGGATTATTTGCATTATCAGTTAATTCTTTTTTGTAATAATTAATTTTAACATATTTCAAAGTTTGACTGAGTCTATTCCTGAATGAACGAAAATTATGAAGTAATTGCTGGTCGCCAGGGTTACTTCTAACTAGTTTACTCGTCCTATCCCGTTTTCTAATTTCCCTTATCAGCTCGGTAGTAATCCATGGCTTGAGTTTTTTGTGGCATGCGCATGCTTTAAAAGGCTTTTCAGCTTTCTCCTTTAACTGACAGATTATTCTCAGAAAGTGAGCACAGCAGGTGTTAGCCTCCTGTTGCATTGTTACCTGATCCCACGATTGTGCCTCAAGCAAGGATCGAAATTGTACCTTATTGAAATAAGTTTGGTGTGTGTGCATAGGTCTAGGTTCGACTATTTTGCATAAGACAGCCCAGTGGTCAGTTACATCAGATTTCAAGATTCCCGCGTTGACTGCGTTGCAGTCTGGATGCTTGACAAAAATGTGGTCGATACATGTCTGAGAATAGTCGGTAACTCGGGTAGGTAAATAAATGCCTTCAGTGAATCCGTTCGAGTACATAATGTCCAAGTATCTGTCTTTATCATTATGCCCTCTGTTAACGGGTAAAGTGCCTATATTAATGTCACCTAAAAATAAATAAGATGTGTTTCTTTTTTCAAGATTACAGTAAAATGTCTCTAAATCATTAAGGAACAAATCAGAGTTCATAGCTGGACTACGATAAATCGAAATGATAGAATAATTTCTATCATTCAACTTAAAATCTGTTTTCAAGCCAGATGCCTCGCCTAATTTTATTTGATCTGTTTTACTGTTTGATTTGGAATCAATATAAACCACCGTACCGTCACTCCTATTCCATCCCGCAACCGTACTGAATACTTCGTATCCCTCTAATTGTGTTAAGATTTTGTCATTATCACTCTCTCGCTCCACCAGACAATTCTCACTCACCCCCCCCCTCTCGTTCACTCTTCCTCCATCCTTCCACAGATTCATTCAAGTCTAATAACAATGCCAATCTTCGGCATGACACAGATATCACTATTTAGTCAGCTAGAAAGTTGCTACTAACGATGCATTTTTCCTAAATACAGTATACTGAATTTTATCAAATATATTGAATAATCATTCATTCACTCATACACTCATACACTCATACTCATACTCATATCACACACACACACATGAAAAAAAATAACAACAATAAAAAGTAACTTAATGCTATAGTGTTCATCATTAAATTAGTCCAAGCTCATAGCACATTTATTTCAGTTCAATTTTTTTTCTGTGCTCAATTTTTTCAAGTCGTCCTCACTTCCTATTACGTAGACACTGCCTGCATCCTCCTTCCTTACTTTGACCCGGCCGACCCGATCGGCCCACACGTGACGCACCACCTTCTCGCTCTGCGCCCTCTTAGCCATCGCGAATAGCTTCCTTCGTCTCGGTGTTAGCGACTGGTTCAAGTAGATGTTGTGATTTCCACTCATGTTTATGTTGTTAGTAGTGAAGCTCTTACACAACTTTCTCTTCGACAGTAGAGCGTCCTTAACACCTCGCTGGACAAATTTAACAATTATTCCCGCAGGCATATTTTTATTTTTATTTTTCGGCAGCCGATGGCACGCGTCGATCGATGCATGATCCAACGCCACGTCCAGAGCTTTACCAATCTCCACCACCCTATCATAACAGTTCTCTCCCTCGGTTTCTGGTACCCCAAACACTTCTATCGTATTTCGTCGGCCATACTGTTCTTGGTCGTCCTGTTTGAACTCCCACTCGAGAAGTCTGCTTTTCAATTTAATATTCTCACTGACCAGAGCGTCGATCTGACATTGCTGCTTGGCGATTTTAGCAGAATTGGCCTCCAGTTTTTCCAGAACGGCTGCTATCTCTGAACTAAGTTTTCCCAGCAGTTCATCTTTCAGAACAGATAGTAGTTCAGTCATTTCCCCCAGCGTTACTGGCTCACCACTTCGCGAAGATGAAGTTGAAGATTTAGCGTGCTTAACGGGGGTCGAGTCTGATTCAGATCTCTGCCGACGCAACACACCAACACACTTCGCGCAATTCCAGTCCTTGACTTGCAAAACGTCTAAATCGGGGTCTTTGAGGTCGACACACTTAGCATGATACATATTATTACAGTTCACGCAGTTAATTTTTGATTTGGCGGTACGGTTCACCGGGTTATTACAAATACCACATGAACTCATTTTGACTCAGATAAACAAAAAGCACTTTTCTATTCGGACGGGTCACCCGATATTTAAACAAACGAGTCTCACAGAAATTCGAATAATTGCACGGCTGTACAAAATATTTTTAACAATTCATCACAGTTCACTTTCAAGTCAAAACCGAATCGACAAACAGATAAGACAAGAGCTCCGAAGAATCAACTGTTCTCAACGAGTTCCGAGCTGATACTGTCCATCTACTGTCTACTGAATATGCTTAAATGTTCTATGTTCAAATGTTTCAATGTTTCAATGTTTAAATGTTTAAATGTTTGAATGTTTAAATGTTTAAATGTTTAAATGTTTGAATGTTTAAATGTTTAAATGTTTAAATGTTTAAATGTTTAAATGTTTAAATGTTTAAATGTTTGAATGTTTAAATGTTTAAATTTTAAATGTTTAAATGTTTAAATGTTGAATGTTTTAAATGTTTAAATGTTTAAATGTTTAAATGTTTAATGTTTAAATGTTTAAATGTTTAATGTTTAATGTTAAATGTTTAAATGTTTAAATGTTTAAATGTTTAAATGTTTAAATGTTTAATGTTAAATGTTTAAATGTTTAAATGTTAAATGTTTAAATGTTTAAATGTTTAAATTTTAAATGTTTAAATGTTTAAATGTTTAATGTTCAAATGTTTAAATGTTCAATGTTTAAATGTTTAAATGTTCGAATGTTTGAATGTTTAAATGTTTAATGTTTAAATGTTCAAATGTTCAAATGGTCAAATGTTCAAATGTTCAAATGTTCAAATGTTTAAATGTTAATGTTTAAATGTTCAATGTTTAAATGTTCGAATGTTTGAATGTTCAAATGTTTGAATGTTTGAATGTTCAAATGTTTAAATGTTCGAATGTTTAAATGGTTAAATGTTCAAATGTTTAAATGTTTAAAGTTTAAATGTTTAAATGTTCGAATGTTTAAATGTTTAAATGTTAAATGTTTAAATGTTTAATGTTAAAATGTTTAGATGTTTAAATGTTCAAATGTTTAAATGTTCAAATGTTTAAATGTTTAAATGTTTAATGTTTGAATGTTTAAATGTTTAATGTTTAAATGTTCAAATGTTCAAATGTTCAAATGTTTAAATGTTTAAATGTTCAAATGTTTTAATGTTTGAATGTTTAAATGTTTAAATGTTTAAATGTTTAAATGTTAAATGTTTAAATGTTTCAATGTTTAAATGTTTAATGTTTAAATGTTTAAATGTTTAAATGTTTAAATTTTAAATGTTTAAATGTTAAATGTTTAATGTTAAATGTTTGAATGTTTAAATGTTCAAATGTTCAAATGTTTAAATGTTTAATGTTTAAATGTTTAAATGTTCAAATGTTTAAATGTTCAAATGTTTAAATGTTTAAATGTTTAAATGTTTAAATGTTTAATTGTTTAAAATGTTTAATGTTTAAATGTTTAAATTTTAAATGTTTAAATGTTTAAATGTTTAAATGTTTAAATGTTAAATGTTTAAATTTTAAATGTTTAAATTTTAAATGTTAAATGTTTAAATGTTTAAATGTTCAAATGTTTAAATGTTTAAATGTTTAAATGTTCAAATGTTTTAATGTTTAAATGTTAAATGTTAAATGTTTAATGTTTAAATTTTAAATGTTTAAATGTTTAAATGTTTAAATGTTTAAATGTTTAAATGTTTAAATGTTTAAATGTTTAAATGTTTAAATGTTTAAATGTTTAAGTTTAAATGTTTAATGTTTAATGTTTAAATGTTTAAATGTTTAAATGTTTAAATGTTTAAATGTTTAAATGTTTAAATGTTTAAATGTTTAAATGTTTAAATGTTTAAATGTTTAAATGTTTAATGTTTAAATGTTTAAATGTTTAAGTTTAAATGTTTAAATGTTTAAATGTTTAAATGTTTAAATGTTTAAATGTTTAAATGTTTAAATGTTTAAATGTTTAAATGTTTAAATGTTTGAATGTTTAAATGTTTAAATGTTGAATGTTTAAATGTTTAAATTTTAAATGTTTAAATGTTTAAATGTTTTAATATTCAAATGTTTTAATATTCAAATGTTTAAGGCTTTGCTAAAACTGCAATAAACATACTTTTGCATAATAAAAATTTCATACAGTCATTATTGTAACACAGATAACTGAATATATAGTGACAAAGTAGGACTTTCCAGCCCTGTTACACCCAGACAAAAACTTTTTCTCATTTATCTTAGTCTTTAAGTTTTCTTGCTGAATGGTACTTCTCAAAACAAACACAAAAATATGCAGTCCAGGATTGCTAGTACAAGTTTTGCAGTAAATAAAAAGCATCCATTTCTTCAACTTCTTGTATTGATCAAATACACTCACTTCCTCATTTGTTCCATCTTCTGTAACTTCATTAGACTCTATTTCGTGATCACTGTATTCTTTATAATTGTCTTCTAAATCTTCTATAAAGATCTTCTAAATTGTCTTCTAAATCTTTTATAATTGTCTTCCTCATCTTGTATTAAATTTTCAAATTCTTCACCTATATTTGAAGCAATGTCACTGTTGTGAATTGAACCACTATCTTCATCAATTTCAGAATCACAAAATAATATTTGTCCTATATAATATTAGGCCTATAAAACATCAAAATAACTGTCCAAAAACAACACTATGTTCACATATTTATACTATTTACACAATAATAACATTTTACAACATAAAACAATACAATAGACACTGCAATATCACCAAATACACTGATGTAAATAACCTCACTTTATGAACTGTGTTTGCAATGGAATCCAATAAAACCACGTGCTCTTTTCTTTCAAGAGTTGGCCGATAGATTTCAGCACTCACCACATATCATAATGCAAACATAATTCTAGATAATGATCAAATGTTTTAATGTTTAAATGTTTAAATGTTTAAATGTTTTAATTTTCAAATGTTTTAATGTTTAAATGTTTAAATGTTCAAATTTTTAATGTTAAAATGTTCAGACAATTTATCCTCCACAGAGTTTTCCCTAGCAAAATGAACTTGGTGACTGGTCCATAATAGAAAGATTAAATTATTATATTCTCAAAGCTGGATGCCAGATGCTACATTATGTGACTAATGATGTAATATGATTGTGTGCAGAATAGACGCTAATTAGAATAGATGTATCACAAAAATGCTTAGCTTCCTGACTAGGAGAGATCCTTTATAAATAGTTCAGGAAATATCTAATATTTAATATCCGTTATTCATACTTTTGTCTATAGAGATGTCAAGTAACTTTATAATGGAACTTCCAATTGTGTAATATTCATATGAAATCATTCATTCAATAATAGAAATACCATTTATCTCATTGATACATACTTTCTTCTTCTGATAGATCCTCTCCAAGGCATTGTAAAACAGCCCTCAGATCAGAAGCAGTTATATAACCACGGTTGTGTTTGTCAAAGATCTGCAAAGAAAATAATCTGAATTAGATCCATTTTTTTCTTTAAGAACGAGTAGCAGTCAAATTACTCCTGTTACGTGGAGATTTGCTGTTGGCCTACCCATTTATATATTTAATGCACAGTTCAACCCTGAGATCTCAGTAACCACTGAACTAATATTTATATAAGTTTAATACCTCAAATTTGAGGGAATCATGAGTAAGTTTGAAGAAATGCATTGGAATTCATGTGATTCTAAGATCCAATTATTATTTGATAATTTGTCCATTCCACACACCCAACCTAAACTTGGCTGTAGCGTCATTGTCGAATTGCATCAATTTCAAACAACTGATCATGGGTATCTATTTCAAACGGTTGATCATGTGTACAATTTGAAAATTTGCTCGGCTTACTATATGGAGTAAGGCGAAACGATTGGAGCATTGGTGCATCAGGGTTTTAAAACTAGGTCACGCGCGCTTTGTGAAAAGAAGAGAAATGAGAGAAGAAAGAGAGGAAAAGTTGAATTTAATTGAATGACTGCCTTTAGTTTGACCAGGTGAGAAAAATGAGGAAATAAATATTAAATACTTCTAGCATGGAATTAATCATGAGAGAGAAAAAGAATATCCCTTACTCTTATCTCTACAGTTTTCTTTTGAAGTTGAACTTAAATTTCTTAAAATTTCACTTAAATTAATTGATTTTGAGACTGAATATAGGAGTATAAATGGAAGTATAAAAAGTATGAAAGCAAGAAGAGAAAACACACACATACACACACACACACACACATGCGCGTGCACCCCCCTGCTAAGCCCAGCCTACCCCTGATGCGCTTCAATTCATCCGGCAATGAACTCCACAATTCACAAGCTGTCACAAGAAAGGACTTGTTGAACATGACTGTCCTGTGAGTTGGGACATCCAGTAGATGGGAACCATGCCATGTACGACCCCGACCGATATCACTCAAATTATGAAAATCCTCTGCAGTATACTTAGGAGTTCCAGTTTTTAAGGACTTATGTGAAAAAATAACAGCATGAAGCGCCCTACAATCATGCAGCTCCATAAGATTAAGTCTGTCAAAGTATTCAGTCACATGGTCATCACGTCTAAGGTTGAAGATGAAGCGTACACAGTTATTGTGGGCACACTGCATCCTCTGTAAAAGTTGAACTGTCATATCAACAGTCACAATGTCACAGTGGTTGAGAATTGGGAAAATCAAGGTCTTGACCAACATAATCCT
Source organism: Nilaparvata lugens (assembly GCF_014356525.2). Lineage (NCBI taxonomy): Eukaryota > Metazoa > Arthropoda > Insecta > Hemiptera > Delphacidae > Nilaparvata > Nilaparvata lugens. The sequence continues at coordinate 51,142,616 of NC_052518.1, forward strand.
TGTGGAGAAAGGGATACAGTCTGCAATCTTTTTCAAATTCATAGTGCCCGCAATGACTCTATTGCAAGTCAAGGTCACATGATTCACGTTTTGTGAATTCTAATTATCTTATGTTTCTAATTATCTTATGTTTCTAATTATTTTGTGTTTCTAATTATTTTGGTTTTCTAATTATCAATAAATCAGTGTTTTTTTTGACAATTTCTTAGTCTTTTTCATTCAATGTCACATGATTCGTCTAGTCCAAAGTCTTAGTCATAGTGAGTCCCAAATTTTCAACATCTGAACTGTACTGCAATTGAACGTTGATGATTGTAATGTATGGTCCATTTGAAAATTCAAGTGTGTTCAAGAGTCTGGAATAGCCAAGCATAATTACCATTGACTTTGTCTGATTAACTTTGAGTCCATCACTTGTAGACCATTCAATAACCCTGGCCAAGTCAGCATTGACTTCCTCTACCACAATGCTGAAATCATTTTTTTTGTTGAAATATTCGTAGATTTGTAGGTCGTCTGCATAAAGATGGTATTAAGAAGTAAGTAATGTAGTAGTCACGTCGTTTATGTAAATGCTGAACAGCAGAGGACCCAAGACCGAACCTTGAGGAATGCCTCTATTTACCTCACGCCAGCCCAAACACGCATCCTCGACCCTCACACACTGACATCAACCCTGCAAATAAGACCTTACCCATGCCACAGTGGAGTTGGAATAGCCTAAGCTGCTTAGCTATACAATTGAGTAGGGTGGAAAATGCTATGAAAAGCCTTGCTAAAATCCATAAGAACTAAACCTTTTATCTATAGCCCTATGGATATCATCAGCCACTCTCAGAAGGACAGATGTGGTACTGTGACCGCTTCGGAAACCTGATTAAAATCACTAATCAAACCAGATCTATGAATATATCTACTCATCTGAGAGTGAACAAGAACCTCCAGAACTTTAAACATGACAGACAATAAACTAATGGGCCTGTAATCGGAAGAAGAGATGGGGTTAGGGACCTTGTTTCAGGGAATCACAATTGAGAGCTTCCACTCATCAGGAAAAACAGATGTCATGAGGGAAGTGTTGATCAAATGGGTAAAGAAAGGGAGGATCAAACGTAGAAAAATTTTCAGGAATTTGATTGGGATGTCATCTGCGCCAATAGCATTACTCTTTATTCTATTGATTGCAAGAAATGCCTCCTGCTGAGAAACTACAGAGGAGTAGAAATTATCATTTGGATGGATGTCAGGAAGGGAATTTGAGTGGGCATGGGCTTGATCCAAACTCACAGGGATATTGGTGAAAAAGTCATTGAGGTCATCAAGCGAGTGGGCTACATTCCACACCTGCCTCTTCTCACCAGCTCCAATCCCCTCAAAGAACGCCATAATGATGAGGATGATGACCTCTTAGATGAAATCAAGTTACAATAGAAACCAGCTTTAGCATTTCTGATAATTTGTTTACAAGAGTTTCTTAAATGCTTATATTCATTATAATCATGAGGAGTCTTGCCCTTTTACACTAATAATCTCGATCGCGCATCAGCTGGCGGATCTCATCCATGAGCCATGGAGCAGGATCTCTGGTAACTCTGTGGTTTTTGAGAGGAACATGTTTATTGAAAAGGAAGAGTAAATTGCTATTGAGTCAATTTAACATCAGTTTCACATCATTAGTATTTAAAATGCTATGCCAGTCAAGATTTAGTGTATCATTAAACAGATTAGAAAAGTTGATATTGTTATAATCCCGGTAAGTGATTACTTCCGGTTCAGGTTTTGGTTTCTTAATGTTGTAAAGTAGGTAAATTAAGTGCTGAAAGACCTGGGAAAGAAATTTGTCCATGGCTCACAGCCAATCTCCTATCAGCAACTGCTACGAGATCTAACAATGTGTCCGAGGTGGATGAATGATGCATGGCTTGAAGAGGCAGCAAGGTCATAACGTTCCCAAAAAAACATAGTGGTCAGTTGTACTTTGTCATAAGTATCAGGTCCAAGAAATTAAGTATTGAAGTCGCCCATGATAGTCACTTGTTCATAAGTCACCATTAGCTTCAACAGAACCTCCTCAAATTCGGACCTGAAGCCAATGTGAGAGGGCCTATAGCATACTAGAACCAACATTTTTACCCCATTACACTTCATTTCAAAAAACATGTATTCTAGCTTCGATGGTTGGAAGTTATCTGAAGAAAGCTCATGAGAAGGCAGCAGAGTACGCTTAATGAATGCAGCAACCCCTCTGCCATTCTTGTGCAAATGGTCGTTGCAAATGATAATGAAGTCGTCAAGAGCAATGAGCCGACTGGGGACAGTTGGCACAAGCAGGTTTCAGACAAAAGTATAATATCTCAATCTCCACTGGAGAAAGAGTAGATCATAATTGTGTAAACCAGGAAGCTTTTTCTCGACTTAGCCACCCCTTCACACTCCTCACGCACCCATGGTGTGTACCCCCCACCACCACCAATGCTACTGCTGCACCTCCACCTCCCCTCAGAAGAAGCGCCACTCTCACTCACATATATATATATATATATATATATATACTTTTGAAAATTCATGGATGGATGAACATGCTAATATATCAACCAGGTAGATCCGATAAGCAGTTTCACTTACTGACGTTTCATCATTATCTCAAATGACATCCTCAGAGGGCAGTTGAAGCTACACTCAATGTGTGTATGCTGAACTCAGTGTAGCTTCAACTGCACTCCGAGGATGTCAGCAGACTGTTCGGTTAAGGAAGGAAACTCAGTTTCCGAAAATTCTGGTTCCAATGTAAGTTTATATGTATAATACATATATATATATATAATATATATATATATATATATATATATATATATATATATATATATATATATATATACAGTGAATTAAAACAGGAGACACAAGACATGGATTGAAAACACTTAAAAACTTACATTTGAACCGGAAATGTTCGGAAACTAAGTTTCCCTCCTTAACCGAGCAGTGAGTGGGTACAGTTTGAAATCAAACGGTCGTGACCACAGAGTACACACGGAGAGTCAATTGTAGCAGCAGAGATAACAACTCAATTTAACTTGACCTATAATCTAACTTGACTCAAAAGGTGGACGCACCTTTGGATGTTACAGGACATTTATACAGATCAGAGGCAAAAGCAACATAATAATCTATACTAAAATAAAGGAAAAGAACTGGCTTATACACGTACAGAATAGGAAAATTATGTTTAACACAATAATCACGTCTCAAGTACTGGACTGATTAACTTGGAATTTCGCATATAGATTCTCTATTGATTAAACGAGGATGGTTATAGACCTATTTTCGATTCTTCAAGATTTGATTACATCAAGTTTTCAGTTTGTCAAGTTGTAAATAGACCCTTGTGGAGCACGCGTTACCTGCTAGTTAACAATAACAATCGCTTACCAAAGTTGTTGGTGTTCGCTATATCACTATTGTGACCACAGAGTACAAACGGAGAGTCAATTGTAGCAGCAGAGACCACAGATTATGCGGTGCAGTCAGATGTAGAAAAAAAGGGTACATATCCAGGGGACATTATGGGGTATTTAGGGGCAGTTACAAACGGGATATTCAAGATTTGAGTGGGTTATGAATAAGGAAAGGTGTAGATTATGAATTGATAGAAAAGAGGAGATTTAAAATTAGAAATCAAAAAACAATTAGACTAAAATTGGAGAAAGGAATTGTAGAATTGAACTTGAATGAAATTCATTTTTCATTTATATTGAACATTTAATATATATATATTTGATAGCTGTGAAATTTACTATGATATGATTGAATTTATTTCAATTCCATTAAACAGCTGATGTAGAGGTGATAGCTATGGTACTATTGCTGTCTGTAGAGACCAAGACTGGAAGCAGCTCCAAGCACCCAAATAAAAGCCAATTCTTTTGTCTTGACATCTATGGAGGGGGCTGTGGGAGGGAGGGTAGCAAGGACTTTGACTTTGAAGCATTGTTCAAAGTTCTTGTTGTGCTCAGAGCCATGGGTATGGATGGGTGGGGGAGTATTATTTCTAAAGGAAGCCCTGTGATTGTTGATCCGGAGGTTTAGGGCAGTGTTGGTTTCACCTATGTAGAAGGCAGGACAGAAGTTGCAGGGTAGGAGGTAGTTGCAATTTCTGGAGATGCAATTACTGAATTGATGGACTTGGTGGGTGTAGTTGGTGATAGGACTGGTGAAAGAGATGGAAGAATCAGTGATAGGACAGGTTCTACAGTGGGGGCGTTTGCAAGGTAGGGTACCATGTGGAGCTGGGATTTCATCAGAGGTGAGTGATTTGTTTGTACTGAAACTTTCCTTGAGGTTGGGAGGTTGCTTATAACTGTGCGTGTGTGGTTGCTGGAGAAGGTGTTTGGTAGAGGGAATGGAGGAGACGACATGGAACAGATCTTTGAGGACAGATTTGAGGTTTTCAATTCCAGGGAAGTAGGTGGTACAGAGCTTTGGAGTTTGTGGGATTTGGGAATTTTCTGTGGTTGAATTGGTGTCAGTTTTGGAGGAGATTTGTTTCTGTAACAACCGTTCAGGATAGTTACATTTCAGAAGGGGTTGATGGAGTTTATTGAGGTTCTGGTCAAGATCACTGCAAATTTTTTGGCTTCTGATTGAGAGGGAACGTGGGAGGGATCTTTTGATGTGGTAGGGATGGCAACTCTCAAAGTGTAGGAACTGTTGAGTATGGGTGGATTTGGTGGAAGTATTGATGGATAACTTGGAGTTGGAAAGGATTACATTGACATCTAGGAAGTTGATGGAGGATTTGGAAATATTCCAGGTGAAGGAGACAGAGTAGTTGGAGTTGAGTTGATTGAGGAAGTGGGAGAGGGTATCATGTCCATGGGGCCATATGAGGAATTTGTCGTCAATGAAATGTAGCCATATCAGGGGAATAGGGTTGTTTGGAGAGGAAATCCTGTTCAAGGAGGCCCATGAATAGGTTCACATAGGATGGTGACATCCTGGTGCCCATGGCTGTACCCTGGGTTTGAAGATAAATATTATCTGATAATATAAACCTGAAGGCATTGCTTGTGAGCACCAGTTTGGCAAGGTTTACTAGGAAGGTGTTTGAATGGGGGTGGAGGGTGTGGGTCGTGAGGGAAGGAAATGCTCAAGGGGTTTTTTAACCTTCAAAATGGGGAATGGAAGTGTAGAGGGAGGCTACATCAATGGTAACAAGGAGAAGTTGTTGGTCAGATGGAGGGGTTGTGTTTCTGAGGATGTCTATGAAGTGGAAGTAGTCTCTGATATGAGAGGGTAGGGAGGCAACAATGGGTTGGAGGTGGAAATCAACAAGGGCAGAGATTCGTTCAGTTGGGCTATTTATGCTTGAAACAATGGGACGACCAGGATTGCCTTCTTTATGAATTTTTGGAAGAAGTGTGGTGTGTTGGGAGAGTCTGGCGAAAGGATGTTGATGTCTGAGTCCAAGAGGCCTTCAGATGGACCGTATTGAATTAGATATTTGTAGACTTTCTTTTAAATTTGTGGAGTAGGGTCAGAAGGCAGGAGTTGATACTGTTCAGGGTTGGTGATTTGCCAGTTGGCTTCATTGATGTAATCCGTGCTGTTCAGTGAGACTACAGTTGAGGTTTTGTCAGCTTTGGTGATGAAAATACTGGGGTCACAGCAAAGGTTTTGATGGATTTGTACTCTTGGGGTATGAGGTTGGGAGTTGGAGTGAGAGGTTCAATGAATTTTTTAGAGCTGACTTTGTTCAGGAGTGAATTGCAGACAATTTCTTCACGGTGGTTGGCTGGGAGAGACTCAGGTTCACGATTGGATTTTGGGGCAAACTTTCTGATGATTTGGTCAGAAGTAGTCGAGGGGGGAGGGCAAGAAGGGTCAGAAGTGTTGTTGCCACTGAAGTTTACTTGCCATCTGAGATATCTTGTTGAGTAGACAGTATCAGAGAGAAGGTTTATGGCATTAAGTTTGGGAGTTGGGGCATAAGAGAGACCCTTGTTGAGGACTGATTGATCTGTAGGTGAAAGGTTTCTTGAGGATAGGTTGAGGACAGTGGGATTTTCAACGTTTTCTTGATGGATTGAAGAAGATGTAGATTGTTGGGGCAAACGTTTGGGTAAGGAGGGCGGAATATGGCAGAGTGGTGGTAGGTTCAAGAGTGTGGCAAGGCTGGGTTTGTCACTAAGAGGGGGGGGGTGGTTGGTCATGTTGGTATGATGCATTTGAAGAGGCAGGTTATTTTGTAAGTGGGATTTGTACAGGGAAGAAAGTTTTTCAAGGTGAGAGTTTCTGTTTTTCTCTAGAGCACAATCTGATTTTTTGAGGATTTCATCACAAATATTGGATAGGGAAGGATCAGTTTAATCAGTTTGACAAAAGACATAAGTTGACAAAGATGGGAGTTGACAGATAGAGTGTACTGTTCATGCACAATATCAAGAAACTGCAGTGAAATATGATTTTGAAACTTGAATAAAGGTGGGTGGAATTGGGGAGAAAGATCAGATAGTGGGAGTTGTATTGATAAACCATTTGGAGATATTTGAAGAAGTTTGCAGGTGGAGAGAAATTCAACATGACTAATGTATTTGGAGAGTTTTTTGGAATGGGAATGAATTTGTTGGAACCAGTAGTTGCAAGCAAAGTTAGGATGAAATTGTAGCATGGTGTTTAACGTTGAGGGAAATGAGAGAAGGGATATTGAGTACTATGTAAATTTGGAAGCAAGAGAGTAAGTTGATTGGGTCACTTTAGGATAAATCAGCAATCACAAAGCAAGATAGGAATTGGTAAAGAGGGCTAATTTACTATTAGGATTGAAGTTGGTGAGTGAAGAGAATCAGGATAAGGATTACTACAAAAAAACAAGGAAGTAGTTAGTGTTAGGTTATGAGAATTTGGATTGACAAAATAGGATAACAGACAGCATGATGAGTCAATAATATTGGGCTATGGGTTATTGCTAATATACTATTACTTGAGTTATTTCAATACAGGGGGGTAGCCAATGTAAAGTTAGGAATTAGAAATTAACAAAAAGTTATAACAGATTCTAGTTATCCAATGAAATTATATTGAGATATGGTCAAGTTAGATTAAAGGTTAAGTTGAGTTGAGTTGTTATCTCTGCTGCTACAATTGACTCTCTGTGTGTACTCTGTGGTCACAACCGTTTGATTTCAAACTGTACCCACTCACTGCTCGGTTGAGGAAGGAAACTGAGTTTCCAAAAATTTCTGTTTCTAATAACTTACATTAGAAACAGAAATTTTTGTTGCAAGCAAAGTTAGGATGAAATTGTAGCATGGTGTTTAACGTTGAGGGAAATGAGAGAAGGGATATTGAGTACTATGTAAATTTTTCCGAAAATTTCTGTTTCTAATAACTTACATTAGAAACAGAAATTTTTGGAAACTCAGTTTCCTTCCTCAACCGAGCATTGAGTGGGTACAGTTTGAAATCAAACGGTCGTGACCACAGAGTACATTGTAGCGTGACCACAGAGTACATGGAGAGTCAATTGTAGCAGCAGAGATAACAACTCAACTTGACTTGACCTATAATCTAACTTGACTTGGAAGGTGGACGCACCTTTGGATGTTACAGGACATTTATACAGATCAGAGGCAAAAGCAACATAATAATCTATACTAAAATAAAGGAAAAGAACTGGCTTATACACGTACAGAATAGGAAAATTATGTTTAACACAATAATCACGTCTCAAGTACTGGACTGATTTTCTTGGAATTTCGCATATAGACTCTTTATTGATTAAACGAGGATGGTTATAGACCTATTTTCGATTCTTCAAGATTTGATTACATCAAGTTTTCAGTTTGTCAAGTTGTAAATAGACCCTTGCGGAGCACGCGTTACCTGCTAGTTAACAATAACAATCGTTTACCAAAGTTGTTGGCATCCGCTATATCTGTGTTGACAATCTCGAAACTCAAACCAAAACAATGTTTGTTTAGTGACGTTCACAAATGCATGTATTGAAAACGTTTTCAAAACACATTAGGAACAATAGAAACCAATAGGCCAGTTTCACACGGCAGAGACCTCGCTCCTGGAATATCATATTACGGAAGATCATATTTCATATTTTGCAGCTCTCCTGTACTTTCACATGGGGATCTTACGAATAAGCCAACAGATCTATCAACTACACCGACGTTTGCTCAAAGTATGACTCTTCACTTTTTCTCAATGTCTAACTTCCTTAAAAATATAGATAGAAGATTTCTGATTTCGGATTTGGATTCAACGACCCCAAATTCTTTAAAGCGTAAGTCCCATTTTCAAAAATACCTGAAAACAGAGTTATAGCTGTTTTTAATATAGATTTTCATTATCATATGATTATATAGTACATACTAAGATAATAATACTCCTGCCTCACAAAGAGACAGGCAAAGGTTTTAGGAAGTTTTTGAACACCTGAGAAGTTTAAACATAAACATTTTTAATTTTTAAAAGTTCTAGTTTTCCAAAAAATTATTGAACTATGAGAAGATGAATCCAAATATGAAATCATAAATCATCTTCACTCATCACCCAATAAAATAGGAGGAAAAGGAATGTTGTACAGTAAAATTCACTGAATTTCAATTGTCATTCAACAATCCAATTTATCAGGTTCAAATCGTTGAATATCACTTTAAATTCCCAGCAATTATTGACAATTTCTTTTTAAAATCAGAAAAATCTATTATGAACATACAGTATAAACATTGTGCTGATCTGAATCGATCTATGGTAATAATAGGAATTGAAAGAATAGAAAATGTCATGGCATTCCAAGTAGTGATGTCTGTGTATTAGAACTGCTGAGTTGATAATGCATACTGAAAAAAAGTCATGAATAGCTCAGACCAGCCTGGCCTGTGATGAACCTGTATAAACAATTCATAGAATTCTTAGAATTCATAGGAACGGTAGAAAAATTAATTTTACGAAAATCGATGTACATGTAACTGGATTTAGAAGATCAATACAATAATGTTCTCTATCAAAATTTAATCATAAAAATGTTTAAGTGAAAACGTTGAGCGCAAACCTTCTGCCATGAGGAGACAAATAAATTTATGAAAAGCTTGATAGCTTGAATAGTGATCTGATATTTGTTACACGTTTTTATTCTAAGACATAATATGTCTTGGACTAATTTATAATGTTTCTTCAATGGGCAGGAAAACTTTGGTTTTTCAAAGTTATCTTACTCCCTTATTTTGGGGTATTTTCAGAAATCAAGATAAATAACCCACCAAATTTCCTACACGAATACAGTGTAAGTTGTATGATAATAGCTACAGTACTTACGTACTGAATAGTACAGTACCTGTTTGTTTTTACCGTATAATTATATGATAATAGAAAGCTTTATTAAAAACAGCCATAACTTCCTTGTTTTCGGATATTTTCGAAAACGGGACATACGCTTTAAAGAATTTGGGGTCGCTGAATCCAAATCCGAAATCAGAAATCTTCTATCTATATTTTTGAGGGAGTTAGACTTTGAGGAAAAAGTGATGAGTCATACTTTGAGCAAACGGCGGCGTAGTTGTTAGATCTTGCCTCTGCTTGCCTCGAGGGGAAAAGACGTGACAAAACGAGGTTCCTGGATAGGAGTCACCATGTGAAAGACACGATTTGACTCAATGTACTTCGACAAAAAAACGTGAACACTGTTCAGTGTTCAAGTTGCACGTCTCCTATCGTGTGAAAGTAGCCATAGAGAGCCTCTGCGTGCAATGATCACCCAATCGCTTTAAAGCGCGCCTAAGACTATGTACGCCGGGAGATTCAAAACTGGTCTGAAGGGATCAAATCGCCCGAAAAGTTTTTCGGATCTGGAGGGGAAAGGAGCCATGGAAAAATTCTACAAAAAAAGGAACATTCATCTTAACATCAGTGTCCTTCCAATAAATTTTCAAGTCATTCTGTCAACAAATAGAAAAGTTATTGACATTTTTAGGATTTTATGTCTTCAAACGATCAAAGTACAATAAATCCTATGTAACCTACATAGATGATGAACACAATCTGGACTACTAAATCCATTTTTGTCAAAAATTGATTAATCAATGATATTTTTAAATTTCTGAACGCAAGATTGTGTTTCTAAAGAGTTGCTTCAGACATATAAAATATCAGATAAGTTTTAAATCGTGCAGTTCTTCCATAATTAACACTTATATTTTATACATTCTTATATTATTGACAATGATATATGCTTTCAAGATGTGTAATTCGAATACTTCTAATTCAATCTTTCCTCTATTTTTGATAAACTTCCATCCTCAAATCACGCAGTATGACCAATTGACATGCACTCACTCATTCCAGCAATATTTAATTCTTATTATTCCTATTTTCACACTTTCTTAAACGGTTTTACTTTGAATCAATTAGTTCCTGATTTTCTCTAGCTGTTATATACAAAAATAAGGAGGGACTTCGAAGTGGAACACATTTCATATATTTTCTAACACATCATTAATCACCAAAATTCTTATGAATTTTCCTTCTCCAGTAAATAGTCTGGGTGCAAAAGTCATGAATAAGGCACTCCGTGGTCATTTTTGGGTAACAGCTGTGGAAGATGTCTCAATTTCTTCGTTAGGTCTAGCATAATAAGGATCGTGATGATGATAAGTCGAAATCACAGGCAAACACCTCGAAAACAAGATGGCCGCCAAAATTTTCAGGGTTTTGCTATATCGCTTGTATTTCAATGATGAACGGTTATTAATCTACCGTTGTCTTGGACTAAAATATTTTAAAAACCCTCATATACAATTTTTGTTCTATAAAATCTTCCTGTAAAGTGCATATTGTTTTAGTTATAACCTTCAAAAGCCCCAAAAAACGTTTTTTCTAAATTTGTTTCAAATTTCATTCCTTTATAACTTTTTTCGTGCAAGAGATACAGAGAAATTTTTAATCTATGAAGTTTAGAGCGTTATTTCAGCTTTGGAACGATATATCTTCATGCGCTGAACGTCAGGAAATGAGTTCTCAAGCGCCCTCCAAAAAAAACCCTGCACGGTTTCTGGTGTGTTTTTCCACACACATGAGGTGACAAGCTAGAACTATAGAATCGATTTTTTCATGACTACTACTTCAAGATAGAGACTTGAAAATGTTCTCAATCTCTTCGTTACAACAAGCCGAATAAGAATATTGATGATGGAAACAACAAAAATATTTGACATCATTGAAAAATTCAAGATGGCGGTCATTATTGACAGAAATTTTTATATCGCTTGCTATTTAGTTATTGTGAGAGATATCGGATTGGTTTTACCACCAAAGTGTTCAGAATTAAACAAACTATGATGTTCGAGAGAATCGACTCATTTCGACCACTCTTTTCATAATTTATTCAACTTCATAAACTTGAAACACACATTCTTCGGGGACAATATTTCACTTTCCACCCTGTAAATGTATTCGCAGTAGACATACACCAGTGTTATTGGTACAGTTTTCTAGTATATTTCTAAAGCTTCAAAATGGCATCTGGTTGGAGGCAGTCAGTTCATATTCCACGGCTGGATCGTCATCGGAAAAAGAGAGAAAAGTACTGTTTGCAGCTGAAAACATGCTTTTTCCACCAATTGCCAATCCCAACAATTAGAAAATCGTGTAACTTATGACTCCTTGAAGGTACAGACTCGGGAATGGTATCAATCTCTTTATAATAATGTGTAGAAAGAGATTATCCATGATGGTAATCTCAAAAATGTTTGTCATCATGAAAAAACAAGATGGCGGCAAAAATATGCCGATTTTCAAGAAATCGTCCGTAATTCTAATAATGTCGTGAATATTGGATCGATTCAGTCATGTGGAAGCTCCAAATTAATCATACTACAATATCCGAAAGATTTATCTAATTTCAACAACTTTCACTATGGTTAATATAGATGTCAACCAGATGTAATTTTTAAGCTTGGAAATATACTAAAATATAAACTTTAAATTCTTTGTTGCCTAGAGGACTGGTACATAGAAATTTCAGTCAGCATTGACAACAGTATGTGTAGATCAAAATTATTTCAAATTCAATGAGAAAAATTACAAACAAAAGGAAGGTTTGGCAATGGGATCTCCTTTATCAGGTTATCTGGCTAACATATACATGAACAATTTAGAAAAATCTAAAATAATGAATGATAATAGTCCTCTAAAGAAAAATATTATTTATTGGCACAGATGTTGATGATATAATATGTCTGTATAATAATGAAGATAAAACACATGAAGATTTTGAATTATATTTAAATTCAATATCACCTTCTATAAAACTTACAATGGAAGCTCAAGAACATGAAATAAATTTTCTTGATTCAACGATTAGTATGAAAGATAACAAACATGATTTTAGCATTTATAGAAAACCCACACATACAGATTGTATAATTCCTAGAGATTCAAATCATCCTTGGAAACAAAAAATTTCAACTTTCAATGCAATGATATACAGGCTAATAAATATTCCCATGTCAAAAGATAATTACAGAAAAGAGAAGAAAATAATAATATATGGCAATAACAAATGAATATAATACCAAAACTATTGATAGAATGATTTACAAACAAAAAGGAAAATTAATACAGAATAGAACTCAAAATAATCAAAGAAATGTAGGGAATAAAGAATATATTTTTGTTCCATATAACACAAAATTTAATAAAGCTATAAGAAAAACCTTTACAAAAAAAAAATTCATTCTAGCTTATAGGACAACAAATAATGCATTCGAACTGATAAAAAATAAATCAAATTTCAATGTACAGCAAGATAAGTTTAAAAAATCTAGAATCTATGAACTTAAATGTAGTGATTGTGACAAATTCTATATGGGACAAACGGGTAGAAATTTCCATATCAGGTTTTGAGAACATATCCAAGCACTAAAATCTAAAAATTATACACAAAAGTCGGCATTTGCTGAACACTTGATAGATTCAGGCCATAGTTTTACAGATATAAATTCCAATATGAAAATACTTAATTATGGTAATAAAAGTCAAAAACTGAATGTCAAAGAAGAATTTCATATTTATAAAGCAGCAAAATTAAACAGAGATAAAATAATAAACTCAATCCAATTAGACACCAATAACCCCATTTTTGATTGATTGATTGATTGAGTACTTTATTTATGTAGATTACAATATATACTGGCTTATACACTTATATACAATAGCTCACAATACAGCAAAATTATAGATGAATTTACATAATATAGACTAAGAAAATAATTATTGAACTGTATATGATATGAAAAGTAATTTGTAATATAATAACTATGAATAATTATATTGTTATGCATCTACATAAATTGGTGGAGCTTTGGACATATCAATGTCCATTCTTAGGAAAGAATATTAAAAATATCCTCCCCACTAACTCTCTACCAAAATTGATAGAATCATGCAAATTTTAATCCCAAAATTTACAGTCCTAGTTCATAAAAACATATGAATACACTAACATATGATAAAAATAAGAATCTTCCAGTAGTATTTATTTATTTAATTCATATAACTTGAAAATGGCATAAATGACCGGAACATGTTGTGATAAAATATTTAAAAAAAAAGGGTACTGAGATTTTTATTCTCTTTATATTGACAGATTACAATTTCTATGAGATTTACAAGGTTCTGTTGGAATTAACACTATAATAGAACATTACTCCATCATTTACAATGTATAATCTTATATTGTTAGTTATAAGATTGTTATTCTTAGTCTATCATTCATTAATTTTATAATATGGAAAACTGATATTATTTCATATGATCTTGTTGAAGAAATAATTATATCTTATAGGAAATAATTACATGAATGTGGCATATGAAGTAGGAAATTAAATACGAAGACCTCAATCAACAAGTCACAGATAGGGCAAGAAATATTTCAAAATCAATAAGTTTGATACAAGAAATACATTGTTTCTACATTGGAGTAGTAATTTCAATCAAACACCAACTAAAATTCATCGCATACCGATTCCCGATCATGACTCTTACTAAAAGATTGATGTGAATGTGACGGATACACTGTTGAAATTGAATGGGATCATTCTATATCCTTCACCATGCATTCATTAAACATATGAAATATATATTCGATTGGTCATTCTTCATAATATTTAATGTTTGATTACCGTGGCTGGTCACCCGTAGCCATAAAATGCTGTGAGATGAATGAATGTTTTAATCTTCTGGGAATAATAAGTCCTATTACAAAAATAGTGTACTTTTTTATACATTTAGATCCATGGAGACTCGAATACATCTTAAATCGAAAGTTCGATTGTCGAGTTTGTAGGGCCCTGACAAGGATAGCCGAGTTTTCATACCTGAGAAAAATAGCCAATTTTATATAACACTCAAGAGGGATATTTTTCTTAAAACTGCCGAATTTGTATACTAAATTTGGGAATTTCTGACCGCACTGCCGAATTTGTATACACCTGTATAGGGTTAAGAGACCATGTGGGAAGTAAGAGAAGAATAGAATTGAAGATTATCTTTCAATTATACTTTTTGACTTAGATAATATCATGATGGAATCATTAACATTATATGGTACCATTTCATTTCCGTGGAAATCTTATATCAATTGGGATAGTAATGAGGGTAAAATATAGATATGTGTGTATATTATTATTGAATCTGTAAGATTAATTATTCACTCCATCAATAAGAAAACAAGTTATATTGACTGGAATCACTGATTATAATGGTTGAAAATACTATTGATTTTATAGACATAGATCACTATAGAGTTATATCCATTCATGGAATTATGTTGTTTACTGATGATATGATCATCTCCACTGCATCAAAATGAAACATAAACACAAACTCAAGGAAGGAAGAAAGAAAGAGAGATATAGTGAGAGAGAGAGAAACAGCGAGTGAGGGAGCCTGTTAAGGATTAGTGTGCAGAGAATTAAGTTTAGAGAATTGCGAATGAAAGGGAAGGTATCAGTAGTCAATAGTCAGACGCTCCCGCGAGAACTACTCACGGTCACTCGCTCATACACTGTTGCCAAATCTCTGGTTGCCATTTGTACGGTAGAACTGTTTTTGTATATTTCTGGAAAACTATACATGGGTGATGATAGCCCAACCTGGTGGTAGAGCGCTGAACTAAAATTTATACACTTCATACATCTTCCCAACTTATGGCAACCAGAAAAATAAATTTTCTATCATTTTTTATTGACGTCCTTCCACTTCAAATTCTTTGAACCTTGAAGATTACTGAACAATTTTATTCAGGCGTTTTTGAAATTCGGGAGATGAGTTATAATCAAAAATCAAGTGGCAGCTGTATATGGCTGCCATAGGTAGGGGCTGCCATTTGTAATGGCGAAATTATATATATATATATAATATATATATATATATATATATATATATATATATATAATATATATATATATGTACAGGTGTAGTTCAGCTCAAAAAATTTATTTTTCGTTGCCATAAGTTGGGAAGATGTATGAAATGTATAAATTTTAGTTGAGCTACCGCCAGGTAGGGCTATCATCACCCATACAAATGGGTACGGTTCAACCATACAAATGGCAAATAGAAATTTGGCAACAGTGTATGAGCAACTCACCTTGAGTACGCTCGCGGGAGCGTCTGACTACTGCTTTCATTTGCAATTCTCTAAACATAATTCTCCTCTCACTACTCACAGGTCTGGTCACAGCACCAATTCTGCTCTTCTCAAGGTGGCTGATGACGTTCGCAGAGCAATGGATGGCAGGGAGCTCACACTCATTGTCCTTGTTGATTTCAGCAAGGCCTTTTACTGTGTGTTCCATCCCATCCTATTGTATAGACTGGAGGTTATGGGTTTCTCTCGTTCGACGGTGGCATGGGTGCGGTTCCACTTGCAGAATAGACATCAGTGTGTGAGACTTGGGGGTTCCTCCTCGCGCTGGCGACCAGTGGGACGAGGTGTCCCTCAGGGTTCAACCTTGGGTCCTCTGCTATTCAGTGCATACATTGACAACTTGACTCATGTACTAGATACTACAGAGCAGTACTTGTATGCTGACGACTTGCAGCTGTATGAGCATTTCAAGCTTGGTGATGCGGCGACAGCTGTGAGTGACATGAACCATGACCTTGCCCGTGTGATCACCTGGACAAAGAATAATGGTTCAAAAATAATGAGAGCAAATCGCAGGTCATGGTAGTGGGTCACTCAAGACTCTTGACTAGACTAAGCCTCAATGACTTACCCAACATAAGAATAAACAATGTTCAACTTGACTACAGCACCAGGGTGAAGAATCTTGGTTTGACTCTTACAAATACTCTCGACTGGACAGACCATGTAAACTTGACTAGTAACAAAGTTGTAGCTGGGATTAACTCTTTGAAAAGGTTTAGACACATTTTACCTTTCCCTACTAAAATCATGTTATCAAAAACATTGATATTCCCCTCTTTTTCTACTGTGACTTAGTGACTATGGACATGACTGTTCAACTTACTCAGAGATTGCAGTGCACTCAGAATTACTGTGTGCACTTCATCTTTGGTTTATGACGTGACAAACATATTACTCAATACTTTGGACAGCTTGAACTTCTAAGACCGCACGAGTACAGGAGCCTCCATGCACTCATGTTCCTCTTCAAACTCTTGAAATCTCGGTCTCCCAATTACTTGGCAGCGGGGTTTCGCTTCATGGGTGATGTTGGCAGGGGTGGGACACATCATGGAGCTTGCTCATTGTCCATTCCAATTCACAGTACTGAGCTATATAATAAGTCATTGTGTGTGTGTGTGTTGTGTGTGTGTGTGTGTGTGTGTGGTGTGTGTGTGTGTGTGTGTGTGGTGTGTGTGTGTGTGTGTGTGTGTGGTGTGTGTGTGTGTGTGTGTGTGTGTGTGTTGTGTGTGTGTGTGTGTGTGTGTGTGTGTGTGTGTGTGTGTGTGTGTGTTGTGTGTGTGTGTGTGTGTGTGTGTGTGTTAGTACTCCACCTAATTGGGATACACTCCAGTTTCCAAAATTGCCACCACGTTGTGCTACGATCGCTAATACACCTTACACAAAACTCATTTACGGATTGAGCATACAATGCGGGGTACTTGCATATCCCTGCATATCTCCATTGTCTCCTTCACTGTTCGAAGTAACTGTTTGCTATGGGGCTTGCCGTGATTTTGAATCAGCAACTCATCTCCTTTTTCGTTCAGACTCATTGAGTCACAGCTTAGCGAATTCATAGTTATTTTTCTGTCATTCACTTGAGACATGAGAAGGGAGCGAGGAACATGCTGCCAGAATGTATTGTGGTACTGATTTTTTAGTTATTTGGTACAAATAGTCTGAAAATGATTCTTCACAAAAAAATACCTCTGCTAACCTTACAGTGTTAAAAATACCTGATTTTTTCGCCATATAACTCAAAAACCTTTCATAGTGAAAAAATCCAGAACTGTTTCCAAGAGAATAAAATCCTCTACAATTCAACGCCAAATTAGGTTCATCACAATCAATGGTGACTTGGTAACACAATTTCCGAGAATTTTCCGCATTGAATTTGGGTTATTGCTAATGATGCGAATGGGAGGCTTGTTAAGATTCAAGAATAGCACGTCAGTAAGTTTATATTCTTGAACAGGCTTCACTGAGAATTCACTTACTGTTTTAGAGAAGCGGATGCCTCAAACTTTGCTAACCTAACATTGTATCTCAAGATCAGGATAGCCTATGATAAAATGAATTTGTCTCTAGTTTCTCTCCATATTGACATTTTCTCTGTGTCTGTCAATCCTTGCAAGAACTCTCTTGTAAACCTTGGATTGAATATTTTACTTGTGTACGGCATGCTCACTTTTTGTGAAAAGACGTGTTCCGGAGAAAAGATTTAGTAATCATACCCTGCTCAAAAAAAAAAAAATAGGTTCACAACACCTTTTCCAATTTTATTTGAGAAAGTAAAAAGTTAATTTGAGAAAGTATCAATTGTATTTGAGAATAGTCACTTGTAATTGAGAGAATGTCAGATGTAGCCTAAATGAGAATAGTCAATTGTATTTAGGAAGTCATCACACATGTAATTGAGAGTAGTGAATTGTATTTGAGAAATCGTCAAATGTAAATGAGAAGATATCATATCATGAGCAGACATTTGAAAATGAGAAAATTTTCCAATTGACATGTCGTGACTCTTCTGTAGCCTACAGTACAGGTTTGATTTGAGCAGGAAAGGATACTGTACTACGTACACAGTATTCCATAGGCTTTGTATGTGTGAAATTATTATTTTCAATTGTGAAATATTATTTCCCCTGTACTGTTCACGAATGATTAATGAGATCATTTCTATGTATGTATTGGCAACACGACTTTTGTCTCCAAACATTTGAACTTGATGAAGATCAAATTCTCTATGTTCACGGCGCAATTGAACTTTATCATCAATCAATTGAATCTCTTGATCAAGCAATTCGGTAAAGGTTCGAACCCACTAGAACGTACCAGACACGGACCGTGTCAGACCATGCCAGACACGTAAAATAACAACTAAGCCCACTACAACGGATCAACAGCGTTCTATGCCAGTACATTACGCGTATGGTACGCGTATGGTACGCGTATGATACGCGTATGATACGCGTATGATGCCCGGTCAGAAGTTGTTGGGAACGCGTCACTTAGCAAGAGAATGTAGCGGTGAACTGGTTACCAACGCGGTGCATACGCGGTTACAACGGGGTTTGCAGGCGTCACGTGCCATGCAAGGAGCGTTCCGTCACAGACAAAATATACTGGCCGACAAATGTTGACCTGGACGTGCATGGCATGCTCCGTGCTTGGCCGGTGACGGAACGGTCTAATGGGTGTATTACATATCATATTGCATCATTTGATATGTAATACACCCATTAGACCGTTCCGTCACCGGCCAAGCACGGAGCGTGCCATGCACGTCCAGGTCAACATTTGTCGGCCAGTATATTTTGTCTGTGACGGAACCGCTCCTTGCATGGCACGTGACGCCTGCAAACCGTTCCGTCACAGATTAGACCGTTCCGTCACCGGCCAAGCACGGAGCGTGCCATGCACGTCCAGGTCAACATTTGTCGGCCAGTATATTTTGTCTGTGACGGAACGCTCCTTGCATGGCACGTGACGCCTGCAAACCCCGTTGTAACCGCGTATGCACCGCGTTGGTAACCAGTTCACCGCTACATTCTCTTGCTAACTGATGCGTTCCCAACAACTTCTGACCGGGCATCATACGCGTATCATACGCGTATCATACGCGTACCATACGCGTAATGTACTGGCATAGAACGCTGTTGATCCGTAGTAGTGGGCATAGTTGTTATTTTACGTGCCTGGCATGGTCTGACACGGTCCGTGTCTGGTACGTTCTAGTGGGTTCGAACCTTAACTCTCCAATGGATTTTGGGGCTCAAAAATATTTTTTTATTTTAAAACTAAACGTTTCATTTGAATATAAAATATATTATCATATTATTTTTTATGAGTACAGTTATGGAAAATAAAAGTATTGGTTTTTTAAAATCATTCCCCAATTACAACTGACAACTTTTCGATTTCAAATCGTATGTTCTCAAATTAGGAGTTGATAGTGAGCTGTTGAACGGAGCGGTCGCAGAATTGTTTTGCTCTCTTATCTCAAGTTTCCGACGGGTCGTGCTTAATCGGTTCATTTAGTGCATGTTTAACCTAAAACGTTCTTCGTAATAATTGAATTATCAATTTGTTATTTATTTGTGAAATTGTTTTCAAGTGAATCGGAATATTCAAAGTTTAAATTAATAAAAACAGTATCCACCAGACGGTAGTGCTAAAAGAGACCTAGAGCTAAAAGTTTTTTCGTAATATATTGAATTATCAATTTGTTTTTTATTTGTGAAATTGTACTCAAGTGAATCGAAATATTCGAAGCTGAATTAATAAGAACAGTATCTAACATACTTTTCACCGGACGATAGTGCTAAGAAGAGTCCTCGTGCTAAAAGTTCGCCTGAGCTCGAAGAGATGGAACAGAAAAAGCGTGCCCAGACCCAAGTGTTGAAGCTTCCGTAATGTGAACTCAGACTTTATTGAATCACTATTTGACCGTTTGAAAAGCGGTTTAGTAAGGCTATGGATGAAAAACTCGCGCTGCTAGCTACAAAGGTGGATTTAAATGGTCTAATTGAAAAAGTGAATAAACTCTCTGTCGAGAATTAACAGTTAAGAAATCAAATTGTTGCTCAAAAAATTCAGAATAATCTCATAATCAGGAAGATGGAAAATTTTGAAAATAGATCGAGAAGGAACAATATAATTTTTCGCGGGCTGAAATATGAATGTGCAACAGTGGATTACGTGAGAACTGTCAAAGACTTTTGTGTGAGTCATTTGGGGGCACGAGCCCCCAGGTACCTGGGTTAATCGAGCACATGCATGGGCAGAAAATAGATAACGGGCCAATCATTGCGCATTTTCAGGACGATCAGGACATCCATTTCATCACGAGAAACAGTAGGAAGCTGAAGGGTACACAGTTTGAGATTCATAAAGACTTTGCTTTCGACACAAGAAAACGACGATCAAAGCTTTTCCGGTGCTTGGCGAGTTGAAGAAACAAGTTCCGGGAGTGAGAGGAGAGTATCGGTTGAAGTGGATCGTTTAATCGTGAATAGTCGGGTTTTCACGCTGGATGAGGAGAATGGACTGGTCTCGGAGGGAGAGGATGGCTGCAGAAGATCGGGAGCATGTTCGATGAGAGTGTGATGCGGGCCGTGAGCGGGAGCATGTGTGATGAGGAGGAGCGAGGCGGCGAGGACGAAGACCGCAACCGCTGAGATAACGCCGTCAGTCCGTGTGAGAAGGGACAGTTGAGTATAGTAGCGTACAATGTGGCTGGATTAAGTGGTAAGATTGTTCAGTATATAATTTTATTTGTAATTATGATGTTTTTGTACTATTGGAGACGTTTGTTGAAAGAGGAAAGCAATTGTATTTTGAAAACTGTTTTCCAGATTACAATTTATACTGGGAATTCGCAGTTGGAGAATCAACTGAGGTAGAGCAAAGGGAGAAAGTGAATAGAAATTAGTAAAAATAGAGAGTAGAATAGAGGAAATGCAAGTAAGGTAATCGATGCGCTTGAGAGAAAGTATTCACATGAATGCAGGACAACGGGATGAATATTATATAGTTCCAATTTACCTGAGTGGTGGAGGAGACAGGAATGGGAGAGAGAATTCAATACATTATGGGAGTTTATGATAGTGCAAGAGCATAATAGAAATAATAGATTTTAATTGGAGATTTTAACGGTAGAATAGGAAATGGACAGGACATGTCGGAATTAACAAATGTAATAGAATTGGGAAATGCACTGAGTAATAAGCAAGAGTCAAAGGATGAGGTGATTAATATGAAAGGTGAGAAATATTGGAGTTCTGTGAGGTTTTTAATTTCATCATTATGAATAGAGGATAAGTGGAGATAGGTGGGGAGACTTTACTTTTATAGGCAGAGGGGCTTCCGTAATAGATCTATGTTGCATGGCTGTCGAATTAGCGCAAATAGTTGGAAAATTTCTATTGTGCCAGAATTTTTATCTGATCATTCCCAATTGAAGCTACGCTAATCACGGTTGATACTCTAGAAAGAGAGAGCACAATTTTACCACTCTTACCGAAGTTGAAATGGAAGGAAGCGAGGAAGAATGAATATATATCTAAACTCACCAATGCTTGTAGAGAAATAAATGGTCTTCCCGAGAGTAGTGAAGAGACTTATGAAGTATTAAATAATCTTGTATATAGAGCTGCAATTATGGCCCCAACCTGATAGAAAGAGAGAAGGATGAGAGAAAAGTGGTTCGACAAGAGTGTGCGGTTATGAGAAAGCGAGTGTTCAGCCTATTGAATGTGTTTAGAAAATCAAATTCGGAGCAGGTGAGAGAAATTATATGAAGGTAGTAAAGGAATACAAACTGCTATGTAAGAGTAAAAGGCAAGCGTATTACAGCGATATAAAAGAACAATTCAGAAGAGTCAAGGATTCCAGTGATTTGTGGGCTCTGATAAAGAATTCAAGTGTAGAGAGTTCAGATTTCGGGAACTGTGAGTGCTGAGGATTGGTTGAACACTTCAGACGAGTGTTTGGATCAGTTTGCGGGGTAGTCACATATATGCGGCGAGGAATGTTGAAGATCAAACTCTTGACAAAGACATAGATATGAATGAATTGGAAAGTGCCTTCAAGACAATGCGCAACAATAAAGCTCCAGGTGATAACAGAGTTCCTGCTGAGTTTTACAGAATGCGTCAAAAAATTACAAAGAGATTATTTTGACTTTTTCCAATGCCATCGTCAGAGGTGGACAGATACCAACAGGGTTTCCACGTTCAATTATATTTCCATTGCATAAAAAAGTGATACTAATGAAGTGAATAATTATAGAGCCATATCTTTTATAATGCTGTCGCTAAAGTATTTTCATTTATTTACTGAGAAGGTTGCAGTTGTGGGAGGAAAGAGAAAAGATTATTAAAGAGAATCAGTGTGGCTTTCGGAGAGGTTTCGGCTACTGATAATATTTTGTTCTATTCAATATAGTATGAAAACGTTGAATAGACCTACAAAGAAGTTGTACTGTTTCTTTTTGGGCTACGATAGTGTGGACAGAGGGCTTTATTTTTTAAACTGAGTGA
This sequence comes from Nilaparvata lugens, assembly GCF_014356525.2. Taxonomy (NCBI): domain Eukaryota; kingdom Metazoa; phylum Arthropoda; class Insecta; order Hemiptera; family Delphacidae; genus Nilaparvata; species Nilaparvata lugens. The sequence continues at coordinate 51,165,362 of NC_052518.1, forward strand.
ATTGGGAGTGTCGACTAATTTATTGCGGTTGAGGAGTCTATATAGAAATACGAAGTCTCCTGTATGGCATGGCCTTGAGGGTAACTTAACAGAATACTTTGAAACCAGAAATGGATTAAAACAGGGATGCGTATTCTCCCCGTTGCTATTCACACTATTTTTGAATGATTTTAAAATGTAAAAATTGACGATGGAACGAGAAATTACATGAATGATGAGTCCAAACGGAATGTTACCTCGATGATTTTCAAGGGCCTCCTCTGGGCTATTATCGCTCAATCACGCACCGCAAAGAGATGAGGGGATCGGTATCTGTTGTATGTGCAATAGCCGAGAAACGGAAGATGCTTATCATTTCATCGGTAAATGTTCAATTTTGGGTGAAATAAGAAAGAAATATGAGAGGGGCGATGCTAGAGAGAGAGACAGTAATTGAGTATCTGAATGGAAAATTTGGACGAGTCTAGTAGGATATTGAGGGAGGCAGTGGAATACAGGCGAGAATTGATAAAGGAATTCAATTTTAGGAGTTTATAATCGATAAGAGTCATTTCCTCTTTATTGTTATTGATATCTTGTTATGCATATGTGAAATGTACATTTTAATGTTGAAGTGGAAAAGTCTTTTTAGGATTATTATTAGAGTTATTAGCTATAAAAGTAGTATTTTATCATAAACATGAGAAGCCGCAAGACTTTATGTATTATTAAGTAGGCTTTGATCTATGCAGATGACTTAATTGATTGATTATTCTAAGATTTTTAAGAGGTTTTGTTTTACTTATTTTTCTTTCTCTCTTGTTTCTGTATATTATTTCTCTTTTTTAGATTACTGATGAATTAATTGAAAGTTGACTGTATTTTAATTCAATTTATTTTTGTAGAGTACAAAGTAAGAGGTGACTCTATTTAAATTTCAAAGTTTTGGTTTTCTGTTCGTGAAGTTAATAATTATGTTGTTTGTATATTTATAAATCCAGCCACATTGACGCATACAAGGTCCCTTAAGAGGGTGAATTAAGAGTGTGAATTGCTTTTTAAAAGTTGAGTTACAATGTTTAGTTATGATAATTACGAGAATTAGTTAGGTATGAGAAGAAGGAGGAATTGGATAGGAATGATAGGGAGAAAATAATTATGAGTGAATTATGTAATCACAAGAACAATAATAATTATTCAATATTGGTATAATGTATAATAAAGAAATCTATCTACTCGGCTGACGGCCTCGGCTAAGCCTAAAGAACTTTTATTTATGATGAAAAGAATGCTTGTTCAATTTATTTGTAAAATTTAGTGAGTTGATTGAATTGGAGGTATTATTTTCATTTTCTGTAATGTTGAAAGAAGTGCAAATAAAGTTCTGTTCTATTCTATTCATTATTGTTCTCAAGTTAAAATGATACTTTCTCAGATAAAATCACTATTCTCAACTACAAGTGAGACTTCTCAAATGCAATTGACTATTCTCATTTACATCTGACGTTTTCTCAAATACTAATGACTATTCTCAATTAATACTTCTCAAATACAGTTGGAAAAGGTGTACTTCTCAGATAGGGAGGGTTGATAGGATAGGGTATCTGGATAAGATAAAGAATGAGGAATCAGAGTTGTGTGAGTAGTGAGTCCTTCAGTTCATATATTAAATAATCTAATTGGGTAGCTAAAAGTTTCTCAACAATGCAACATAAAATGGAGTACGGTACTCTATCACTATCAGGAAGCTCATGGTATAGCAGTTCCGGAATCTCTATTTTTTTAAATAAGCACAAATAGCGAAAACGCAATGTAGACCAGGGGTCCCAAAAAAAATTTTCTATGTACTCCCTCACCTACAAGCAATAATGTCGAGGACCACATCGGAATTACAGTTGGGAGGCACTGTGAAACGTGTACTTTCTCGAATCCAGTACTAATTAGCCTATATCCATACTTGGAATGTTCATTTGAATGTTAAATGATCAGTAGTAGAATTGGTAGGAAAACTGTAAGTGGAAATTGTATTATATATTAAATACCTGTCAGGCAGTTTAGGTTTATTACGGCATTTCAAAACCTTGATTCAATCAGGCCAGAATAGAGTCTGTTTCTCAATTAAAGGATGGGTTCCAAGGAGAGATGGATTGATAGACTATCATATAGAATTCTATGATATTAGATAAGTTGATAGAATTCTATGAGATTTGGCAGAAATATTCCTTTTTCAACTGCGCGTCGATGTATTAATACACAAGGTTTTTTTTCAAATTTTGCATTTTAAGGATAATATGAAAAGAGAAGGAATCCCTCATTACTCCGACATCACTGTATATAATTGACCGAGCGAAGTGAGGTCTAAGATTCATGTCGACGGCTGTGCATTTCTCTTTATGTTTATATGTTGCGCATTCACAGCGATATACGGCAATATATTTCCATGAAATTAACAGGTATGTTCCTTTTTAAATCGCGCGTCGACATATATACGAGTTTTTCAAAATGTTGCATTTCAAAGATAATATAAAAGGAAAAGGAGCCTCCAAAGATATCACAAAGATACAGAATATCTCTTGCAGTTAACAGAAGGCTTGATGAACATGGATCTTGAAAGTTGTTTTTTTTTGCATGCATCCACTCTTTCAAATAGGATACATTATTCTGAATTATTCTGTGAACATAGGTGTAGACTACTTTCTAGGATCATGTAAATGTTAGGGTCAAGCTACTGAGAAGTCATGGGGGGGGGGATTGAACAAGGCCGTCGTGTTTTTCTTAGGCTAGTTTCACACGGCAGAATCCCGTCTCCTGAAGATCATATTCAGATCATTTCATATGTCGCAGCTCGAAGGCTTTCACAAGGGGATCTCAAATTTCAGACGCGTTTGCTCAGAGTATGACATTACTTTCTCAAAGTATTCGGATTTGGATCAGCGACCCCAAATTTTTTAAAGCGTAAGTCCCATTTCGAAAATACCCAAAAACAAGGGAGTTACAGCAGTTTTTAATATAGCTTTTACATTATCATAAGTTATGTTTAGTAAAAATGTACCTACTAAGATAATAATACTTCTGCCTCACAGGTAAAGGTTTTAGAAGCTTTTAAACACTCTTGAAAAGTTCAAACATGAACATTTTAAAACATTAGGGGCCGGTTTCCGAGCTCGGGGATTAGCTAAATCCTGAGCTCGGAAACCGGCCCTAAAAGTTCTAGTTTAAAAAAAAAATTCCAGCTTTGAAAGTTTCAAACTTCAAAAGGTTGAATCCAAATATGGAATCAGAAATCATCTCCCATTATCACTCAATAAAATACGAGAAAAAGTAACCTTGTACAGTTAACTTCACTGAATTATTTACGTTGTCGGGATTTCAATTTTGTCATGTACAACAATCTAATTCATTAGGTTGAAATCGTTGAATATTACCATGGATTTCCTGTTGAATCATTGACTTAAAATCTTTGCAACAATCAATAAAATCTATTACACAGTATAAATATGCAGTCAGTGAGTATAGAATGTAACATTCTATAGTCACTGCATACAGTAGGCTATAAACATTGTGCTGATCTGAACAGTGAGTATAGAATGTAATTACATTATATTAGGATCTGAATTGATTTATTGTAATAATGGACATAATGAAATAATGTCTTACTATTCCAAGTAAAACGAAACTAATGTTTGTGTTTGTATAAGAGCTGCTGAGTGGATACTGCATACTGAGAAATTCATAAATGATCCAGACCAGCCTGGCGACTTCGATGCTATCGACACCGGAATCTCCTTTTATTTCTTTCAATGAATGAATCTGAATTAAAACCATGTATTGTATCAACTATCCTATTATCGTATTGTAATTCGTAAAGCCTGTTAGGTAAAAGCCAGTTACATACACATCGATTTTTTACCGTCCTTATAAAATTCTATTAGATCAAACAGATGATGTTTGACAAGTTGCACTTATTCGAATTCATAAGGATGGCAAAAAACAATCGTACAGAAATCAATGTGCATGTAACTGGCTTTCGAAGACCCATACGATATTGTATTCTATGATCAAATAGAATAGTAAATATCGAAATAAGTGTTGCAGCCAGAACTTGTGTTAAGAACCGGTTTTGTCCCCGCTTTGTAAGTTAAACTAAACACACAATTCCTCCTCGGAATGTGGCTTTGAAGTGTACACACCATTTCTCCCCGCTTTGTGCAGTGGAAGTGTACACACATTCTCCTCGGTTTGTTCAGTGAAAGTGTACACACATTTCTCCCCTTTTTGTAGGTTTAATGCGTAATTTTTTTTCAAGTTACAGAAAAAAAAGTTACAACTGTATTGAACACATATTAATATACTTTCTAAGACAAAATTAAGTCTCCAACATGTGTGTAAATGTGTGTAAATCAGCCTCCCCGCAATGTATGTTCATTCTCACCTCCCCGTTTGTTACCTTGTTCCAGTATGTGTGTGTGTGTGTGTGTGTGTGTGTGTGTGTGTGTGTGTGTGTGTGGTGTGGTGTGTGTGTGTGTGTGTGTGTGTGTGTGTGTGTGTGTGTGTGTGTGTGTGTGTGTGTGTGTGTGTGTGTGTGTGTGGTGTGTGTGTGTGTGTGTGTGTGTGGTGTGTGTGTGTGTGTGTGTGTGTGTGTGTGTGTGTTGTGTGTGTGTGTGTGTGTGTGTGTGGTGTGTGTGTGTGTGTGTGTGTGTGTGTGTGTGTGTGTGTGTGTGTGTGGTGTGTGTGTGTGTGTGTGAATGTTTTGTGTGAATGTTTTGTGTGAGTGCGATCTATTCACTATTAAGATTTCTTGCTTTTAATTTTATCTTTTTTTTTCCTCTTAATTTATTCAATTTGTAGTGAATTGATTTAGTTGTTCCATTATAATTTTCATTTATCATCTAATTTCAAATTGTAATGTATTATTATTCTTATGTAACTTATCATCGTGGGTTAAATGGAAGAGGGGGCTTCTATTGCCTCAATTTCGCCCACATCACTTTTATTGTAAAGTGTAAATAAAAGTCATCTATCTATATACCTATCAACTCCTTCACAGGCTTCCTCGCTCTCTCTTTCTCACTCTCATTCTCTCTCTCACTCTGTCTCTCTTTCTTTCTGCCTTCCTTGAGTTTGTGTTCATGTTTCATTTCGATGCAGTGGAGATGATCATATCATCAGTAAACAACATATTTAATTCCATGAACGGATATATCTCTTTAGTGATCTATGTCTATAAAATCAATAGTATTTTCAACCGTTATAATCAATAATTCCAGTCAATAAAACTTGATTCCTACTAGATGGGATAAACAATTAATTTTACAGATGAAATGAGATGTAGATTAAAATTACACATATCTATATTTTACCTTCATTACTATCCCAATTGATTTAAAAGTTTCACGGAAATGGTAAATTGTTTCAATGAAATGGTACCAGATAATGTTGATGATTTCATTATATAATTATCATCTGAGTCAAAAAATATAATTGAAGGATAAATTAGTCTGATCTTCAATTTTTTTTTCTCTTACTTTCCACATGGTCTCTTTACCCTTTACGGGAGTATACAAACTCGGCAGTGCGGTCAGAAATTCCCAAATTACGTATACAAACTCGGCAGTTTTAAGAAAAAGATCCCTCTTGAGGGTTATACAAACTCGGAAATTCTTCTCAGGTATGAAAACTCGGCTATCCTTGTCAGGGCCCTACAAACTCGACAATCAACTTTCGATTTAAGGTGAATTCGACTCTCAATGTATCAAAAAGTACGCTTTTTTGTGATGGGACTTATAATTAGGCGTATTATTCTCAGCAGATTGAAACAGACATTCATCTCACAGCTTCTGATGGCTACGGGTGACTAGCCACGGTAATCAAACATGACCAAAAAATCATGAAGAATGACCAATCGAATTACGTCAGTGTGTGAGACTTGGGGGTTCCTCTTCGCGCTGGCGACCAGTGGGACGAGGTGTCCCTCAGGGTTCAATCTTGGGTCCTCTGCTATTCAGTGCATACATTGACAACTTGACTCATGTACTAAATACTACAGAGCATCACTTGTATGCTGACGACTTACAGCTGTATAAGCATTTCAAGCTTTATACTATTTATTATCCCATTTAATCTCAAAAGTGTCTCCTTCGATTTTTCCTCAATCATTTAGTAAGAGCCATGATCGGGAATTGGTATGCGATGAGCTTTAGTCAGTATTCAATTGAAATTACTATTCCCATCTCCCATGTAGAAACAACGTATTTCTTGCATCAAACTAATTGAACTCTCTTGTATCTCACTATTTTTGTACATAAGAGCGTATCAACATAACTACAGTGACTATAATTATTATTACCCACAGTATGGCCATTGACTTGTCACGTGGTTCAAATCCGCTATTGAGATTCGAAACAAACTCTATACGAGTAGTCCTATCTTATAGCATTGAAAATTTGGAACTCATCACTTCTTTTATCGATTGGTTACATACTTTCAACCTCTGATGAGTTTGGTATAACATTTTCGAAGGGAAATTGATTATACTTGAATATGTATCAATAAAGTTGATCAAAAAAACACTAATAACGCTTAAAACATCAATTTTTCTTCCCTCGTGGTTTTCGCGGACAACTTCCAGAGCCTTTGCGGACCACTTTTTGGAAATCACTGATCTAGATCAATAAGCAGAAAGATAGATTTCAATTTTACTGCGTATTTCCTCATCCAATTTATTAGTTTGACCTTCTAATAATATAATTTTATAATATGTTCGTGGCTCAATTGGATGTAACTTTCTATAATTAATTCAACTGTGATAAAGTGCTGATTAAAGATGTCTTTTCTTGCATGATTCATTCTCTTCAGTCCTGAGAAGCCTACCCATAGGATGTTCAATAGCAGTTGATATATGAGTTTCGACTTGCAATACCACTAGCAGTGGTTTCAAAGTATCACTTATTATTGAGAACTTGATGATTTTCTGTAAATGAAACAATATATATTATTACAGTATCATGACATATTTCAAAAGATTATTAGTAATTGTTTGGTGATTAAGCTTTCAGGTTGCGTTACTAGGAACCCTCCATTTTCACTTGCTATTATCCACCATTTAATAATTAAAGTTCTAAAACTATATTGAGAATATATATGAAAAACTTAAGAGGGATTATATCGAAGTAATCACAGAAATATGCTTTAATAAATAAAGGCGAGCGATTCTACTCATAATCCACTATTTGCTGCATTATAAGATACGAATATTTAAAATCTTTATGGGCAGGAAAAAAACATAAAAATATTTAACCGTGATTTATATATTTATTTCTTGAAATTTTATATCCAATTGAGGCGCAGAAATATTTTGAAATTAGATCCTTACAAGTTCGATCCAATAAATTGGATGAGTTAATACAATAAAATTGAAACCTATCTGCATATTCATCTGGATCAGTGGTTCCCGAAAAGTGGTCCGCAAAAGCTCTGGAAGTGGACAGCCAGGAACCCGAGGGAAGTAAAATTGATTTTTTAAGCGCTATTAGTGTTATTTAAATGAACATTATTAGTCTATTTTTTCAAAGTATAATCAAATTCCTTTCGAAAATGCTATACCAAACTCATCGGAAGTCCAAAATTTGTTTTCAATCGGTGAAAGAAGTGATAAGTACCAAATTTCCAACGCAATAAGATAGGACTATGAAGTTTGTTTGGAATCTTAATGGCGGATTTGTACCACGTGATCGAGCTAGCCAATGAAATGCGTGACAGTCAATGGCTATACTGTGGGTAATATATGGTAGTTACTGTACTTTAGACTAAAGAAAATCAGTAACTAATTGATTCAAAGTAAAACTGATATAGAAAGTGTGGTAATAAAAATGATATATTGCTAGAATGAGACAGTGCATGTCAATTGGTCATACTGCAAGATTTGAGGATGAAAGTTCATCAAAAACAAGTTGAGAACCAGCTTGGAAAACAAACGTAGGATATTAATAGAAAACCAGAAGGAGAAATAAGTTATTATGGTTCCTGGTGAACATTATGAGTCATGGAAAATGTTCATAGCAGAGGAACAAAGAGGAGGCAGAAGGTCCTGATTGTAAATTCAATAAATAAGTACCTATAATTATCACATGTTCATTATCAGGAGATTCTTGTATTCTTGTATTATAGTATGTTAGTTGAAACATTCAGTTCAGCTACAATGATTGTATTATTGTGTAATGCCACAAAGTTGAAGGAATACTCTTACTTCTTCTCTGTGGTAATGCTCAGAATAAATTAACAACAACATTTCCAAATCGTGATGAAGAAGAAACAATCAAATAAACTCTACTAAGTTGGAATACTTTTCAATGTTTTGATTGTAAGATTCTGGGAAAATTCATTTCCATACCAAAGTGAAAATGCTGGGTGTAATTCACCTTAAGAAACACCCGTACTATTTTATTAATAATTATTTCAAGTATTTCCACTCAGTTCATTGCATTAATCGACTTCACAAGGAAGTAAGTTATAATTTATAATAAAATAATTAGTCGAATGCAGTAAGTCTTAAGTAAATAAGACCCTGTTACACTATACTCGAATAATTAAATAAAAGCCTTCAATTAAGGCAAATTACTAAACAATGAAATATTTACGAATCCACTAGAATATTATTGATTCATGTAGTGAATTGAATTGTGAGTATTCAAATTATACATCTTGAAAGCGTATATATCATTGTCAAAAATATACGCGTGTATGATATATAAGTGTTAATTATGGAAGAACTGTACGATTTAAAACCTATTTGATATTATATGTATATTATATTATGTATGAAGGAACTCTTGAGAAACACAATCCTGCGTTCAGAAATTAAAAAATATCATTGATTAATCAATTTTTGACAAAAATGGATTTAGTAGTCCAAATTGTGTTCATCATCTATGTAGGTTACATGGAATTTATCGTACTTTGATCGTTTGAAGACATAAAATCCTAAAAATGTCAATAACTTTTTTATTTCTTGACAGATTGACTTGAGAATTTATAGGAAGGACACTTATGTTAAGATAAATGTTCCTGTTTTTTTGTAGAATTTTTCCATGGCTCCTTTCCCCTCCAGATCCGAAAAACTGTTCGGGCAATATGATTCCCTAAGACCGGTTTTGAATCTCCCGGCTTACTTAGTGGTTGGCGCACATTTACGTGATTGGTCACAGAGGCTCTCTATTGGTTTCCATTGTTCCTAATTTTTTCTTGAAAACGTTTTCAATACATGCATTTGTGAACGTCACTAGATGAACATTGTTATGGTTTGAGTTTTGAGAATGGCAACACAGATATAGCAGATGCCAACAACTTTGGTAAATGATTGTTATATCACTTAACCTGCCATCTATGCTGCTGATAGTGTATCAGAAGCCCCAAAATTACATCCAGGAACACTCGAGGGGAGCTGTGTGATTTTTGGCAATTTTGAACAATCTGCAGTTACACTAGATGGTATAATGATGTTTTAATATGTCAAAAAATAATCAAAAGTGATCTAAAAAAAGAAAAAAATATTACATATGAGATATTCTACTTTGGGGGCTACCCAGGATCCCCTGAATTTTTCCACCTTTTCAATGGGTGATTTTATAGCAAAGTCAAGAAGGAACAATCTTATTCAGCACATGAAAATGAGGTCATTCATAAGCTCAATCGACTCAAAAGATCCCAAAACATTGCCTTGCACAGACGAAACATTTTCTCAATAGGGGGCCCGGCCCCCTCATTTTTTTGGAAAAAAATTCAGAAAAAATGTGTGGAATTTCCAGCAAAAACTGTGAATCCTATAATCTAATGGATGATATTATTGGGAAGAGAACCAAAAATAACCCACAGAAAAACTGTCAAATAACAAATTTCCTAATTCAAGAGGGGCGTGGGGGTCCCTCATATACAGTGCTGGTTATGGATTACACTTACTGGTTTTTTCATGCTCAAAATCGAATCCAGCAGGCCAAAAAAACATTAGTCCTGCAGAAACCAACCATGAAAATATATAGGGGGGATGCGAGGGTGATTTTTCAATTTTTGTCAATTTTGGCTCATATTTGAGGATTTTCGCAGCCATGAATTGACTGTCTATGTATTTTTTACATCAGTTCTCAATATTGAAATCACTTAACCTGCCATCTATGCTGCTGATAGTGTATCATCAAACTGAAAATAGAATCCAGGGGGCACTCTAGGGGGCTGTGTGATTTTTGGCAATTTTGAAAAATCTGCAGTCACACTGAACTATGATTAACATAAAATATGTCAAAAAATGATCAAAAGTTATGAAAAAGTAAATAGAAAATAGCAAGAATAACAGATTTCACTTTGGGGGTTCTCCCGGACTACTAAAAAAATGAAATATACCGAATACAAGAGATTCAATTTTTGGTTTTACTCAGGGCCTCATGAATTTTTCAACTTTCCAATGTTCAATTTCATAGCAAAGACATAAGGAACTATCATGTTGAGCACATTGGAATGAGTTCATATATTATATAGGAACTGTATGGGAAGACAAAAATGAGAGATACAAAGGCAGTTTTTGAATTCACCATTCAATACTGCATTCACTCAACTCAAACTACTAAACTACCCAGCACAGGAAAGTCTCTAGGAGTCCTAGCAGGCTCCAGGAACACTATGGATTTTTCGAAATTTCCATTTCAAAACTTGAACCTAGGCTATACTCTACCTGGCCAACCAAACCAAACCCACCAACCTGACCTACCTACTCACCCCTTTATCAGTTAATCTACTTGAAATACCCCACCCAAGCCACCCTGCATGAATTATGCTATTCAACCTACTCCATTGCACCCTACTTGAACTACTCTACCTACCCCACCCTACCTACCCCACCCTTCCCACCCTACTCAAACTAAGCCACCCTACCTGAAATAACATACCTGAACTATTTAACATCATCTTGACAACCTAAACTACCCTACCCAGGACAACCTACTTAACCTACCCTACCTAACCCACCCTATATAACACTACCAAACCTGACCCACCCTACCTTTACTGACCTACCTAAACTTTTTAACCTAATATTGACACCCGAACTCACCCTACCCAAGATAACCTACTCAATCTACTCTACCTAACCAACCTTACCTAAACTATCCTACCTAACCAACCCTTCCTAATTACCTATCCCACCCTACCTAACCTACTTGCCCACCACCCAGCTGGAGCGCAAAGTGCGGTGCTGCTAACACACCCCAAATAGGGATGCATGGCACATTCCTCAGCAAAGTTTAAGGGAACTATTTTTTCAGCGCCCCCACATCACTAGATTGCTATAATAAAATTTCGACTAGGTCGCGGGTGGTGCGGGGGGGAGCCAATTTTTTGACGATTTTTGCATGATGGAAAATTAGAAAAATTCCCAGCCAAACTGGGCCATGTGACAATAACAACTTCCATCAAGATGTCTCTAGGAGCCTAGAGGGCATTGGGAAAATTATGAATTTTTCAAAATTTCCATTTTGAGGGTCAATGATGCGCCCCTCAATTTTTGGAAAATTGAGGGGGGGAATAGCTACAGTTTCGAATTCCAGCTCAATCGACTCAGGAGATCCCGAAACATTGCCTCGCACAGACAAAACATAGCTTCTTCCAATAGGGGGCCCAGCCCACTCATTTTTTTTGAAAAAAAAATTTCAGAAAAAAAATTGTGAAATTCCCAGCAAAAACTGCGAATCCTATAATCTCATGGATGATATCATTGAAAAGTGGACCAGAAAAAACCCACAGGAAAACTGTCAAATAACAAATTTCCCAATTCGGGGGGGGCATGAGGGGGACCCTCATATACAGTGCTGGTTATGGATCAGGCTTACAGGTTTTTCTATACTCTAAACCTAATTCAGCAGCTGAAAAAACATTAGTCCCGTGAGAATCAACTATGAAAATATATGGGGGGGATGCAAGGGGGATTTTTCAATTTTTGTCAATTTTGGCTCATATTTGAGGATTTTTGCAGCCATGAATATTGATTGTCTATGTATTTATTTTTAAAATCATGTTGGAATCACGTAACATGCCATCTATGCTGCTGATAGTATATCATCAAACCGAAAATTAAATCCTGTAGGCACTCAAGGGGGGCTGTGTGATTTTTGGCAATTTCGAAAAATCTGCAGTCACACTGAACTGTGAAATGATGTTGACATAAAATATGTCAAAAAATGATCAAAAGTGATGAAAAAGTGGAGAGAAAATAGCAATAATGACAGATTTTACCCTGGTGGTCCTCCCGGACCCCCCCCCAATATTTTTAACTTTTGAACCGCACATTTCTCAGAAAAGTTCAAAGGATACTCTTTGTTCAGTGCCTCAACATTACTTAATACTCACAATAAAATTTCAACCGTGTTCCAGGGGGTGTGGGGAGGAACAAAGTTACCATAAGTTTCTTTGTAATGAGAATTTGAAAAATCCCCAGCCAAACTGGGGCATGTGACAATGCTAACTTTCATCAGAAAGTCTGTGAGAGTACTAGCAGGCATCGGGAAAATCATTGATTTTACAAAATTTTCATTTTTAGGGTCAATGATGCCCCCATCAATTTTTGGAATATTGAGGGGGGGGGAATCGCTACAGTTTCGAATTTTAACTCAATCAACTCTGGAGATCCTTGAAAATCGCCTTGCACAGACGAAACATCAATTTTCTCGATAGGGGGCCCGCCCCCCTAATTTTTTTGAGAAAATTTTGAAAAATCTGCAGTCATGCTGAACTGTGTGAATGATGTTAGAATATGTCAGAGAATAATTGAAAGTGATGAAAAAAGGAAAAAATATGACAGAATTTACCTTGTAGGGACCAAGGACCCCCTCAATTTCTTCAACTTTTCAATGCTTGATTTCATAGCAAAGTCAAGAGGAACAATCTTACCCAGCACATCGAAATAAGGCTATTTATCATAAATGAGAACTGGATGGATTGATATATGAGGGATTCAAGGGCAATTTCTCGATTTTTTCCAATTTTGGCCCAGAAAATTTTTGACACCCACAATGTTGCAGCCAAAATTTCATGGATTCTGTAATTTTAACATCATATTTCATTGTTTAGATTGCATAACTAGCTGTCTATGCTGCATTATAGAACTTAAAATTAATCTAATCCGAGGGGCACTCAGGGGGGACAATATAGGTGCTGTGTGATTTTCAGTAATTTGAAAAGAATCTAGAACCAAACTGGAAAAAATGATGTTTAAATATGTCAAAAAAATTAAAAAGGGATAGAAAAAAATGAAAAATATCAAATACAAAAGATTTGATTTCTGGTGTTACTCAGGGCCCTCTAAATTTCTCAACATTCCAATCTTCAATTTCACAGCAAAAACATAAGGAGCTATTATGTTGAGCACATTGTAATAGGGCTATTCATTATATAAAAACATATGGGAAGACATATGAGAGATGCAATGGCAGTTTTGAGGTTCACCATTCTATACTGCAATCACTCAACTCAAACTACAGACCTACTATCCTATCTAGCACACCTGATTAAACCTAGCCTACTCTACCTGGCCTACCCAACCAATCCCATCAAACCTAATCAACCCTATCCACCTTCTGTGTACTTCTATACCTGACCTACCTACTCAACCCTTTCTCAGTTAATCTAATTAACCTACTCCACCCAAGACACCCTACATAAATTATGCTATCCAATCTACTCTATCTAACATACCTCATGCTATCTAACCTACCCCACCCTACACACCATACCTCACCCAACTATACTTTAACCATTCTAACAATCAAACCCCACATAACTCACCCCACTCTACCAACATAATCTCTATTTCTAGGATATGGAACATTCTGGGTTGCTAGGTTATAAACAATGCTTAGACCCAGACATACTGTCCTGCTAACCTCTATCTCTACTACTCTATCCTACTAAACTCCACTCTACCTATCCCACCCTACTTAACCTACTCTACCTAACCCACCTAACCTAAACTACCCTACCTAACCTACTCTACCTATTCACCTATCCAACCCTACCTAACCAACTCTATCCAACCCACCCTACCTAAACTACCCTACAAACCTACTTGGGCGGGCGAAGCCCGCCTCCTACCTGGAGCACAAAGCATAGAGGCAGCAACCCAACCGTATACAGTCATGAAAAGTGATAGAGCAGGCGAAGCACACTATCCAGCCACCTGCAAAGCTCGGAGGCTGCTACCCAACACAGTACAGTCATGAAAGGAGATTGAGTGGGCAAAGCCCACAACCCAGCCGGAGCGTGAAATGCGGAGGATGCTAACCTACCCCAAATAAGGGTGCAGTAGGCGAAGCCCCCACCAAGCACAAAGCGCAAGTTAATATATACTAAAGCCATAGCGTTTTAAAACCTCCTGATAAGGGTGGTTGTTGTGGTGGTTGGTGCTCTGTTGGATTCGATTGACAAGTGGTTGAAACCATTGGAATAATTATGATAAGCCACCCTACCTGAAATAATCTACCTAAACTATTCAATCAACTATCCTACCCAGAAAAACTATGGATTTTTCAAAATTTGCATTTCAAAACTTGAACCCAGCCTATACTCTACCTGGCCTACCAAACCAATCTCACCAACCCTACCCTATCTATCTTACTTCACCCAACCTACCTATTCAACCCTATATCAGTCAATCTACTCAACCTACCCCACCTAAGCCACCCTACATAAATTATGCTATTCAACCCACTCTATTGCACCCTACTCAAACTACTCTACCCACCCCACCATACCCAACCCACTCAACCTAAGACACCCTACCTGAAATAATCTACCTAAACTATTCAACCTAATCTTGACAACCAAACCTACCCTACCCAATATAACCCACTTAATCTACCCTACCTAACCCACCTTATCAAAAAATACTACCCAACCTAAGCCACCCTACCATAACTAACCTTCCTAAACTATTTAAGCCAATCTTGACACCCTAACCAAACCTACCCAAGATAACATACTCAAACTACTCTACCTAACCCACATAACCTTAGCCATCCTACCTAACCAACTCTCCCTAATCACCTATCCCGCCCTACCTAACCTACTCTACCTAGCCCTCCCAACATAGACTACTGTACCCTACCCTACCCTGACCCACTCAATCCACTCTACCTAATCCATATAACCTTAGCCATCCTTCCCAACCAACTCTCCCAATCACCTATCCCAACCTACCCAACCTACTGTACCTAACCCACCCAACAATAAACTACTGTACCCTACCAACTTGGGCGGGCAAAGCCCACCTCTCAGCCGGAGCGCGAAGCACAGAGGCTGCTACTCCCCTGTACAGTCATACCACTCAGGGGGGTGCAGGGGGCGAGGCCCCTGTCAAGCACAAAGTGCGAGTTAATATATACTAAAGCCATAGCGTTTTAAAACCTCCTGACAAGGGTGGTTGTTGTGGTGATTGATGCTCTGTTGGATTCGATTGACAAGTGGTTGAAACCATGGGAATAATTTATTATGATATATGAGAATTTTTCATTTTGGGGGGCTCCCGGACCCCCCCCTCACCATAAATATTTTCAACTTTTGAACCACACATTTCTCAGCGAAGTGCAAGGAAACTTTTTTGTTCAGCGCCTCAACATCACTAGATTGCTGAAATAAAATTTCGACCAGGTCGCAGGGGTTGCGGGGGAGAACTGAATTTTCATCTGTTTTTTTGCAATAAAAATTTGAAAAAATTCCCAGCAAAACTGGGGCATGTGACAATACCAACTTTCATCAAAAAGTCTGTAAGAGTACTAGCAGGCATCGGGAAAACTATTGATTTTTCGAAATTTTCATTTTGGGGGTTGATGATGCCCCCCTCAATTTTTGGAAATTCAAGGAGGGGAATCGTTACAGTTTCGAATTCCTACTCAATCGACTCTGGAGATCCTGAAACATCGCCTTGCACAGATGAACCATCGATTTTCGCAATAGGGGGCTCGGACCCCTCATTTTTTTGAAAACAATCTCGAGAGTCAAAATTTGAAAAATTCCCAGCAAAACTGGGGCATGTGACAACTCTAAATTCCATCAGAAAGTTCCTAGGAAATCCTGTAGGCATTGGGAAAATTATGGATTTTTCGAAATTTCCATTTTTGGGGTCGATGATGCCCCCCTCAATTTTTGAAAAATTAGGGGGGAAATGGCTGCAAATTTGAATCCAACCTCAATTGACTCAGAAAATCCTAAAACATCGCCTTGCACAGATGAAACATCGATTTGGCCATAGGGGGCCTGGCCCCCTCATTGTTTTAAGAAAATTTTCTAGAAAAAAGTGTGAAATTCCCAGCCAAAACTGTGAATCTCACAATTTATCAATGATATCATTAGGAAGGGGAAAGATATTTTTTCATTAAAAAAAAAATAACATATGAGATATTCCTCTTTGGGGGCTACCCAGGCCCTCCTCAATTTTTCCACCTTTACAATGGTTAATTTTATAGCAAAGTTTAGAGTAACAATCTTATTTAGCACATTAAAATGAGGTCATTCATCATCTCAATCGACTCAGAAGATTCCGAAACATTGCCTCGCACAGAAGAAACATTGATTTTTCCAATAGGGGGCCCGGCCCCCTTTTTTTTAAAAAAAAAAAGATTTCAGAAAAAAAGTGTGAAATTCTATGCAAAAACTGTGAATCCTATAATCTCATTGATGATATCATTGGAAGAGGACCAAAAATAACCAACAGAAAAACTGTCAAATAACAAATTTCCCAATTCTAGGGGGTCGTGGGGGGGGACCCTCGTATACAGTTCTGGTTATGGATCACATTCACAGGGTGTTTTATGCTCAAAATCGTATTCAGCTGCCAAAAAAACATGACTTGCACGAAAACTAACCAAAAAAAAAAAAAAACAACAGGTGGGTGGGAGGGTAATTTTTTCATTTTTGTCAATCTTGGCTTATTTTCCAGGATTTTTACAGCCAACATATGACTTTCTCTCTATTTTTCACATCAGTATTTGATATTGGAATCACTCAACCTTCCATCTATGCAGCTGATGATGTATCATAATCCCCGAAATTACATCCAGAGGGCTGTGATTTGCCCCCCTCGAGGGGGGCTGTGTGATTTTTGGCAATTTTGAAAAATCTGCAGTTACACTGGATGGTATAATGCTGTTAAATATGGTATAAATATGTCAAAAAATGATCGAAAGTGATCTTAATGAAAGAAAAAATAACACATATGAGAGATTCTATTTTGGGGGTTACCCAGGACCCCCTCAATTCTTCCAGCTTTTCAATGGTTAATTTTATAGCAGAGTCAAGAGGAACAATCCCTCAAGAAACAATACTCAATGAGATAATAGATGAGGGATGTTAGGGCATTTATTTGATTTTTTTTATTTCTGGACAAGGAAATTTTTGACTCTCACAATTTGGCAGCCAAAAAAAAAATTACATATGAGATATTCTACTTTGGGGGCCACCCAGGACCCCCTCAATTTTCCCACCGTTCCAATTGTTAGTTTTATATGAAAGTCAAACATGACTATATTCTTTTTCAACCAACAATGGTATCTTAGAATGTGAGGGATATTACATATTTTTCTGGATATTTTTAAATGTTCAAGACTGTTATGTCCTTCTAGAATGTTATAGATGTAATCTATCTACCAAAATAACATATTTGAACCATCAATAATTGCTGTTTCCAATAAAATATGAATTGGAAATGTTTAAATTTGATAGAGATATCGTTTCTCCTTGTTAGATCTTATCATTCAATTATGAATTAATCAAAATTAACAATATTTGATTAATAGTTTTATGAAGTATGAATTATGGAATAATTATAACCGAATAATTGTATCAGTTGTAGTTATATTAGTACCGCCTGAATCAGTTGAAAAGTTGTACTCAAATTATAACATTATTTTAGAATCAACTCACTCAACCTCTTTAAGACTCTCACAATTTGGCAGCCAAAAAAATATTACATATGAGATATTCCACTTTGGGGGCCATCCAGGACCCCCTCAATTTTCCCACCTTTTCAATTGTTATTTTTATAGGAAAGTCAAACATGACTATATTCTTATAATATAATCCTTTTCAACCAACAATGGTATCTTAGAATGTGAGGGATATTTCTTTTTTTCTGGATATTTTTAAATGTTCAACACTGTCCTTCAAAATGTTATAGATGTAATCTATCTACCAAAATATCATATTCAAACCATCAATAAGGCTATCGGGAATAAGGCTATTTATCATAAATGAGAAGTGGATGGATTGAACTGATGGTGTATCATCAAGCCAAAAATCAAATCCAGGGGGCACTCGAGGGAGGTAGTGTGATTTTTGGTAATTTTGAAAAATCTGAATTCGCACAGAACTGTGAAATGATGTTGACATATGTCAAAAAATGACCAAAGGGATTAAGTGAATAGAAAATAGCAGAAATAACCAATTTCACCTTGGGGGTCCTCCTGGACCCCCACAATATTTTCAATTTTTGAACCAAACATTTCTCAGCAAAGTGCAAAAGAAATCTTTTGTTCAGTGCCTCAAGATTTTTCGAAATTTCCATTTCAAAACTTGAAACCAGCCTATACTCTACCTGGCCTACCAAACCAATCCCACCAACCCTACCCGATCTATCCTCCTTTACCCAACCTCGTCATGAAAGGCGATTGGGCAGGCGAAGCCCGCAACCCAGCTGGAGCGCGAAGCTCGGATTACACTTACAGGTTTTGATATGCTCAAAATCGAATTCAGCAGGCCAAAAAACCTAAGACCCGCAGAAACTAACCATGAAAATATATGGGTGGGTGGAGGCGAGGGTGATTTTTTTATTTTTGTCAATTTTGGATTATATTTGAGGATTTTTGCAGCCATGAATTGATTGTCTATGTATTTTTTACAACAGTTTCCAATATTGGAATCACGTGACCTGTATCATCAGACCAAAATTACATCTAGAGGGCTGTGATTTGCCCTCCTCGAGGGGGGCTGTGTGATTTTTGGAAATTTCGAAAAATCTGCAGTCACACTGAACTGTGAAATGATGTTGACATATGTCAAAAAATGATCAAAAGTGATTAAAAAGTGAATGAAAAATAGCAAAAATCACCAATTTCACCTTGAGGGTCCTCCAGGACCCCACCAATATTTTCAACCTTCAAACCACACATTTCTCACAGGGGACAATATAGGTGCTGTATGGTTTTTTTAATTTGAAGAAGTCCACAACCCCACTGGAAGGTAGAATAATGTTGAAAAATGTCAATTAATAATTGAAACAGATAGAAAAAAATGGAATATTTCAAATACAAGAGATTGAATTTCTGGTATTACTCAGGTCCTCCTAAATTTTTCAACTTTCCAATGTTCAATTCCATAGCGAAGACATAAGGAACTATCATGTTGAGCACATTGTAATAGGTCTATTAATTATATAAGAACTGTATGGGAAGACAAAAATGAGAGATGCAAAGGCAGTTTTTAAATTTACCATTCAATACTGCATTCACTCAACTCAACCAACTAAACTACTATCCTACCCAGCACAGGAAAGTCTCTAAGAGTCCTAGCAGGCTCCAGGAAAACTATGGATTTTTCGAAATTTCCATTTCAAAACTTGAACCTGGGCTATACTCTACCTAGCCAACCAAACCAAACCCACCAACCCTACCCTATCTATCCTTCTGTACCTGACCTACCACTCAACGTATCAGTTAATCTACTTCAATAAACTATTCAATCAACTATCCCATCCAGGAGAACTATGGATTTTTCGAAATTGCCATTTCAAAACTTGAACCCAGCCTATACTCTACCTGGCCTACAAAACCAATCCCACCAACCCTACCCTATCTATCCTTCTTCACCCAAACTACCTATTCAACCCTCTATCAGTCAATCTACTCAACCTACCCCACCTAAGCCACTCTACATAAATTATGGTATTCAACCTACTCTATTGCACCCTACTTAAACTACTCTACCCACCCCACCCCACCCACCCTACTTAACCTAAGCCACCATACCTGAAAAAACCTACCTGAACTATTTAACCTAATCTTGACAACCTGAACCCGAGAGAACCTACTTAACCTACCCTACCCAACCCACCTCATATAACACTACCTAATCACCTATCACACCCTACCCAACCTATATTTCCTAACCCAACCAACATAAACCACCTTACCTAACCTACTTGAAAACTAACCCTAACTAACCTACCCTAACTAACCTACTCTACCTATTCAATAATCTCACCCTACCTAGCTTACTCTATCTAATCCACTCTACCTAAACTACCCTACCTAACCTACTTGGGAGAAGCCCACCATCCAGCCAGAGCGCGAAGCACAGAGGCTGCTATCCAACACAGTACAGTCATAAGAGGTGATTGGGCGGGCAAAGCCCGCAGCCCAGCCGGAGCGCGAAGTGCGGAGGCTGCTAACCCACCCCAAATAGAGGTGCAGGTGGCGAAGCCCCCGCCGAGCGCGAAGCACAAGTTATAGATATACTTTAGCCGGGGCATCTGAAAACCTCCTGACAAGGGTGGTTGTTTTGGTGGTTGATGCTCTGTTGGATTCGATTGACAAGTGGTTGAAACCATAGGAATAATTATGATATCTGGAATTTTCTTATTTTGGGGGGCTCCAGGACCCCCCCCCAATATTTTCAACTTTTGAACGGCACATTTCTCAGCAAAGTTCAAGGGAACTTTCTTGTTCAGCGCCTCTACATTACTAGAAAAATTTAGAAAAATCTGCAGTCACACTGAATGGTATAATGATGTTAGAATATCTCAGAGAATAATTGAAAATGATGAAAAAAGGAAAAAAATATGGCAGAGTTTACCTTGGGAGGGACCAAGGACCCCCTCAATTTTTTCAACTTTTCAATGCTTGATTTCAAAGCAAAGTAAAGAGGAACAATCTTACTCAGCACATCGGAATAAGGCTATTTATCATGATTGAGAACTGGATGAATTGAACTGATGGTGTATCATCAAGCCAAAAATTAAATCCAGGGGGCACTCGAGGGGGGTAGTGTGATCTTTGGTAATTTCGGAAAATCTGAAGTCGCACTGGACTGTGAAATGATGTTGACATATGTCGAAAAATGACCAAAAGTGATTAAAAAGTGAATAAAAAATATCAAAAATAACCAATTTCACCTTGGAAGTCCTCCTGGACTCCCCCAATATTTTCAACTCTCGAACCACACATTTCTCAGCAAAGTGCAAAAGAAATCTTTTGTTCAGTGCCTCAAGATTTTTGAAATTTCCATTTCAAAACTTGAACCCAGCCTATACTCTACCTGGCCTACCAAACCAATCCCACCAACCCTACCCTATCTATCCTTCTTCACCCAAACTACCTATTCAACCCTCTATCAGTCAATCTATCAACCTACCCCACCTAAGCCACCCTACATAAATTATGATATTCAACCCACTCTATTGCACCCTTCTTAAACTACTCTACCTACACCACCCTACCCAACCCACTCAACCCAAGCCACCCTACCTGGGATAATCCACCTAAACTATTCAATCAACTATCCCATCCAGGAGAACTTTGGATTTTTCGAAATTGCCATTTCAAAACTTGAACCCAGCCTATACTCTACCTAGCCTACCAAACCAATCCCACCAACCCTACCCTATCTATCCTTCTTCACCCAAACTACCTATTCAACTCTCTATCAGTCAATCTATCAACCTACCCCACCTAAGCCACCCTACATAAATTATGCTATTCAACCCACTCTATTGCACCCTACTTAAACTACTCTACCTACTCCACCCTACTCAACCCACTCAACCTAAGCCACCCTACCTGAAATAATACACCTGACTACTGTTCTTGGAATCTGTATGCATCATTACAATAATTAACCTTTTTATTATTTTTTTGAGCTATCCAATAATCCTCTGTACGTAATAATAATATTAAATAGGATTCTGAATGCAGCAAAATTAGTCTTTCCTTTCTCTCTAACAATCTTATAATATGCAACTCTGGTTTGCGCACAGGCATTTTTTGCCCATGCAGACCATTTTCAAAGATTTACTTGGCTTACTGTATTCATGAGGTTGATTTTATTCTTTGTTTGTTTTATATTGATAATGAGTACATAAGATTATTACTTTGTATGTAAAGTGCATTTTTTTGAAATAAATATCTTTTGTCTGTCTGACTGTCTGTCTGTCTGGTCGAAATTTTACTCTAGCAATCTAGTTACGTAGGGGCGCTGAACAAGAAAGTTCCCTTGAACTTTGCTGAGAAATGTGCCGTTCAAAAGTTGAAAATATTGAGGGGGTCCTGGAGCCCCCCAAAATAGAAAATTACCAGATATCATAATTATTCCTATGGTTTCAACCACCTGTCAATCGAATACAACAGAGCATCGAACACCAAAAGAACCACCCTTGTCAGGAGGTTTTCAGACGCTCCGGCTATAGTATTTATATAACTGGCGCTTCGCGCTCGGCGGGGGCTTCGCCCCCTGCACCCACATGAGTGGTATGACTGTACAAGCGTGAGAAGCAGCCTCCGTGCCTCGCCCTCCGGCTGGGAGGAAGGCTTTGCCCGCCCAAGTAGGTTGGGTACGGTAGTTTATGTTGGGTGGGTTAGGTACAGTAGGTTAGGTATGGTGGTATAGGTTATAAGGGAGAGTTGTTTAGGTAGGATGGCTGAGATTATGTGGATTAGATATAGTAGATTGAGTAGGTTATCTTGGGTAGGGTAGGTTAGGATGTCAAGATTGGGTTAAATAGTTTTGGAAGGTTAGTTATGGTAGGGTGGCTTAGGTTGGGTAGTATTTTTTGAAGGTGGGTTGGGTAGGGTAGATTAAGTAGGTGATATTGGGTAGGGTAGGTTTGGTTGTCAAGGTTAGGTTGAATAGTTTAGGTGTATTATTTCAGGTAGGGTGGCTTAGGTTGAGTGGGTTGAGTAGGGTGGAGTAGGTAGAGTAGTTTAAGTAGGGTGCAATAGAGTGGGTTGAATAGCATAATTTATGTAGGGTGGCTTAGGTGGGGTAGGTTGATAGATTGACTGATAGAGAGTTGAATAGGTAGTTTGGGTGAAGAAGGATAGATAGGGTAGGGTTGGTGGGATTGGTTTGGTAGGCTAGGTAGAGTATAGGCTGGGTTCAAGTTTTGAAATGGCAATTTCGAAAAATCCAAAGTTCTCCTGGATGGGATAGTTGATTGAATAGTTTAGGTGGATTATCCCAGGTAGGGTGGCTTGGGTTGAGTGGGTTGAAAATGCAAAGGAAATCGCGAAGCAGGGGGCATCAATAACCGCCCTGAAGGAAGAAAACTCACACCTAAAAACCAAACTTCGGGAGTTAGAACTGAAACAGGACGATCAGGAGCAATATGGCCGAAGAAACACCCTTGAAGTGTTCGGAGTTCCCGAGATGAACAACGAGGACGTCCAGGGCAGAATACTGGAGATCGGGAAGGCGCTGAACGTGAAGCTGGACCGCACGTCGATTGATGCATGTCATCGCCTCCCTAGAAGAAAGGACAACATCGCACCGGGAATAATAGTTCGTTTTGTTCGTCGTGGGGACAAGGATGCACTGCTAAAGAACAGAAAACAATGTAGAGACTTTTCAACTCAGCATATAAAATTGCAGGGAAATAGTCCAATTTACATCAATCAGTCCTTAACGGCGGATAGACGTAGACTGTTCGGTCAAGTCAAAAAGGTGCAAAGGGAGAGGGGTTTCCGTCATGTGTGGATCGACCGTGTAGGCCGAATAAAAGTTAGATGGGAGGATGGCGGTCCAATTCATATTGTTAGATGTGATGAGGATCTCCATAATCTTAAAAATGAGAAAAAGGACGATGCCGACGTAAGTAAGATTAAAGTATAGATCTCATAAAGCGTAGAAATGAACAGTAATGTTATTTAAAATCTTAATCTAGTGTTTACTGAGACAATTTAGCGTAAACAATATAGTTGAGCGTAGTAAACTGTCATTGAAGAATGAGTATTTTAAAACTAATCTGTCATTTTATTTATTATAAGTTATCAAGTTATTTAATAAGAGTGTAAATGACATGCATGTATGGGTTGTTGTTCTGTATAATAAGAAGTTTAAATAATTATTCATTGCTCCCATCCAAGCTTACTTGAATGATAGTACGTAATTAGAATACAGTAGATTAGGAGAAGCGAATTCAATTCGTTAGATAAACTAGTTTCGTGAGATAGAGGTGTCTATTGTTATTCTGTCAAGTAAATAGTACCTATTGAACCTTTTATCGATAATGATAACTGACTATTTTGAACCGCTAATCTTTGAAGTTGGTAGAAAGTATTAGAGCTGAATTCCGTTATCTCGATCTTCTCTTGCTAATCTTTAAATACTGGGTTTCTCAGTTTAAATGAATTATATTTGCCTGTAGACTGACGAGTATGTGTGTGTGTGAGAAATAGCATATCATTGAGTAGTATGGGGGAGCTAATATTTTTGTTGTTGCATTATTATACAGTAAGTAATGAAGTTTTTGTTTACAAAATACTCATTCTTAGCATCATATTAATCCAGTCCTTGATAAATAACAATGTTGGTTGTGCACGGGGGATTCTATATGTAATTTTTCTTTTTTCCACACCTATATATATATTTTTTTTTCTTAATTATTATTTCATATTCCTAATATTCTCTTCTTTTTTTATTATCTATTTATTATTTTATAATCGTTTATATTCTCTCTCAATTTATTTGCTTTTCAATATCAACTTTAATTGTAAAATTAATAATTACACTTTATTTTTTATATTTTCCTAGCTGTGGCTAGGCTGCTAGTATCAAATGATGACGTTGACAGTTTAAATTTTTACAATTGCTCAGAATTGGTGCATTCAGAAGAATTTGTTTCTTTCTTTGATTCCGTGGATTTAAGCTTTAAGATATTATGTACTAATATAAGGAGTGTTTCTAGAAATTTCGATGAATTGTTGGTGTATATAGATTCTTTGAACACACGGTTGGATTTAATAGTATTGACCGAATGCTGGCTTAAAGATGGGGCGGTGGGAAGGCCAATAGATGGATTTGATTTGGTAGCAACTGATAAACAGCGCAATCAAAATGATGGCGTGATTATATGCATTAATAGCACAATAAATTATATCGTTGAACAAACAACATTGGCAGATGTTTATGGTTTAACGGTGGATTTTCAGATACTGAACAAGTCCTTTTCTCTCCTAGCAATTTATAGAACATTCGATAGTAACATTAATTTATTTCTAGATGAGTTGGAAAATTATTACTATGCTTTAAATTCTAATAAAAGCTGCTTACTGGTAGGAGATGTTAATATAAATTTGTTCTCAGATGACCTAATCGCGAACAGGTACTTGAACTGTTTGGTCGGTGCTGGTCTTGTACAGTGTATATATAAGCCAACTAGAATTGATGGTGACTCGATTTCTCTTATTGATCACATTTTTGTAAGATCAGGATCAGATGAAGGCGGCCGTGTTGCATACTGCAATAACAGATCATTTCAGTATAGCTCTTAATATTTCATTTCCAGTAAAAAAACCGGCTGAATCGGCTAAGACCTATACTATTGTAAATAAAGGCCTATTAGCACAGACTCTCCAGAATGCGGATTGGGGTTCGGTAGAAAACTGTTTTGGAATAAATAATTGTTCTAGTAAATTTCATCAAATTATAAAAAATCAGTAGATTTCAGTATGAATACTAAGACGATGAGGTCAAGAAGAAAAAAATTGAAGCCATGGATAAATTCAGACCTGATTGATGCTATTAGACAAAGAGATAAACTGAGCAGGAAATTGAAGAGGCAACCATATAATAACGCTCTGAAAAATCATTATCTCACGCTTAGAAAAAATCTTACCGTTAATTTGAAAAGAACTAAACTTGAATATTATAAAAATAAACTAATGGAATTTAGAGATGATCCTAGGCGGTTCTGGGGAGTGATAGGAGAGTTGGCGGGAAAAAGTATTAATAAGGATTCTTTTGTTATTAGTAAATTTCTACCAGGTATCCAGTCTGTTACAACAGCGATTTACAAGAATGTAGATGATGAATTCAATGTTTTTTTTGCATCAGTCGGCCAAATTCTGGCTGATGCTATAGATTCTGGAGAGCCTCTTTTAGTCGATGATAGTCAACATTTGAATCGAAATCACTTTGAGTTTCAGGCTGTAACTGAAGCTGAAATTATGCATGCCATAGGTAGTCTCAGAGGTGGGTCAGCTCCAGGGTATGATAATATCTCTGCTAAGTTCCTGAAAGATAATATTGCAATTCTGATCAAGCCACTAACTCATTTAATTAATCTTAGTTTACAGTCTGGTGTGTTCCCTGAGTTCCTAAAGATGGCCAAGGTTTTTCCCCTCTTCAAATCTGGTGACCCTACCGACAAAAACAATTACCATCCCATATCATTGCTAAGCGTTTTTTCAAAAATTCTAGAAAAAAATAGTGAAAGAACAGCTCATTTTCTATCTTAATAGGAATAGAATTCTATGTGACTGTCAGTATGGCTTCAGAAAAGATAAAAATATACCTGATGCTCTATTTGACATTTGCAAAGCCATAAATGAAGGAATGAATGAAAATCAACGAATGATGCTTCTATTCCTTGACCTAAAAAAAGCCTTCAATTTGGTTGATAGGAACAAATTATTGAATAAATTAAACCTTATTGGAATACGAGGTACAGCGTTGGCATGGTTCAGAAGTTATCTGTCAAATCGCCTTCAGTTTGTTTCCTTGATGGATGTCAGGGGTGAAGATGTGGCGGTTGACTTTGGGGTGACTCAGGGAAGCACTTTGGGCCCAATCCTTTTTTTAATCTATATAAATAATATATCAAAAGTAATATACATGGGAGGTTATTTTTGTTTGCAGATGATGCATTGATATTTTTGAAAGGGCCAAGCTGGGTTGAAGTTAAGGAAAATGCTCAAAATGACCTTTTTCACATAAAAACATGGCTTGATCAGAATACATTGACATTGAACACCACGATAACGAAATTTATGCCAATATCATTGAGACCAACGACCGATTACAGTTTATCAAGTTTGAAAGTTCACTGCTGTGGGGATTTTCACAGTGTTACATGTGAGTGTTCTTGTATTGAAATGGTCACTTCCTACAAGTATTTGGGCGTTTTTTTCGACCATAGGATGAGGTGGTCTGCTCACATTGAATACATAAAAAAAAGACTTAGAAAATATATATATGCATTTAGAATGATGAGCGATGTACTGGATAAGAGAGAGATTAGAATGGCATACTTTGCATATGTCCAGTCCCTTTTGGAGTTTGGTATAGTTGCATGGGGTGGTGCTTGCAAGACGGTACTTCAGCCACTCTTTATTGTCCAGAAAGCCATTTTGAAAGTAGCTCTAAAAAAAAATCCTCGTTTCTCAACTAACATTCTCTTTGAGGAGAGTGAGGTCCTGACTGTAAGACAGCTCTTCATTAAGAACATTTTAATACATTTATTCTCCAACATGAATATTCTTGGGCCCATTACACATATGCATCAAACGCGGTATGCTGTTAACACTGGTATTACAGCTATACCCCTCCAGAGATCCCTTACACAAACAAATTCCTTCTATATTTCACATGTTCTGTACCGTAACTTGGCTCGTCACTTCCCACACCACATAGTATTTCAGGGCATCTCAAAATCATTATTTAAATTGAAATTGAAGAAATTTTTAATACAGCTGGGAGTGGACAATTCAGAAAACATCATCACAACAAATTATACCCACCTTAATTGATAAATTCGCTGGTTGATGCATATGTGTAATGGGCCCAAGAATATTCATGTTGGAGAATAAATGTATTAAAATGTTCTTAATGAAGAGCTGTCTTACAGTCAGGACCTCACTCTCCTCAAAGAGAATGTTAGTTGAGAAACGAGGATTTTTTTTTAGAGCTACTTTCAAAATGGCTTTCTGGACAATAAAGAGTGGCTGAAGTACCGTCTTGCAAGCACCACCCCATGCAACTATACCAAACTCCAAAAGGGACTGGACATATGCAAAGTATGCCATTCTAATCTCTCTCTTATCCAGTACATCGCTCATCATTCTAAATGCATATATATATTTTCTAAGTCTTTTTTTTATGTATTCAATGTGAGCAGACCACCTCATCCTATGGTCGAAAAAAACGCCCAAATACTTGTAGGAAGTGACCATTTCAATACAAGAACACTCACATGTAACACTGTGAAAATCCCCACAGCAGTGAACTTTCAAACTTGATAAACTGTAATCGGTCGTTGGTCTCAATGATATTGGCATAAATTTCGTTATCGTGGTGTTCAATGTCAATGTATTCTGATCAAGCCATGTTTTTATGTGAAAAAGGTCATTTTGAGCATTTTCCTTAACTTCAACCCAGCTTGGCCCTTTCAAAAATATCAATGCATCATCTGCAAACAAAAATAACCTCCCATGTATATTTACTTTTGATATATTATTTATATAGATTAAAAAAAGGATTGGGCCCAAAGTGCTTCCCTGAGTCACCCCAAAGTCAACCGCCACATCTTCACCCCTGACATCCATCAAGGAAACAAACTGAAGGCGATTTGACAGATAACTTCTGAACCATGCCAACGCTGTACCTCGTATTCCAATAAGGTTTAATTTATTCAATAATTTGTTCCTATCAACCAAATTGAAGGCTTTTTTTAGGTCAAGGAATAGAAGCATCATTCGTTGATTTTCATTCATTCCTTCATTTATGGCTTTGCAAATGTCAAATAGAGCATCAGGTATATTTTTATCTTTTCTGAAGCCATACTGACAGTCACATAGAATTCTATTCCTATTAAGATAGAAAATGAGCTGTTCTTTCACTATTTTTTTCTAGAATTTTTGAAAAAACGCTTAGCAATGATATGGGATGGTAATTGTTTTTGTCGGTAGGGTCACCAGATTTGAAGAGGGGAAAAACCTTGGCCATCTTTAGGAACTCAGGGAACACACCAGACTGTAAACTAAGATTAATTAAATGAGTTAGTGGCTTGATCAGAATTGCAATATTATCTTTCAGGAACTTAGCAGAGATATTATCATACCCTGGAGCTGACCCACCTCTGAGACTACCTATGGCATGCATAATTTCAGCTTCAGTTACAGCCTGAAACTCAAAGTGATTTCGATTCAAATGTTGACTATCATCGACTAAAAGAGGCTCTCCAGAATCTATAGCATCAGCCAGAATTTGGCCGACTGATGCAAAAAAACATTGAATTCATCAGCTACATTCTTGTAAATCGCTGTTGTAACAGACTGGATACCTGGTAGAAATTTACTAATAACAAAAGAATCCTTATTAATACTTTTTCCCGCCAACTCTCCTATCACTCCCCAGAACCGCCTAGGATCATCTCTAAATTCCATTAGTTTATTTTTATAATATTCAAGTTTAGTTCTTTTCAAATTAACGGTAAGATTTTTTCTAAGCGTGAGATAATGATTTTTCAGAGCGTTATTATATGGTTGCCTCTTCAATTTCCTGCTCAGTTTATCTCTTTGTCTAATAGCATCAATCAGGTCTGAATTTATCCATGGCTTCAATTTTTTTCTTCTTGACCTCATCGTCTTAGTATTCATACTGAAATCTACTGATTTTTTATAATTTGATGAAATTTACTAGAACAATTATTTATTCCAAAACAGTTTTCTACCGAACCCCAATCCGCATTCTGGAGAGTCTGTGCTAATAGGCCTTTATTTACAATAGTATAGGTCTTAGCCGATTCAGCCGGTTTTTTTACTGGAAATGAAATATTAAGAGCTATACTGAAATGATCTGTTATTGCAGTATGCAACACGGCCGCCTTCATCTGATCCTGATCTTACAAAAATGTGATCAATAAGAGAAATCGAGTCACCATCAATTCTAGTTGGCTTATATATACACTGTACAAGACCAGCACCGACCAAACAGTTCAAGTACCTGTTCGCGATTAGGTCATCTGAGAACAATTTATATTAACATCTCCTACCAGTAAGCAGCTTTTATTAGAATTTAAAGCATAGTAATAATTTTCCAACTCATCTAGAAATAAATTAATGTTACTATCGAATGTTCTATAAATTGCTAGGAGAGAAAAGGACTTGTTCAGTATCTGAAAATCCACCGTTAAACCATAAACATCTGCCAATGTTGTTTGTTCAACGATATAATTTATTGTGCTATTAATGCATATAATCACGCCATCATTTTGATTGCGCTGTTTATCAGTTGCTACCAAATCAAATCCATCTATTGGCCTTCCCACCGCCCCATCTTTAAGCCAGCATTCGGTCAATACTATTAAATCCAACCGTGTGTTCAAAGAATCTATATACACCAACAATTCATCGAAATTTCTAGAAACACTCCTTATATTAGTACATAATATCTTAAAGCTTAAATCCACGGAATCAAAGAAAGAAACAAATTCTTCTGAATGCACCAATTCTGAGCAATTGTAAAAATTTAAACTGTCAACGTCATCATTTGATACTAGCAGCCTAGCCACAGCTAGGAAAATATAAAAAATAAAGTGTAATTATTAATTTTACAATTAAAGTTGATATTGAAAAGCAAATAAATTGAGAGAGAATATAAACGATTATAAAATAATAAATAGATAATAAAAAAAAGAAGAGAATATTAGGAATATGAAATAATAATTAAGAAAAAAAATATATATATATAGGTGTGGAAAAAAGAAAAATTACATATAGAATCCCCCGTGCACAACCAACATTGTTATTTATCAAGGACTGGATTAATATGATGCTAAGAATGAGTATTTTGTAAACAAAAACTTCATTACTTACTGTATAATAATGCAACAACAAAAATATTAGCTCCCCCATACTACTCAATGATATGCTATTTCTCACACACACACATACTCGTCAGTCTACAGGCAAATATAATTCATTTAAACTGAGAAACCCAGTATTTAAAGATTAGCAAGAGAAGATCGAGATAACGGAATTCAGCTCTAATACTTTCTACCAACTTCAAAGATTAGCGGTTCAAAATAGTCAGTTATCATTATCGATAAAAGGTTCAATAGGTACTATTTACTTGACAGAATAACAATAGACACCTCTATCTCACGAAACTAGTTTATCTAACGAATTGAATTCGCTTCTCCTAATCTACTGTATTCTAATTACGTACTATCATTCAAGTAAGCTTGGATGGGAGCAATGAATAATTATTTAAACTTCTTATTATACAGAACAACAACCCATACATGCATGTCATTTACACTCTTATTAAATAACTTGATAACTTATAATAAATAAAATGACAGATTAGTTTTAAAATACTCATTCTTCAATGACAGTTTACTACGCTCAACTATATTGTTTACGCTAAATTGTCTCAGTAAACACTAGATTAAGATTTTAAATAACATTACTGTTCATTTCTACGCTTTATGAGATCTATACTTTAATCTTACTTACGTCGGCATCGTCCTTTTTCTCATTTTTAAGATTATGGAGATCCTCATCACATCTAACAATATGAATTGGACCGCCATCCTCCCATCTAACTTTTATTCGGCCTACACGGTCGATCCACACATGACGGAAACCCCTCTCCCTTTGCACCTTTTTGACTTGACCGAACAGTCTACGTCTATCCGCCGTTAAGGACTGATTGATGTAAATTGGACTATTTCCCTGCAATTTTATATGCTGAGTTGAAAAGTCTCTACATTGTTTTCTGTTCTTTAGCAGTGCATCCTTGTCCCCACGACGAACAAAACGAACTATTATTCCCGGTGCGATGTTGTCCTTTCTTCTAGGGAGGCGATGACATGCATCAATCGACGTGCGGTCCAGCTTCACGTTCAGCGCCTTCCCGATCTCCAGTATTCTGCCCTGGACGTCCTCGTTGTTCATCTCGGGAACTCCGAACACTTCAAGGGTGTTTCTTCGGCCATATTGCTCCTGATCGTCCTGTTTCAGTTCTAACTCCCGAAGTTTGGTTTTTAGGTGTGAGTTTTCTTCCTTCAGGGCGGTTATTGATGCCCCCTGCTTCGCGATTTCCTTTGCATTTTCTTCCAGAGTTTTTCTGCAGGCAGATATTTCAGCTCCGAGCTTATCCAGTAGCTCGTCTTTCATTTTTGTTAGTAAAATATTTAATTGTTCAATCGTCACTGGAGCACTACTACTTGTCGCTGAAATTGTGTTTGCCTTAACTGGAGTAGAGTCTTAACGACTTAACGACTTAACGAGTAGAGTCTTAACGACTCGTTGGAGACGTAAAGCACCGGTACACTTCTTACATGACCAAACTTTGCCGGTTCCTTGAAATACATCGAGATCGTTGTCGGTGAGCTCCACACAAGCACCATGGAACATACAGCTGCAATTCGAGCAAGTTATTTTCGATTTCGATGCACGATTAACCTGTTGTTTGCAGCTCTCGCAACTCATCTTGTAGGCGACCGTACGTAAAACAACAATCGATCACAGTGAATTCACTAATAGAGTAACCAGTCCTACTGCTTCAAATTCTTCAAATTTGCGGTTATACACAGAGATTCCGTAAAGCTAGAACATTATTGTATTTCGGTTATAACTTGATTCAAGAACAAACAGATAAGGCGCACAAATGATAAACGAACCTTTCACCTCGAATGCTCAACAACAACAACCAGGTCGAGTGGTGTTGTGGGGGGGAGCTTAATTTTCGACAATTTTTGCATGATGGAAAATTTGAAAAATTCCCAGTCAAAGTGGGGCATCTGACAATACCTACTTCCATCAGGATGTCTCTAGGTGTCTTAGCAGGCATTGGGAAAATTATTGATTTTTCAAAATTTTCATTTTGTGGGTCAATAATGCCCCCTCAATTTTTGGAAAATTGAGGGGGGGAAAAGCTACAGTTTCGAATCCTAGCTTCATCGACTCAGAAGATACCAAAACATTGCCTCGCTCAGACGGAACATCAATTTTTTCAATAGGGGACCCAGCCCTCTCATTTTTTTGAAAAAAATTTTCAGAAAAAAAAGTGTGAAATTCTCAGCAAAAACTGTGAATCCTATAATCTCATGGATGATATCATTGGAAAGAGGACCAAAAATAACCCACAGAAAAACTGTCAAATAACAAATTTCAAAATTCTAGGGGGGCGTGGGGGGGACCCCCATATACAGTGCTGGTTGTGGATCACACTCACAGGTTTTTTTATTCTCAAAATCAAATCAATAACTCCATTGGATGATATATGAGAGATTAAGGGCATTTATTTTTTTTCCCAATTTTGGCCAAAGAAATTTTGGACCCTCACAATTTGGCATCAGCTTCAGTTCTTGAGATTACATTCATTGCTGGTCAAAAATCACAACCACAGCTTTTTCTTACTTGAAATCAGATTCAGCAGCCAGAGAAACATTAGCTCCATGGGGATAATCCAACAAAATTCAACAGGGAGATGCAAGGGCAATTTTTTGATTTTGGCCAATTTTGGTTAATCATTAAGGATTTTTGCAGCCAAGATTCGATTGGCTTTGTATTTATCACATCAGTTTTTGATGTTGGAATCACAAAATATCATGGCATCTATGCTCCTGATAGTGCTCTATCGAACCAAAAATTGAATCCAGGTGGCACTCAAGGGTGACTGTGTTATTTTTGACAATTTTGAAAAATCTGCAGTCACACTGAATTGTATAATAATTTTAGAATATGTCAGACAATAATTGAAAGTGATGGAAAAAGAAAAAAAATATGACAGAATCTACCTTGGGGGGGACCAAGGACCCCCTCAATTTTTTCAACTTTGCAATTCTTCATTTCATAGCAAAGTCAAGAGGAACAATCTTACTCAGCTCATCAGAATAAAGATATTTATCATAAATGAGAACTGGATGGATTGATATATGAGGGATGTAAGGGCAATTTCTCGATTTTCTCAAATTTTGCCCAGAAAAGTTTTGACACCCAAAATGTTGCAGCCAAAATTTCATGGGTTCTGTAATTTTAACATCATAATTCTTTGTTTAGATCACAAAACTAGCTGTCTATGCTGCATAATAGAACATGAAATTAATCTAATCCAGGGGACACTGAGGGGGGGATTATATTGGTGCTGTGTGATTTTCGGTATTTTGAAAAAATCTACAACCACACTGAAGGTAGAATGATGTTGGAAAATGTCGAGAAATGATTGAAAGAGATTGAAAAAAGTAAGAGACTGGTAGAAGAGAGGGTGGGGTTAGCCTTCATAATCTACTCTACCTAAACCATCTTATAAAAATAAAACTACTCAACCTAAGCCACCCTATCAGAACTAACCCACCTAAACTATGTAACCTAATCTTGACACCCTAACCTACCCTACCCAAGATAACCTATTCAATGTACTCTACCTAATCCACCTTACCTAAACTATCCCACCTAACCAATTCTTCCTAATCACCTATCCCACCCTACCTAACCTACTCTACCTAACCCACCCAACATAAACTACCACACCTAACCTACTAGGGCGGGCGAAGCCAACCCCCCAGCCGGAGCGCCAAGCACAGAGGCTGCTACTCACCTCTGTACAGTCATACCACTTATGGTGGTGCAGGGGGCAAAGCCCCAGCCAAGCATGAAGCACAAGTTATATATATATATATATACTAAAGCTGGAGCAATTGACAAAAATAAAAAAAATCACCCTCCCACCACCCCTATTGTTTTTTTCCAGTTAGTTTTCGCGGGAGACATGTTTTTTTGGCAGCTGAATTCGATTTTGAGCATAAAAAAACCTATAAGTGTGATCCATAACTAGCACTGTATATGAGGGTCCCCCCGATGCCCCCTAGAATTGGTAAATATGTTATTTGACAGTTTTTCTGTTGGTTATTTTTGGTCCTCTTTTCAATGATATCATCAATGAGATTCTAGGATTCACAGTTTTTGCATAGAATTTCACACTTTTTTCTCTGAAATTTTTTTTCAAAAAAATGAGTGGGCCAGGCTCACTGTTGGAAAATCTATGTTTCTCCTGTGCGAGGCAATGTTTTGTAATCTTCTGAGTTGATTGACATGATGATGAATGACATCATTTTAATGTGCTGAATAAGATTGCTTTTCTTGACTTTTCTATAAAATTAACCATTGAAAAGGTGGGAAAATTGAGGGGGTCCTGGGTTGCCCCCAAAGTAGAATATCTCATAAGTTATATTTTTTTATTTATTTTAGATCACTTTTGATCATTTTTTGACATATTGAAACATCATTTTACCGTCTAATGTAAATGCAGATTTTTCAAAATTGCCAAAAATCACACAGCCCCCCTCGAGTTCCCCCTGGATGTAATTTTGGGGTTTCTGATACACTATCAGTGTAATAAGAATTGGACTCAACACGAGCTTTATTCGACATTAAATATGTGTCTTAGTAACAGAGATAACAGATTATAAATATTACAGCTGTTTTATCATCACAATCTTCCCCCCTTTAATATCAATCGGCACTCGTGGGGTATGGGGCGAGCTGGCGAAGTGAGACTGTCGATTCTCTGCCGTCGTTGTGGCGAACAAACGCATATTCAGGGTTACTCTCGATTAATTCAACTTTTTCAACTTGCGATTCTTGTTTTGAGTTTTTTGTCATCTTCTTCAACCATACTGGTCCAGGTGTCAATAGCCAGGTTGGTAATGGTTTTCCATTACTTGAGTTTCTTGCATGTAAAAACATCCGCTCATGTGGTGTGCAGTTGGTGCTTGTGCATAATAGGGAACGAATAGATTTAAGGGCATCGGGGAGAACTTGTACCCAGTGACTGTTGTTCAAACCTCTCGATTTTAGGGCTAGCATCACACTTTTCCATATAACTCCATTGTACCGTTCGACTTGCCCATTACCGGCTGGATTATAGGGCGATGTTCTGCTGCTGGCAATTCCTTTTGATAGTAGGAAATTTTTTAAAGCTGATGACATAAACAATGTTCCTCTATCGGAATGTATGTAAGACGGTACACCAAAAAGAGAGAATAGTGATGTAAGGTGTTTTATTACTGTATTAGTAGTCATGTCAGGACAGGGGAAGGCAAATGGGAATCTGGAATATTCGTCTATAAGAACTAAAATATACTTGTTCCTTGAACTTGATTGTAGTGGGCCTTTGAAATCCATATTAAGACGTTCAAATGGTCGAGTTGCTTTGATAAGGCGGCCAGTTCCTTTGGCATAGCGTGGTTTCATTTCAGAACATGTAATACATTTGGAACATACTTCTTTTACATCATCTATTGAATATGGTAAGTTCTTTGTTTTGGTCCAATGATGGAGTCGAGTAACTCCTGGATGACTCAGGTCCTCATGAATTTTTATCAGTTTCTTACAGAGATAACAGATTATAAATATTACAGCTGTTTTATCATCACAATCAGCAGCATAGACGGCAGGTTAAGTGATTTCAACATCAAAAACTAATGTGAAAAATACAGAGACAGTCAATTCTTGGCTGCAGAAATCCTGGAAAATGAGCCAAAATTGACAAAAATCAAAAAATAACTCTCCCACCACCACTATTTTTTTTGTTCAGTCAGTTTTCATGGGAGTTTTTCAGCTGCTGAATTCGATTTTGAGAAAATCCATAATTTTCCCAATGCCTGCTGTAACTCCTGGAAACTTTCTGATAGAGTTTAGAGTTGTCACATGCCCCAGTTTGGCTGGGAATCTTTCAAATTTTGACTCTTGAGATTGTTTTCAAAAAAATTAGGGGTCCAAGCCCCCTATTGCCGAAATCAATGGTTCATCTGTGCAAGGCAATGTTTTAGGATCTCCAAAGTGGATTTAGTTGGAATTCGAAACTGTAACGATTCCCCCCCTTGAATTTCCAAAAAATGAGGGGGCATCATCGACCCCCAAAATGAAAATTTTGTAAAATCAATAATTTTCCCGATGCCAGCTAGTACTTTTACAGACTTTCTGATGAAAGTTAGTGTTGTCACATGCCCCAGTTTGGCTGGGAATTCTTCAAATTTTTATTACAAAAAACCTGATGAAAATTCAGTTCCCCCCGCAACCCCCGCAACCCAGTCGAGATTTTATTTCAGCAATCCAGTAATGTTGAGGCACTGAACAAAAAAGATCCCCTGCACTTTACTGAGAAATGTGTGGTTCAAAAGTTGAAAATATTGGGGGGGTCGAGGAGCCCCTCAAAATGAAAAATTCACAGATATCATAATTATTCCCATGGTTTCAACCACTTGTCAATCGAAATCACTAGAGCACCAACCACCACAACAACCACCCTTGTCCAGCTCACAATTTTGCAGCCAAAAAAATATTACATATGAGATATTCTACTTTGAGGGCCACCCATTACCCCCTCATTTTTTCCAGCTTTCCAACTATTAATTTTATAGGAAAATCAAACTTGACTATAATCTTATAATATATTATTTTTCAACCAACAATGGTATCTTAGTATGTGAGGGATATTACATATTTTTGTGGATATTTTTAAATGTTCAACACTCTCCTTCTAGAATGTTATAGATGTAATCTATCTACCAGAATATCATATTTAAACCAACAATAATTGCTATTTCCAATAAAATATGAATTGGAAATGTTTTCATTTGTTAGAGATATCGTTTCTTCTTGTTGGATCTTATCATTCAATTCTGAATTAATCAAAATTAACAATATTTGATTAATAGCTTCATGAAAGATGAATTATGAAATAATTATGACCGAATAATTGTATCAGTTGTAGTTATATTAGTACCGGACCTAAATCAGTTGAAAAGTTGTACTCAAATTATAACATTATTTTAAAATCAGCTCGCTTGATCAAATGTCACAATGGAGAATTCTTAACTCACTCTTGAGTCTGGTCTTGTAACTTCTAATTTCAATAAATATGCAGGCTCTTCAATTCTATCACAGATTTCATCCAGAATTAATTATCACATGAGTATTGTCATTGCATCAGTTGAAAGATACTGCAGATGTTATGAGTTTCAAATAATATAAATTATGATAATTCAGATTCTCAGGTTGGCAACAACTTAAATTCAAAGTGTAACTGAATTCTCACAACAACAAACAAAGCTGTTGCTGTATCTTGTTTTGTACATGATTAAGAATATTTTAGAGGTACTGTTCACTGTTTTACTACATGTGGGTAGTGTACATCCACTACATTATCCACACATAGAATTCACATTATAGATGTAGCCTAATAAGTATTCAATGTCAACTAACTGTTCTACATTTTCATGAAGTGACATTTTTTCATTAACTTATTTCAGTTCATAAAATTATTGGAGTTGACAAGAGTATCTCATTGATTTCTGATAACAAAGGAGGATATGGGTATAATAAGCTTAAGTTGTCAAACTTTGTACACAATTTCTGTACAGTTTCATAAAAATTCTTATCAAACATTCTTATTGACGGTTAGTTTTTGAAGAATCATTGTTTCATATAACCATCCATAGCTGCTGTTTCTCCTATTCTATTTTATAAACATTATAATTGAAATGTTTGAACATTATACCCAATTAAAATGTTTGAACATTATATTATAATTTGAACAGTTTGTAAACACTACTTTTGAAACCCTAGTGAATTTTAAATTTAATAATCTCATTGTTCGATGTTATAATCTGAGATTATAGTATCAACTCTTCATTTTAACAGTATCAGAGCTTTGTTTATTGCCAACAGACTGAATTGAATTTGTTATTCCAATTAAGTAAACCTCTTAGTGTCTTCTCAGTATTTCCTTCATCATAAGTGATTAGTATTCATTCATTAAGTGATTTTCAAATTAAGTGTTTCCTTGAGCACATTTACATAAAAAACAATGTTTCCCAATTCTCTTTCTGACAGGACTACCATCAAGATTGCTGTGTTAGATATACAACTCAATGGATAAACTCCTTATTGTGAATGCAAGCCAGGGGAAGTGGTTCAATCAGTACTTGAATGAATTTGCTGACACTGAATTGGATGTGAGATTTGTATTACCTACGTTGATAACTTAATTCATATCATCTGATTGAATCATCCACCATATATAGTGATATGAGCATTTGAGAATTCTTGTGCAAATATTTGATCATTCTGACAAATCATTATGAGCTTAGCAGTTTATCTCCCAAGATATCCTACATTATCTACTCTACCTAACCCACCTTATAAAAATAAAACTACCTAACCTAAGCAACCCTACCTGAACTAACCTACCTAAACTATTTAACCTAATCTTGGAGAGTTGGTTAGGTAGGATAGTTTAGGTAAGATGGATTAGGTAAAGTAGATTAAGTAGGTTATCTTGAATAGGGTAGGTTAGGGTGACCTACCCTATTCAAGATAACCTACTTAATCTACTTTACCTAATCCACCTTACCTAAACTATCCTACCTAACCAACTCTTCCTAACCTAACCCACCCAACATAAACCACCGTACCTGACCTACTTGGGCGGGCAAAGCCTGCCTCCCAGCCAGAGCGTGAAGCGCAGAGGCTGCTACCCACCCCTGTACAGTCATACCACTCATGGGGGTGCAGGGGGCGAAGCCCCCACCAAGCGCGAAGCGCGAGTTATATATATTATACTATAGCCAGAGCATCTGAAAACCTCCTGACAAGGGTGGTTGTTTTGGTGGTTAATGCTCTGTTGGATTCGATTGACAAGTGGTTGAAACCATGGGAAT
The DNA here is from genome assembly GCF_014356525.2 of Nilaparvata lugens. Taxonomy (NCBI): domain Eukaryota; kingdom Metazoa; phylum Arthropoda; class Insecta; order Hemiptera; family Delphacidae; genus Nilaparvata; species Nilaparvata lugens. The sequence continues at coordinate 51,205,089 of NC_052518.1, forward strand.
AATTATGATATCTGGAAATTTTCTATTTTGGGGGCTCCAGGACCCCCCAATATTTTCAACTTTAGAACGGCACACTTCTCAGCAAAGTTCAAGGGAAAGTTTTTGTTCAGTGCCCTTACATTACTAGATTGCTAGAATAAAATTCTGACTGGGTCGGGTGTTGTGCATGGGGGCGTAGGGGGGACCTTCATATACAGTGCTGGTCATGGATCACATTTACATATTTTTTATGCTCAAAATCGAATTCAGCAGCCAAAAATGTCACTTCCTCGAAAATTAACCGAAAAAAAACAATAGGGGGGGGGGGGGGAGTGGGAGGTTAATTTTTGACGATTTTTGCATGATGGAAAATATGAAAAATTCCCAGCCAAACTGGGGCATCTAACAATACCAACTTCCATCAGGATGTCTCTAGGTGTCTTGGCAGGCATCGGGAAAATTATTGATTTCTCAAAATTTTCATTTTCTGGGTCGATGATGCCCCCCTCAATTTTTGGAAAATTGAGGGGGGGAATAGCTACAGTTTCGAATCCCAGCTCAATCGACTCAGGAGATACCAAAACATCGTCTCGCACAGACGAAACATCGATTTTTCCAATAGGGAAAAAAAATCACAGTTTTTATTTTGAAAAAAAATTTCAGAAAAAAAAGTGTGAAATTCCCAGCAAAAACTGTGAATCCTATAATCTTTTGAATAATATCATTGGAAAGAGGACCAAAAAAAACCCACAGAAAAACTGTCAAATAACGAATTTCAAAATTCTAGGGGGGCGTGGGGGGACCCCCATATACAGTGCTGGTTATGGATCACACTTACAGGTTTTTTTATGCTCAAAATCGAATTCAGCAGTCAAAAAAACATCAGTCCTGAGAAAAATAACCATATATAAAGGGGGGATGCAAGGGCGATTTTTTGATTTTTGTCAGTTTTGGCTGATATTCAAGGATTTTTGCAGTCATGAATTGATGGTCTATGTATTTTTTACATCAGTTTTCAATGTTGGAATCACGTAACCTGATGTCCATGCTGCTGATAGTGTATCATCAAGCCAAAAATTAAATCCAGGGGGCACTCGAGGGGGGTAGTGTAATATTTGGTCATTTTGAAAAATCTGAAGTCGCACTGAACTGTGAAATGATGTTGACATATGTCGAAAAATGACCTAAAGTGATTAAAAAGTGGATGAAAAATAGCAAAAAAAAAACAATTTCACCTTGAAAGTCCTCCTGGCCCCCCCTAATATTCTCAACTCTCGAACCACACATTTCTCAGCAAAGTGCAAAAGAAATCTTTTGTTCAGTGCCTCAAGATTTTCGAAATTTCCATTTCAAAACTTGAACGTAGGCTATACTCTACCTGGCCAACCAAACCAAACCCACCAACCTGACCTACCTACTCACCCCTTTATCAGTTAATCTACTTGAAATACCCCACCTAAGCCACCCTACATAAATTATGCTATTCAACCCACTCTATTGCACTCTACTTAAACTACTCTAACTACCCCACCCTACTCAACGCACTCAACCCAACTATCTATCCTTCTGTACCTGACCTACCACTCAACGTATCAGTTAATCTACTTCAATAAACTATTCAATCAAATATCCTATCCAGGAGAACAGAACTATGGATTTTTCGAAATTTCCATTTCAAAACATGAACCCAGCCTATACTCTACCTGCCCTACCAAACTTATCCCACCAACCATACCCTATCTATCCTACTTTACTCAACCTACCTATTCAACCCTCTATCAGTCAATTTACTTAACGTACCCCACCTAAGCCACCCTACATAAATTATGCTATTCAACCCACTCTATTGCACCCTACTTAAACTACTCTACCTACTCCACCCTACCAAACCCACTCAACCTGAGCCACCCCACCTGAAATAATAAACCTAATCTATTCAACATAATCTTGACAACCAAACCTCCCCTACCCAATATAACCTACTTGATCTACCCTACCTAACCCACCTTATCAAAAAATACTACCCAACCTAAGCCACCCTACCATAACTAACCTTCCTAAACTATTTAACCCAATCTTGACACCCTAACCCACCCTACCCAAGATAACCTACTCAATCTACTCTACCTAATCCACATAACCTTAGCCATCCGACCTAACCAACTCTCCCTTATCACCTATCACACCCTACCTAACCTACTCTACCTAACCCACCCAACATAAACTACCGTACCCTTCCCTACCCTGGCTCATTCAATCTGCTCTACCTAATCCACATAACCTTAGCCATCCTACCTAACCAACTCTCCCTTATAACCTATCCCACCATACCTAACCTACTGTACCTAACCCACCCTACATAAACTACCGTACTCAACCCACTTGGGCGGGCAAAGCCCACCTCCTGGCCGGAGTGCAAAGCGCAGAGGCTGCTTCTCACCCCTGTACAGTCATACCACTTATAGCGGTGCAGGGGGCGAAGCCCCCGCCAAGCGCGAAGTGCGAGTTTATATATACTAAAGCCGGAGTGTTTGAAAACCTCCTGACAAGGGTGGTTGTTGTGGTGGCTGCTTTGTTGGATTCGTTTGACAAGTGGTTGAAACCATAGGATTGATTATGATATTAGAGAATTTTTCATTTTGGGGGGCTCCTGGACCTCCCCCAATATTTTCAACTTTTGAACTGCACATTTCTCAGCAAAGAGCAGGAGAACTTTTTTGTTCAGTGCCTCAACATTACGAGATTGCTAGAATAAAATTTGTCGCAGGGGTTGCTGTGGGGAACTGAATTTTCATCCGTTTTTTTGCAATAAAAATTTGGAAAATTCCCAGCCAAACTGGGGCATGTGACAATACTAACTTTCATCAAAAAGTCTGTAAGAGTACTAGCAGGCATCAGGAAAATAATTGATTTTTCGAAATTTTCATTTTGGTGGTTGATGATGCCCCCCTCAATTTTTGGAAATTCAAGGAAGGGAATTGTTACAGTTTTGAATTCCCTTCCAATCGAATCTGGAGATCCTAAAACATCGCCTTGCACAGACGAACCATCGATTTTTGCAATAGGGGGCTCGGACCCCTCATTTTTTTGAAAACAATCTCAAGAGTCAAAATTTGAAAAATTCCCAGCCAAACTGGGGCTTGTGACAACTTCAAATTCCATCAGAAAGTTTCTAGGAGTTCCAGCAGGCATTGGGAAAATTATGGATTTTACGAAATTTCCATTTTTGGGGTCAATGATGCCCCCTCAATTTTTGAAAAATTAGGGGGGGAATGGATACAGATTTGAATCCAAGCTCAATCAACTCAGAAAATCCTAAAACATCGCCTTGCACAGACGAAACATCGATTTCGTCAATAGTGGGCCTGGCCCCTCTCATTGTTTTAAGAAAATTTCAGTATCAGTATCAGTATCAGTTTTCATTTTTCAGTATCAGAGTAGCTGTCGTTGAGGAAAGACCTTTCGAATTCATGCTCCGTTATCGTAACGTGCTTATCTCTGCTATGCAATAGTTCTATTTTCTTGCTGTGCCTCTTGTTCAGTTTTTTATTTCTACCCTGATTCTATTTTTGCACTCTTTTCCATTGCCTAGTGATTTCTCTTATTCGTTTTCCTTTACACAAAATATTCGTGATTTGTCATATTATATCTAAATATGAGTGCTTGTGAGGAGTGTAAATTATCCATGAATCGCTTGGCTAAGGATAAAGTTGTATGCACTGAGTGTAATTCTATATTCCATGGAAGATGTACTGGTGGTGGAAGGGACCTGAGTGAGGCTGAACTCGATCTAATGTCAACCTGGGTATGTAAGAACTGTACATCAAAGCCTCGAGCCCAAAGAAACAGTAGTTCGGATACACCAGTTAAACGTGTGGCTAATGTAAGTGATTTGCGGTCGCCAATAACAGTGGAACTTTTTGAAAAAAACTATACTTGCACTGAGAGAGGAGATTGCTGGGGGTCAGGCAAAGCTCCAGCAATCGCTGCAGTCCTGCTTGGACAAGCTGACTTCCAATATGGAGATACTGACCAAGCAAGGTGAAATCATTGAGATGCAGGAAAAAATCATTTCGGCTCTACAGGGTGACAATCTACAGTTGAAGAAGAGTGTCAAACTTTTGACTGATGAATTGGATGCACTCGAGCAGTATGGACGAAAAAATATGCTCGAGATCCGTGGAGTGCCTTTCTCTGAAAATGAAAACGTTCGCGACTTGGTGATAGCGACGTGTAGGGCTGTTGGAGTGGACGTAGGAGCCGAAGCGATTGACATCTGTCACCGGCTGAAAGCGGGCTCTGCGCAGCCGACGCCAGCAATAGTCGCCAAGTTTGTGCGTTGCGATGTCGCTCATCAGGTACTCAGTGGAAAGAAGCAGGTGAGGAGACTGTCATCTCGTGTATTCGGCTTACCAGGTGAGAAATAGACAGTTTACATAAACGGGTCACTAACATTGGTGCGAAGAAAGATGTTGTCTCAGGCAAAGAAACTTCAAAGGGAGCGAGGCTACAAGTATGTTTGGGTTGACTGGGCTGGGAATGTGAAAATTCGTCCTGTGGATAAAGGAAGGGAATTTACAGTTGATAATGAAAATGAACTGCAGACTTTCATGGCCAAGTGTGCCTAGTACTAAGTTTCGAGTGTTTTTTTTTTTTATAAGACCATTTTCAATTTATGTAATAAGCTGAATTATTTTGTTTATTTTTTGCATTCTCGGAGAGGACAGTTTTTTTCCCTATAGATTGTTTCTATCAATATGTATTCTTGTAAATTGTTATACTGAAGTGTATGCGGGGAGAATGAGGTATTGCTTGGGCTTTGATTGGGAATCATGATAAATTTTTATGATTATATTGTTCACTAACTTTCGGGTTTCAATAATGAATTTTCAATTCAAATTTACTCTTCTTTTGACATATATTTCGGTTTAAATCGCAACTAATAACATTGAATCCTAATTTTAATAGCATTCAATTTAATTATTGTAGAAGTTTTTTTCCTCCTATTACAATGCTACAGTACACTATACACTTGCTTGAATACTGACCTACTTAGCTTATACTTCTACTACTTTTTGCGATATTGTTCAATATTATAATTATTGACTCAATCATGTTCAGGGGGGATGGACTGAGGGGAGTGTCATTTTCACCGCATGCATTGATGTTAACACGAATTGTGTTAAAGTTTACATTTTCTTACTACGACTTGATTCTTTCACGCAATAGTCTCATCAATGCGAACTCTGTAGCTTTGCTGAGCCTAATCTTTTTATTATCTACCGTTTTTCGGGAATCTTTGTTGGGTCATGGTGAATAACAATTCAAATAATCTTATCTGAGGAGAAGTTAGAGCTCGCTACAGGTTATTGTCATCTCCTTTCATTATCGGTTCCCTTTTAAAGCATTCATTCTCGGTTTTCCTTTCAAACATTCTTCGTTTTTCTATTCCTCTAGTGCCGTGTGCATCTCCAACTAGGTACCAAGCTATCTTATCGAGTTTTAGTTACCGCTTCTGCTTTGTATTCTCCCATGTTTGCCGTGGATAATTTGCAGCAACAGTTTAGAGTACAGTACCTAGTCGTTTTGAAAGTATCGATTGATAATATTATTGAGTCGACTAGTTTGTCAAGTAATCATTTATTTTATTCTTTATGTATTGAGTTAATCTGGATTTTTAGCTCCTCTATTGGTGCTTTGCGTTTGGGTGATAATGCTCTTGCCATTTTCGCAGTCTATGGTTCTTGTATTGAATGGTGATGAATGATGCGGTTTCTGTTAGCAGCCATTCAATTTCACAGATTAATTATTAAAGTGCGGAGTAGTGTGTAATCTTTTTGAGGCATAGCTTAAAGTTATTAAAAATTTGAATTAGGTTTATACTTTTTTTTCAACTTCAAATTTCTATTCTCTTCTTCTTGTTTAGGCTTTATATTTATTCTCATTAATTTTTTATTATTGTATCTTATGTCATTGAATTCTAATTTATCCATTTATTATCAGAATGTTAGAGGTTTCGTACTAAAACTTCAAGTCTGTACGCATCGTTATTATGCAGCAACTATGATTTGATAATTTTGACTGAAACATGGTTACATGATGACATAAAAAGTTTGGAATATTTGATGAACGATATGCTGTTTATCGAAGTGATAGGGGTGGTGGTGATGGTCTTTGGAGGGGAGGAGGAGTACTTATCGCCATTCAAAGATCGTTGCAATCTGAGCTCTGTGAGGAGCTCACAATAAGTGACATTATTAATTATTATGATTCCGTCGGAATAAAAATAAGATCCAATTCCACTCACTTCTTCATTAATGCTATTTATTTATCGCCGACAATTTCAACAAATGTCTTTCTCAATTATTGTGACCACCTTGAATCACTCAATGGCCTAATCAACGGTAATTTCTTGGTTATCGGAGACTTTAATCTGCCTGAAATCTGCTCAAACGATTATGATCTTTTTGTCGGGACAATTAAGGCAAGAATGCTTCACAATTTTATGTCATTCTATGATCTTGTTTCTCTAAACCCGGTAAAAAACGAACTGGGTAGGACTTTGGACCTGGTCCTTTGTAACTTTCCTGCCAAAGTCTTCCAATGCGATGATCCCTTGCTTCCTGAAGATGGCCATCACCCGGCATTGTGTGTTGATGCTTCGTATTCTGTTCCGGAGGCAAATGAATCTCCGGGTGATCCATTTGAATCCCGGTATAATAATTCTAAAGGGGATTACTTTCAACTTTATTGTAAGCTGCGAGACTGTTGTTGGGACTCTGTGTTTGGCTGTACTGATGTCGACTCTGCAGTGGACGAGTTCTATAGTCTACTCTACTAATATTTGGATGAGTGTATTCCAAGGATCGTATTGAAGAAAAAAATAATAAATACTCTCCTTGGTTTACTCCTGATATAATTTCTGATTTGAGGATAAGGAATAGATGTGCACGAAAGAGGAGGGTGTCTCCTTATCATGATAACCTTTTCAAAAGTTTACGAACATCCTTGAAGGCTAGAATATCTAAGTCTCATGAAAACTATTTGACGTCGATTCAGTCAGGCTTAGATGGAAGTATGAAAAACTTTTGGAATTATGTAAATTCCAGAAGAAAAACGTCATTTGTGGAGTCGACGATGTCACTTAATGGGGAGTCCTACTGCGGTTCTGTGGTTGTAGATGGGTTCGCGAAATATTTTGAGTCAGTGTATGAGGTTGATACACACGCCGCCCCTGATATGCATGAGAATGAGCTGGAGATGTCTGGGAGCTTGGGATTAGGTACTGGTATTGATTCTGTCTCCTCTGATGAGATCCTGTCTGCTATTAAAAGCCTTAGATTTAGCTGTTCCGAGGGCCCTGACTTGATACCTACTTTTATTGTGAAGGGTTGTGCAGAGGTACTCCTTAGTCCATTGCAATTCATTTTCAATTTATCGATTGGGACTGGCCAACTCCCTTCTAAATGGAAGGTCGCTAGAATTACTCCTATCTTCAAGTCAGGTAAGAGAACTGATATAAGTAATTACAGGCCCATATCAATTTTAAATTGCTTTTCCAAAGTTTTTGAAAGAATTTTGCATGCACTTATATACAGGCAGGTGAAGGGAGTAATCGCGGACGAGCAACATGGATTTCTGTCAGGCCGTTCTACGGTGACTAATCTAATGGAGTTCAGCAATGAGGTATCCAGAGTTCTTGATGGTGGGGGGCGGGTTGATGTTGTTTATACGGATCTCTCAAAGGCATTCGATTCAATCAATCACAGAATATTAGTTAAAAAACTAAAGTCGATTGGTTTCTGTACAAGCCTGGCAAATCTTGTTGAGAGCTATTTGAATTCAAGAGTGCAGTATGTTAGAGTACATTATTTCAAGTCTAGAACTTTCAACTGTACATCTGGGTTGCCTCAGGGTTCTAACCTTGGACCACTTCTCTTCCTCCTCTTCATCAACGATCTCCCTGCTGTCTTTGATGGTTCATACTGTCTTATGTATGCAGATGATGTGAAGCTGTACAAAGCGATTTTGAGCCCTGATGACTGCCTTAGCCTTCAAATGGATGTTGATAAACTAAGTGTATGATGTATGAATAATGGCCTTAGAATAAATATAGCTAAATGCAAAACTTTATCATTTACCCGGCAGGTAGCTTCACACAGATGCATCTATAGTATTGATGGTATACCGTTAGAGGAGGTAGAGTCTTTTAAGGACCTGGGTGTGATTTACAGCTCTGATTTTACATTCAATAAACATATAGACCTTTTGTGTAGTGGGGCCAATCAGCAGATGGGGTTTATCCTGAGAACATGTTCACCTTTAAATGATGTCTCACCCATAATATTTATGTATAAATCTCTTGTCCGAAGTATTCTTGAGTATGCGTCTGAAATTTGGAACCCTTATTGTAATGATCAAGTGCTACTTTTGGAGCATTTACAAAATAAATTTTTAAGGTACATTTACTTCAGGAAATTCAATTTCAATTGTCCGTTTGACTTTCCCTCTGACACTCTGAGAAATATGTTTCAATTGAAATCATTGAAAACAAGACGAGATGTTAAGTCTTTAATTTTCCTTCATAGCTTATTAAATAATAAAATAGATTTCCCATATTTGCTTTCATATGTAAATATTTATATATCAACCATATCACGTCGCTCCACTTTCTCTTTTTTTGTGCCCCGGTCCAGAACTGTGAGTCACTATAGTTCTCCGGTCAACAGAATTCAAAGACTTTTCAACTGTTTCTCTGGGCAACTGGACATATTCTGGTTCTATCGTGAAAAATTTTATATAATATTAAACAGTCTATTGTGAGATATCCTTGCTCAGTCGTGTTGTCGATTATTTGTTGCTGTATATATGTATCTATTGCACTATGTACTCGTACTTCTTACTCATTCTGTTGCTTCATTGGCAGGTACCAGTCCTCTGACATTCATTTGTTAGTTTTATCCATTCTTTGTAACATTTTTATTTCAATTTTAGAACCTTTTCATTTCTATATTCCGTTTTATTATTATTTTATTATATACATCTGTTTTTTTCGTTCTCTTGTATTTCTATAGTTTTTTTCTTTTAACAATTTTGCAATTGTAAGTTACTTTGTTCATTGTTTTTTCATTGAATAATAATCTTGTATTGTTGTATTTGTGAAGGAGATACATTAGGGGTAACCTGTTGTCTCCATAAATAAATAAATAAATAAACATAGAAATTTTCTAGAAAAAAGTGTGAAATTCCCAGCCAAAACTGTGGATCTCACAATTCCATGAATGATATCACTAGGAAGGGGACCAGAAATAACCCACAGAAAAATTGTCGAATAATGAAATTTTTGATTCCAGGGGGGGCGTGGGGGTACCCTCATATACAGTGCTGGTCATAGATCGAATTTACAGGTTTTTTATGCTCAAAATCGAATTCAGCAGTCAAAAAAACATCAATTCCAAAAAAATTAACCGAAAAAAGCAATAGGGGTGGTGGGAGGGTGATTTTTCGATTTTTGTCAATTTTGGCTCATTTTCCAGGATTTTTGCAGCCAAGAATTGACTGTCTCTGTACTTTTCACATCAGTTTTCAATGTTGAAATCACTTAACCTGCCATCTATGCTGCTGATAGTGTATCAGAAACCCCAAAATTACATCCAGGGGGTACTCGAGGGGGGCTGTGTGATTTTTGGCAATTTTGAAAAATCTGCAGTTACACTAGACGGTATAATGATGTTATAATATGTCAAAAGATGATCAAAAGTGATCTGAGAAAAATAAATAACATGAGATATTCTACTTTGGGGGCTACCCAGGCCCTCCTCAATTTTTCCACCTTTTCAATGGTTAATTTTATAGCAAAGTCAAGAGGAACAATCTTATTCAGCTCATTATAATGAGGTCATTCATCATCTCAATCGACTCAGAAGAACCCAAAACATTGCCTCGCACAGAAGAAACATCAATTTCTCCAATAGGGGGCCCGGCCTCCTCATTTTTTTTTATTTCAGAAAAAAGTGTGAAATTATATGCAAAAACTGTGAATCCTATAATCTCATTGATGATATCATTGGAAAGAGGACCAGAAATAACCCACAGAGAATTTGTCAAATAACAAATTTCCCAACTCTAGGGGGGCATAGGGGGGACCCCCATATACAGTGCTGGTTATGGATCACACTTACAGGTTTTTTTATGCTCAAAATCAACTCAAAAAGTCCTAAAACATCACCATGCACAGACGAAACATCAATTTTCTCGAGAGGGGGCCCGACCCCACATATGAGAGATTCTATTTTGGGGGCTACCAAGGCCCCCCTCAATTTTTCCACCTTTTCAATGGTTAATTTTATAGCAAAGTCAAGAGGAACAATCTTACCCAGCACATTAAAATGAGGCTATTCATCATATGATAACTCAATGAGATAATAGATGAGGGATGTTAGGGCATTTATTTCATTTTTTTAAATTCTGGTCAAGGAAATTTTTGACTATCACAATTTGGCAGCCAAAAAAAAATTACATATGATATATTCTACTTTGGGGGCCACCCAGGACCCACTCAATTTTCCCACCTTTTCAATTGTTATTTTCATAGGAAAGTCAAACATGACTTTAATCTTATAATATATTCTTTTTTAATCAACAATGGCATCTTAGAATGTGAGGGATATCACATATTTTTCTGGATATTTTTAAATGTTCAACACTGTCCTTCTAGAATGTTATAGATGTAATCTATCTACCAAAATATCATATTCGAACCATCAATAATTGCTTTTTCCAATAAACTATGAATTGGAAATGTTTACATTTGTTAGAGATATCATTTCTTTTTGTTAGATCTTATCATTCAATTCTGGATTAATCAAAATTAACAATATTTGATTAATACCTTTATGAAATATGAATTATGAAAAATAATTATAACAAAATAATTGTATCAGTTGTAGTTATTCAGATGCTTAACTTACAAAATTTTGAATAGTTGTATAACTAGATGCAAGGAATGTTTGCTTCATATGATGATTTCCAGTCCAAAGTCTGGAAATAACAAAGTAACATAACCTGCCATCATTACAGTTTCATTGAATAAGTAATGAAGTTAGTTATGTGTACTAGGTTGAAAGTGTGATGGCCATGACATAAACGAATCTCTCATTAGATTTAGTCTGCTATCTGAAGACAATCTAAATCTACAATCTAAAACATCTTCAATAACTAACCTATGCTGTATAACCTATCCCCAACACCCGAAACCCATTAACCCCGCCCATTAACCTACTCTACCTAACCCACCCTACCTGAACTAACCTACCTTACCTTCTCAACCTAATATTTGCAATCTGACCTACTCTTCACAACGTACTCTACCTAAGATACTCTACCTGAACTAATTAAACAGCTTTCACCCATACAGTTGTAAAAGACAATCAGGTTGTAAAGACAGAAGCTGCAACCTGAACCTATAAAGTTGAACCCTACTCAACCCACTCTACATATACCACACTACCTGACCTACTCTACCTAACCCACCCAACCTAAACTACCCTACCCAACCTACTCCACCTTATTACCTTTCTCGCCCAACCTAACCTACCCTACCTAACCCACCACACCTAAACTATCCTACCCAACCTACTCTACCTGATTACCTACCACACACTACCTTACCTACACAACCTAACAAACACCACATGAGCCATCTTACCTAACCTACCCAACCTAATTTCTGCAACCTAACCAACCCACCTCAACAATGCAATCCAACTACCCAACTCTATCCAACCTATTCAACCTAACTATACTTGATCCATTCTAACAAACAAACCCCAAATAACCCACCTCACTTTACGAAACCTACTCTTCCTAAACACCTATCCCACCCTACCTAACCTACTCCACCTGACCCACCCACCCTACCTAAACTGCCCATGATTGGGCAGGCAAAGCCTGCCTCCCAGCCGGAGCACTAAGCGCAGCAGTACACTACTATACAGTAATAAAAGACGATTGAGCGGGCGAAGCCCGCTTTCCAGCCGTAGCGCGAAGCGTGGAGGCTGCTAACCCACCCCAAATAGTGGTGTAGGGGGCGAAGCCCCCGCTCAGCGTGAAGCGTGGGTTATATATATACTATAGCCGGAGCGTCTGAAAACCTCCTGACAAGGGTGGTTGTTTTGGTGGTTGATGCTCTGTTGGATTCGATTGACAAGTGGTTGAAACCATAGGAATAATTATGATATCTGGAAATTTTCCATTTTGGGGGACTCCAGGACCCCCCCAATATTTTCAACTTTTGAACGACACATTTCTCAGCAAAGTTTAAGGAAACTTTTTTGTTCAGCGCCTCTACATTACTAGATTGCTAGGAAAAAACTCTGACTGGGTTGGGTGTGGTGAAGGGGGGAGCTTAATTTTCAACAATTTCTGCATGATGGAAAATTTGAAAAATTCCCAGCCAAACTGGGGCATCTTACAATACCAACTTTCATCAGAAAGTCTCTAGGTGTCTTGGCAGGCATTGGGGAAATCATTGATTTTCCAAAGTTTTCATTTTGTGGGTCAATGATGCCCCCCTCAATTTTTGGAAAATGGAGGGGGGAATAGCTACAGTTTCGAATCCAAGGTCAATCGACTCAGAAGATACCAAAACATCGCCTCGCACAGACGAAACATCAATTTTTCTAATAGGGGGCCCGGCCTCCTCATTTTTTTGAAAAAATTTTTCAGAAAAAAAAGTGTGAAATTCCCAGCAAAAACTGTGAATTTAATGATCTTTTGAATGATATCATTGGAAAGAGGACGAGAAATGACCCACAGAAAAACTGTCAAATAACAAATTTCAAAATTCTAGGGGGCCGTTGGGGGGACACCCATTTACAGTGCTGGTTATGGATCACACTGACAGGTTTCTTTATGCTCAAAATCGAATTCAGCAGTCAAAAAAATATCAGTCCCGAGAAAACTAATCATGTTAATATGAAAGGGGGATGCAAGGGCGATTTTTCGATTTTTGTCAATTTTTGCTCATATTCGAGGATTTTTGCAGTCATGAATTGATGCTCTATGTTTTTTTTTTACATCAGTTTTCAATGTAGAAATCATGTAATCTGCCATCCATGCTGCTGATAGTGTATCATCAAACCAAAAATTGAATCCAGGGGGCACTCAAGGGGGACTGTGTGAGTTTTGGCAATTTCGAAAAATCTGCAGTCACACTGAACTGTGAGATGATGTTGACATGTGTCAAAAAATGATCAAAAGTGATAAAAAAGTGAATAAAAATAGCAAGAATAACAGATTGCACCTTGGGGGTCCTCCTGGACCCCCCCAATATTTTCAACTTTTGAACCGCACATTTCTCAGCAAAGTGCAAAAGAAATTTTTTGTTCAGTGCCTCAATATCACTTGATCCTCACAATAAAATTTTGACTGTGTTCCAGGGGGTTTGGGGGGAACGAAATTACCATAAGTTTTTTTGTAATGAAATTTTGAAAAATTCCCAGCCAAACTGGGGCATGTGACAATACTAACTTTCACCAGAAAGTCTGTGAGAGTACTAGCAGGCATCGGGAAAATCATTGATTTTACGAAATTTCCATTTTTCAGGGTCAATTATGCCCCCCTCAAATAAATAAATAAATAAATGTTTTATTGTGGCAAAAGAGAACATCAAATGCATTACAACGTAAAATGGTAACAAAAGTAGGCACATAAAAAATAAATAGAACTATTAAACGATATAAGTCACAATTGCACACAGGTAAATCATTATAACTAATTCTACACCAAGAAATTTTTCTCTGATCTCAATGTAATAATCAAGTAATAAGGCTATTCCACCTCAAGATTTATTTCGAAAATTTTATCTATTTTATAAATACATTTTTTTTGACAAAAATGCTTCCAATTTGTTTTTAAATTTTCTCAATCTCTAGGTTCCTGATTGAAGGAGGTGAAAAATTATATAATTTTATCGCTGTATATATGAATGTTTTTTGAGTCCTGGTGTAATTCAACCTGATTAAACTCAAAGTAGCCCTATTCCTTCTTCCATATGAGTGATATGAACCAAAAGCATCATATAAATGGATATTTTCTTTTATATATAGTAGGCTTTGAAAGATAAACAGTGCAGGAACCGTCATCACACCAAGACGAACAAACCCCTCTCTACAATGAGCTCGGGAAGGGAGTCCACAAATAAGTCTAATTCATGTTTTTTGCATCCTTAGTAGCCTTACACTAGAAAATTTATGACCCCAGAGTAAGGTACCTCGACTCAAATGACTTTGGATGAATGCAAAATAGACCGTTCTCAGTACCTTAGAACTTACACACAGTCTCAATCTGCGTTTCAGGAATATGCCTTTACTGATTTTCGACTCAATATTCATAATGTTTTTCTCCCAATCCAGATTCTCATCAATCATAAATCCTAGAAAAATCACAGAATGAGTTACAGCTTCTGTGGTATTTCTTGTCATATGATCTAATTCTAAATCTTGTATTTTGCCTTCATTGATGCATAAACTATTAGCAGTACACCAGTCTTGTATAGTTTCTGAAATATTTTTCAATTTTTCTCTCAATACTTCATGTGAAATAGACCTGAGACAGATATTAATGTCATCAGCAAAGAGATAGCTCTGTACTGATGGATTTGATAAAACATTAGGCAGGTTATTCATGTAAATGATGAACATTATTGGACCAAGAATTGATCCCTGAGGAACACCATGCTTCACAGGTAGATATCCTGACTCTTTCCCATCACAAAATACCTTTTGAAATCGACCACATAAATACGACTTCATTGGTGACACAGCCTCCTCCTTGAATCCATAAAACTGTAACTTTTTCAATAGAAGAGCATGAGAGACAGTATCGAATGCTTTTGATAAGTCATATAGTCTCACATTTACACATGCTTTATTATCTAGACCAAAAATACAATTACTGATAAAAGAAACAGCTGCCCTAACAGTGCCTAGTCCAGACCTATATCCGAATTGAGAGTCATCGAATAAATTATTTTTCTCTAAATAATTCACAATTTGTTCATTGAGGATGATCTCTAGCATTTTGGACAAAACTGATATGATAGAGATTGGTCTGTAGTTCTCAAAAATTGATTAATATCCTTTCTTGTATATAGGTAAGACTAACCAACTTCAAATCATCAGGAAAAACAGAGTTAATGATACAACAATTCATCAAATGAGTCATAACTACCTTCAAGCTATCTATTCCATACTTCAATACAAAAGAGCTTAATCCATAGACATCCTCACATCTACTGCTACTCATTCTTATAATAGCTTTTTCAACATCATCTATTTCTACAAGATGGAAGTTGAAGGTAGTGGAAGGTTTTGCAAGTTTATGTAGATAGTAAATTGAATTATTATCACATGGAAGAGCTGAAACTTTTTTGAGAATATCATCGGCTTTTTTAACAAAAAATTCGTTGAACCGTTCAACATCATGCATACCATACTTTTTCTCATCTTTATCAATAAGTTTACTCTCTCTCTTAACAATATTCCATAAAACCTTGGACTTGTTACTGGAATTATTTATCAAATTATCGTTTATCTTTATCCTAGTCTCCCTTACCAATTTATATAATCTCTTTCTACAATTCTTATACCGGTTTTTTAATTCGTTGGATCCTGAACTTCTGTAGAAATCATATAACAAGTAGCAGTCTTCTTTGAGTGCCCTGATTTCATCATTTGAAACTCTGTTCAACCTTGATTGAGCTTCCTTCTCACCTGAATATAAGGAAACGCTTGATTAGTCAAGTGGTGAAATGTAATAAGGATAAACCTAACTTTATCATCTATATTCTTCATACAATACATATGCTTCCAATTGATAATTGATAATTCATTGAGAAACCTAATTATATTGGCATCTTTTATTTCTCTAATTTTAATTCGTTCAACATTTGCTAATGCTCGCTTTCCAGTCCTTTCCACACGTGATTTGAGTAGAATTGCCCAATGATCTGAAACTATAGTTCTTATAACATTGCAAGACAAAACTCTATCCTTGAGAGTAACTATATTATCTAGGCAGCTACCACCCCCATTATTCGATCTAGTTATCTCATAAACAGTTGAATATAAGTTGAATGATAGAAAAACATTACTTAGAACAATGGAATCAAGATTATTTTTTGATATAAAGTCAATATTGAAATCACCGCATAAAATAATATTTGCTTCGAATGAAAACAAGTGCTCCAGTAGCATATTAAATTCTATTAATAAAAAGATTGAAGTCCTTGCACATTACATTGGGTCTATACAGAGCTACAACAAAAGTATTTATTTCCTCCAAGAGAGAAGCAGTGACTTCAAAAACCTTTCCTATTGACATTTTATCCACTGAATCAATCGGCTTTTCAATGTATGTGTCTCTAACTAAAATCGCACAACCTCCTCTTATTTTAGTTGGTCTACAATAATAGCTACTTGAATTTAAACTATTTAGACTATACATTTTTATTTCATCTTGGTCCATACAATGTTCAACCAAACATAAGACATCAATCTCAAGATCTGAAACATAATCATCAACGATACTGAATTTATTAGGAAGACCTTGCACATTCCAAGATAGAATTGATAATTCATCTTGTTTCTTATCTGCTATACTTGAGTTTAACTGTCTGCTATTAATTGAACCCTGATTGTTACATGGATCATTACATGAGAAACCTTTGTGCAATTGATTATCTATATAAAACAAGAGTTATTACTATTTACATTTGGAGATGTTGGTGATTGTATCTGGCTATCGCAACAATATGAGTTTGAATAATGTTTTTCATTCGATGGTGTGAAAAATTCAGAAGGGGAAATGTGAATGGGATCATCGCTCACTCGGTGGATAGTCAAATTTCTATGATGAAAAGTTGAAGGCGTCTCATCAAGTTCAGTCGCGGGATGTTCTGCAGCCAATGGGGTTGAAGCCGGAGTCGCGTAATCAGGGTCGCGGAGTATCGCGTCCTCGACCAAACTGTTACAAGTTTCCATTGACATGGAAGGAGCACGCTTCAAGAGACTATGATCCATCACAATATTGCAGAATGACTTTCCGAGCAAACGCTTTCCTTTCTTTCCGTAATGCAGGCCATATCTTGTAAAGTGATATCTTTTCAAGCTGCTACTGCGATTATCGAATATCACAGTTGAGGATCCCATGTAAGAAGATATTCTAATTGAGATAGACGCATTAGCGAAGTGAATGTCATTAATGAGGTGTGGCTCGACATATCTGTAAGGAATTGCGCTGATTATGATATTAGTGTTCAACCCTGCACCTAATATCAAGTCCATTCCCTGCTGTATAGTGAGATGACCTGGCTCATAATTAAAGAAATCATTTGAGCCTGTCTTCACGATTATGTAATCAGCCTTGGTTGAGTCCTTTACAATCCATTGCAATTCATTACCGATAACCTGTTTCATTTTCGCTCCTGGCAGACAATAAACGAGAATCCCATAATTAGGAAACAATCTGCTCATAAAATTATGGATATCGCTTCCTTGGCTATCAGCAAGGATTACAATTCTGTTCTTCTCTGATGGTGGCGATGACGATTTTATCGGTTTCCCAGATTTCAAAGACGTGCAAGAGTTACTCCTATGCACCTGAGCCCTTACTTGAATTGTATGTGCACCAACAGGATGCAGTGATTCGTCACTTTTCAGCAATGAGTAACGATTTGCCGTCCCTATACTACAGAAACCAGCACCTTGCGATGATCCAGGCCTACAAGTTGATTTTGGGGTATTGAACTCTATTGGAAAAGTTTCCCTCTTTTTTGATAATTCAACCTTATATTGCAAATTTGAAATCTTGTTGGCTGCTTGCTGTGTGTCTCCCTCCAATAAGTTGATAATGGCATCCTTCGTTGATATTTCTGATTTTAAATCACTGACAGTGATTTTCGCTGAATTCAGCTTCGCTTTGACCTCTCTAATTTCAGCTTCAGCCCTCTCTTCGTTGCACAACGAATCATCGAACTCATTCCTCCTGTTCTTCCGTTCTTGATGTAGTGTTTTTTCCAATTATAAATTTTCAGCTGATATGTCAGCTAAATGTTTCTTAAGATCATAATTCACCTTAATCGCAGCGTCATAATTATTTAGCAGTGAAGTAATAACTGGAATTATATCTGCAACAGCCTCTTTGGAGGAATTTTTCGAAATCACTTCCAGAGCTGCATGTAAATCGATGGCAATCTCAATCACAGTGCTATCAATCAGGCCCTCTTTCAGAATATTGGGATTACTCTCCATCTGTGCTATATAAATATTATGCTTATTCCTTGTCATTATTGCACTCTGTATATTATTTACTGTCTAAAATATAACATAGAAGAATAGGAGACGGAAAGAAAGGTGTGGTGAAACGCCTAGAGGGCTTTCAAGGCAAGATAAACTGGTAGCCCCTGAGAGAGAACGGGGGAGGAGAATGGAAGTATGTTTGAGATGGGAAAAATCAACCGTATTACGAAAAACAATTGAGTTTGAATGAACTTATCACGTAATCGTTGGAGTGCTAGTTGAATAGCTGTCCATATCAGTCAACTGCCAAAAATTCCTAAAAAATGATAAGGGTGTTAACAGTAGTTCTGAACACCTAATATAGTTTGATTTCAACAGAGCTGCTCATTCAAGTTATTTGACACGGAATTACGGGATAAGCCTGATACAAATTTTGCTTTTATCATTAGAAGCACAGCAAACTATATCAATTGGTAACACTGGCGTTTCATAATTCAAAGATACGTAACATCATTAATGCAACAGATTATCCAATTAGTAACAATAACAAACAATAATTATGATACACTTGTATTGAGAATCCTTCCTGTATGTTGACCAATGTCATTGAAAACCTTTTTGAAAGGGATGCAACTAATTACTATTAACAATGCACATTCCACTTACAGTATAATAAAGATTTGAACGACAACCTCAATCAAACTCACATACCAGACTCTGATTCACTAATAAAATTTATAAATTGCTGATGAAGTCACAACGAAAAACTTGAAAAACTTCAGAGCCGACACTCTGCACTTCCACACCATGCAAGCCAGGCTTGCCAACATTTGGAAAACATTTTTGGAAAATTGTGGGGGGTAATCGCTACAGTTTCGAATTCCAACTCAATCAACTCTGTAGATCCTTAAACATTGCCTTGCGCAGACAAACATAGATTTTCTCGATAGGGGGCCTGGCCCCCTCATTTTTTTCAGAAAATTTAGAAAAATCTGCAGTCACACTGAACGGTATAATGATGTTAGAATATGTCAGAGAATAATTGAAAGTGATGAAAAAAGGAAAAAAAATATGACAGAATTCACCTTGGTAGGGACCAAGGACCCCCTCAATTTTTTCAACTTTTCAATGCTTGATTTCAAAGCAAAGTCAAGAGGAACAATCTTACTCAGCACATCGGAAAAAGGCTATTTATCATGAATGAGAACTGGATAGATTGAACTGATGGTGAATCATCAAGCAAAGAATTAAATCCAGGGTGCACACGAGGGGGGTAGTGTGATTTTTGGTAATTTCGAAAAATCTGAAGTCGCACTGAACTGTGAAATGATGTTGACATGTCAAAAAATGACCGAAAGTGATTAAAAAGTAAATAGAAAATAGCAAAAATAACCAATTTCACCTTGGAAGTCCTCCTGGACCCCCCCAATATTTTCAACTTTCAAACCGCACATTTCTCAGCAAAGTGCAAAAGAAATCTTTTGTTCAGTGCTTCAAGATTTTTCGAAATTTCCATTTCAAAACTTGAACCCAGCCTATACTCTACCTGGCCTACCAAACCAATCCCACCAACCCTACCCTATCTATCCTTCTTTACCCAACCTACCTATTCAACCCTCTATCGGTCAATCTACTTAACCTACCCCACCTAAACTATTCAACCTAATCTTGGCAACCAAACCTACCCTACCCAATATAACCTACTTAATCTACCCTACCTAACCCACCTTATCAAAAAATACTACCCAACCTAAGCCACCCTACCACAACTCACCTTCCTAAACTATTTAACCCTATCTTGACACCCTGACCTACCCTACCCATGATAACCTACTCAATCTACTCTACCTAATCTACATAACCTTAGCCATCCTACCTAACCAACTCTCCCTAATAACCTATCTCACCATACCCAACCTACTCTACCTAACCCACCCAACATAAACTACTGTACCCAACCTACTTGGGCAGGCGAAGCCCGCCTCCCAGCCGGAGCCCGAAGAGCAGAGGCTGCTACTCACCCCTGTACAGTCATACCACTCATGGTGGTGCAGGGGGCGAAGCCCCTGCCGAGCGCAAAGTGCAAGTATATATACTAAAGCTGGAGCAACTGAAAACCTCCTGACAAGGGTGGTTGTTGTGGTGGTTGGTGCTCTGTTGGATTCGATTGACAAGTGGTTGAAACCATAGGAATAATTATGATATCTGAGAATTTCTCATTTTGGGGGCTCCCGGACCCCTCCCCCCAATATTTTCAACTTTCGAACCGCACATTTCTCAGCAAAGTGCAAGAGATCGTTTTTGTTCACTGCCTCAGCATTACTAGATTGCTAGAATAATATTTTGACCAGGTCGCGGGTTGTGCGGGGGGAATGGAATTTTCATCAGTTTTTTTTGTTATGAAAATTTGAAAAATTCCCAGCCAAACTGGGGCATGTGACGATACTAACTTTCATCAGAAAGTCTGTAAGAGTACTAGCTGGCATTGGGAGAATTATTGATTTTTCGAAATTTTCATTTTGGGGGTCGATGATGCCCCCCTCAATTTTTGGAAATTCAAGGGGGGGAATCAGTACAGTTTCGAATTCCAATTCAATCGACTCTGGAGATCCTAAAACATCACCTTGCATAGACAAACCATTGATTCCCGCAATAGGGGACTTGGACCCCTCATTTTCTTGAAAAATTAGGGGGGAATGGCTACTGTTTCGAATTAAAGCACAATTGACTCAGAAAATCCTAAAACATCGCCTTGCACAGGGGAAACATCAATTTTGTCAATAGGGGCCCGGCCCCCTCATTGTTTTAAGAAAATTTTCTAGAGAAAAAAGTGTGGGATTCAAAGCCAAAACTGTAAATTTTACATTTCCATGAATGATATCATCAGGAAGAGGACCCAAAATAATCTACAGAAAAATTGTTGAATGAGGAAATTTCAAATTTTCTAGGGTGCGTGGGGGGGACCCTCATATACAGTGCTGGTCATGGATCACATTTACAGGGTTTCTCATGCTCAAAATCGAATTCAGCAGCCGAAAAAACATTACTCTTGCAAAAGCTAACAAATGAAAAACAATAGTGGGGCTGGGAGGGTGATTTTTAGATTTTGTCAATTTTGGCTCATTTTCCAGGATTTTTGCAGCCAAGATATGACTGTCTCTGTATTTTTCACATCAGTTTTTGATGTTGGAATCACTCAACCAACCATCTATGCTACTGATAGTGTATCAGAGACCTCGAAATAACATCCAAGGGGCACTCGAGGGGGGCTGTGTGATTTTTGGCAATTTTGAAAAATCTGCAATTACAGTAGACGGTATAATGATGTTTTAATATGTCAAACAATAATTGAAAGTGATGAAAGAGGAATAATATATGATAAAATCTACCTAAGGTGGAACCAAGGACCCCCTAAATTTTTGGCTTTTCAATGCTTGATTTCATAGCCAAGTCTAGAGAAACTATTTCACTCAGCACATCGAAATAATGCTACATTCATTAAGGTTACATTCATTGCTGCTCATAAATCACACCTAGGGCTTTTTTATGCACAAAATTGGATTCAGCAGCCAGAAGAACATAAGCCCCGTGAAAACTAAGCAACAAAATTCAATAGGGGGGATGCAAGGGCAATTTTTCATTTTTGTCAATATAGGCTCATTTTCGAGAATTTTCACAGCCCAGAATTGATTGTCCCTTCATTTTTCAAATCAGTTTTTGATGTTGGAATCACAAAACCTAGTGTCTTTGCTGCTGATAGTGTATCATAAACCCCAAAATTGAATCCAGGGGACACTTGACAGTATACTGATGTTGAAATATGTCAAGAAATTGATCAAAATAATAATAAAAACATATTTTTCTTTGAGAGGGGGGGTACCTAGGACCAAGGGCAGTTTTCAAATTCTTGTTGATTGTTCCCTTAGAAATTTTTGGAACCTTAAACAATTTAGCAGCTTAAATTCAGTGCATTTTGTGATTTTCAAATTTGATTCTATCATTGAGATCTGGCCGTTTACACTGCTCATAGTGAGCAAATGTAAGGGTTGCTGCTGATGAACAACTTCCATCAGGATGTCTCTAGGAGTCCTAGCAGGCATCGGGAAAATTATGGATTTTCCGAAATTTCCATTTTGAGGGTCAATGATGCCCCCCTCAGTTTTCCAAAAATTGAGGGGGGGAATAGCTACAGTTTCGAATCCCAGCTCAATCGACTCAGAAGATCCCAAAACATTGCCTCGCACAGATGAAACATTGATTTTTCCAATAGGGGGCCCTGCCCCCTCATTTTAAAAGAAAAAAAAATTCAGAAAAAAAGTGTGAAATTCCCAGCAAAAACTGTGAATCCTATAATCTCATGGATGATATCATTGGAAAGAGGACCAAAAATATACCCACAGGAAAACTGTCAAATAACAAATTTCTCAATTCTAGGGGGACAAGGGGGGACTCCCATATACAGTGCTGGTTATGGATCAAACTTACAGGTTTTGGACCCCCTATCAGAAAAATCTATGTTTCACCTGTGCAAGGCAATGTTTTGAGATCTTCTGAGTCGATTAAGCTGGGATTTGTAACTGTAGCTATTCCCCCCTCAATTTTTCGAAAATTGAGGGGGCATCATTGACCCTAAAAATGAAAATTTTGAAAAATCAATAATTTTCCCAATGCCTTTCCCAATGAATTTCCCATCATGCAAAAATCGTCGAAAATTCGGCTCCCCCCTGCACACCACCTCACCTGGTCGAAATTTTATTCTAGCAATCTAATAATGTAGGGACGCTGAACAAAAAAGTTTTCTTGAACTTTAGGGTAGGGTAGGTTGGGTAGGGTAGGTCGGGTAGGGTGGGAAAGGTAATAAGGTGGAGTAGGTTGGGTAGGGTAGTTTAGGTTGGGTGGGTTAGGTAGAGTAGGTCAGGTGGTGTGGGAAATGTAGAGTAGGTTGAGTAGGGTTCAACTGTATAGGTTCGGGTAGCAGCCTCTGTCTTCACAACCCAATTGTCTTTTACAACTGTATGGGTGAAAGCTGTTTAATTAGTTCAGGTAGAGTATCTTAGGTAGGATAGGTTGTGGAGAGTAGGTCAGGTTGCAAATATTAGGTTGAGAAGGTTAGGTAGGTTAGTTCAGGTAGGGTGGGTTAGGTAGAGTAGGTTAATGGGCGTTTTAATGGGTTTGTGGTGTTGGGGATAGGTTATGCAGCATAGGTTAGTTATTGAAGATTTTTTAGATTGTGAGTAGATAGCAGACTCAATCTAATAAGAGATTCGTTTATGTCATGGCCATCACACTTTCAACCTAGTACACATAACTAACTTCATTACTTATTCAATTAAACTGTAATGATAGCAGGTTATGTTACTTGGTTATTTCCAGACTTTGGACCGGCATCATATGAAGCAAACATTCCTCGCATTTAGTTATACAACTATTTAATATTTTGTGAGTTAATCATCTGTTCCAATTGTAATCAATATGTAGTACATTTCAAATAGACAAACAAAACAATGAAGAATGTATGCTTCAGATGGAGGTGGTTTAACATGCTTGTTTTTCAATTCTACAGCTACTGTTTGGTTAAAATTTACACAAATACTAAGTCAGTCACAGCTGGAAAATTCGCAAGATCCAACAATCCCATGATATTAGGTTGAATAGTGGAAGCATTATATGCATTCCATGGCAGAAGATTGATTGTTTGTTCCATCATGAAGGTTGAGTTAGGGCTAAAATTAAAGAGGTTGAGCAAGCTGATTTTAAAATAATGTTATAATTTGAGTACAACTTTCCAACTGATTTAGGTCCAGTACTAATATAACTACAGCTGATACAATTATTCGGTTATTATTATTTTTCATAATTCATATTTCATAAAGCTATTAATCAAATATTGTTAACTTTGATTAATCCAGGATTGAATGATAAGATCTAACAAGAAGAAACGATATCTCTAACAAATGTAAACATTTCCAATTCATATTTTATTAGAAATAGCAATTATTGATGGTTCAAATATGATACTTTGGTAGATAGATGACATCTATAACATTCTAGAAGGACATAACAGTCTTGAACATTTAAAAATATCCAGAAAACTATGTGATATCCCATACATTCTAAGATACCATTGTTGGTTGAAGAAGAATATATTATAAGATTATAGTCATATTTGACTTTCCTTTAAAATTAACAATTGAAAAGGTGGAAAAATTGAGGGGGTCCCGGGTGGCCCCCAAAGTAGAATATCTCATATGTAATATTTTTTTGGCTGCCAAATTGTGAGTCAAAAAGTTCCTTGACCAGAATTAAAAGAAAATCAAATAAATGCCCTAACATCCTTCATCTATCATCTCTTTGAGTTATCATATGATGAATACCCTCAAATTTATGTGCTGGGTAAGATAGTTCCTCTTGACTTTACTATAGAATTAACCATTGAAAAGCTGGAAGAATTGAGGGGATCCTGGGTAACCCCCAAGTAGAATCTCTCATATGTGTTATTTTTTTCTTTCATTAAGATCACTTTCAATAATTTTTTAACATATTTGAACATCATTATACCGTCCAGTGTAACTGCAGATTTTTCAAAATTGCCGAAAATCACACTGCCCCCTCGAGTGCCCCCTTGATTTAATTTTGGGGTTTATGATCAGTTGCATAGACGGAAGGTTGAGTGATTTTGATATCAAAAACAGATGTAAAAGATACAGAGACAGTCATATCTTGGCTGCAAAAATCCTGGAAAATGAGCCAAAAATCAGAAAAATCACACTCCCATCACCCCAATTGTTTTTTTTGGTTGGATTTCGCGGGAGTCATGTTTTTTTGGCAGCTGAATCCAATTTTGAGCATAAAACACCCAGTAAATGTGATCCATGATCAGCACTGTATATGAGGGCCCCTGCATGCCACCCTAGAATCGAAAATTTTGTTATTGGACAATTTTTCTGTGGTTTATTTCTGGTCCCCTTCCCACTGATATCATTCACGAAATTGTGAGATTCACAGTTTCGGCTGGGAAATTCACACTTTTTTTCTTGAAAAATTTTCTAAAAAAATGAGGGGGCCGGGCCCCCTCTTGAGAAAATCGATGTTTCGTCTGTGCAAGGTGATGTTTTAGGACTTTCTGAGTCGATTTTGAGCATAAAAAGAACCTGTAAGTGTGATCCATAACCAGCACTGTATATGAGGGTCCCCCCCATGCCCCCCCAGAATTGGGAAATTTGTTATTTGACAGTTTTTCTGTAGGTTATTCTTGGTCCTCTTTCCAATGATATCATCAATGAGATTATAGGATTCACAGTTTTTGCATAGAATTTCACACTTTTTTTCTGATTTTTTTTTTTTAAATGAGGGGGCTGGGCCCCCTATTGGAAAAATCGATGTTTCTTCTGAGTGAGGCAATATTTTGGGATCTTCTGAGTCGATTGAGATGATGAATGACCTCATTTTAATGTGCTGAATAAGATTGTTCCTCTTGACTTTGCTATAAAATTAACCATTGAAAAGGTGGAAAAATTGAGGGGGGCCTGGTAGCCCCCAAAATAGAATATCTCATATGTTATATATTTTTTTTTCCTCAGATCACTTTTGATCATCTTTTGACATATTATAACATCATTATACCGTCTAGTGTAACTGCAGATTTTTCAAAATTGCCAAAAATCACACAGCCCCCCTTGAGTACCCCCTGGATTTAATTTTCGGTTTGATGATACACTATCAGCAGCATAGATGGCAGTTTACGTGATTCCAACATTAAAAACTGATGTAAAATATACATAGACAATCAAATCATGGCTGCAAAAATCCTTGAATATGAGCCAAAATTGACAAAAATTGAAAAATCGCCCTCGCATCACCCTATATATTTTCATGGTTGATTTTTGTGGGACTAATTTTTTTTTGGCTGCTGATTTCGATTTTCATCATGAAAAACCTGTAAGTGTGATCCATAACCAGCACTGTATATGACAGTCCCCCACAAGCCCCCCTAGAATTGGGATATTTGTTATTTGACAGTTTTCCTGTGGGTTATTTTTGGTCCTCTTTCCAATGATATCATCCATGATAAACCACATTCATGATGTGATAGGATTCACAGTTTTTGCTGGGAATTTCACACTTTTTTTCTGAAAATTTTTTCAAAAAAATGAGGAGGCTGGGCCCCCTATTGGAAAAATCGATGTTTCATCTGTGCAAGGCAATGTTTTGGGTACAGTCATACAGTCATACCACTCATGGAGGTGCAGGGGGTATGTAGCAGCCTCCACACTTTGCTCTCCAGCTAGGAGGCAGGCTTCACCCGTCCATGTGGGTTAGGTATGGTGATTTATGCTGGGTGGGTTAGGTAGAGTAGGTTAGGTAGGGTGTGATACGTGATTAGGAAGAGTTGGTTAGGTATGATAGTTTAGGTAAGGTGGATTGGGTAGATTGAATGAGTAGGTTATCTTGAGTAGGGTGGGTTAGGGTGTCAAGATTAGGATAAATAGTTTAGGTAGGTTAGTTCAGGTAGGGTTGCTCAGGTTGAGTAGTTTTATTTTTATAAGGTGGTTTAGGTAGAGTAGATTATGTAGGTTATCTTGGGTATGGTAGGTTGGGTTGTCAAGATTAGGTTGAATAGTTTAGGTAGGTTATTTCAGGTAGGGTGGCTTAGGTTGAGTAGGTAGGGTAGGGTGGGGTAGGTAAAGTAGTTTATGTTGGGTGCATTAGAGTAGGTTGAATAGCATAATTCATGTAGAGTGGCTTGAGTGGGGTAGGTTTAGTAGATTAACTGATAGAGGGTTAAATAGGTAGGTGAGGTATAGGAGAATAGATAGTGTGAGGTTGGTGAGATTGGTTTGGTAGGCCAGGTAGAGTATATGCTAGGTTCAAGTTTTGAAATGGAAATTTCGAGGAATCCATAGTTTTCCTGGAGCCTGCTGGGACTCCTAGAGACTTTCCTGTGCTGGGTAGGATAGTAGTTTAGTAGTTTGAGTTTAGTTATTGCAGTATTGAATAGTGAACCTAAAAACTGCCTTTGCATCTCTCATATTTCTTCCCATACAGTTTCTATATAATAAATAGCCCCATTTCAATGTGCTCAGCATGATAGTTACTTATCATGTTTCTTATATCTTTGCTATGAAATTGAACATTGGGAAGTTGGAAAATTAGGGGGCCCTCAGTAACACCAGGTATCAAATCTCTTGTATTTGACATTCATCCATTTTTTCTTATCCCTTTCAATTATTTTTTGACATATTTCAACATCATTTCAACATCATAGGTTATACAGCATAGGTTAGTAATTGAAGATATTCTTGATTGTAGATTTAGATTGTCAGTAGATAGCAGACTCAATTTGATGAGAGATTCATTTATGTCATAGCCATCACACTTTCAACCTAGTACACATAACTAACTCCATTACTTATTCAATGAAACTGTAATGATGGCAGGTTATGTTACTTGGTTATTTCCGGACTTTGGACCGGCATCATATGAAGCAAACATTCCTTGAAGTTGATGAGAGATTCATTTATGAGATTCATTTATGAGAACTCAATTTGATGAGAGATTCATTTATGTCATAGCCATCACACTTTCAACCTAGTACACATAACTAACTCCATTACTTATTCAATGAAACTGTAATGATGGCAGGTTATGTTACTTGGTTATTTCCGGACTTTGGACCGGCATCATATGAAGCAAACATTCCTTGAAGTTGAAGTAATAGAACTATTCAATATTTAGTAAGTTGAGCATCTGAATAACTACAACTGATACAATTATTCGGTTATAATTATTTTCCATAATTCATATTTTATAAAGCTATTAATCAAATATTGTTAATTTTGATGAATCCAGAATTGAATGATGAGATCTAACAAGAAGAAACGATATCTCTAACAAATGTAAACATTTCCAATTCATATTTTATTGGAAATAGCAATTATTGATGGTTCAAATATGATATTTTGGTAGATAGATTATATCTATAACATTCTAGAAGGACATAACAGTCTTAAACATTTCAAAATATCCGGAAAAATATGTAATATCCCATACATTCTAAGATACCATTGTTGGTTGAAAAAGAATATATTATAAGATTATAGTCATGTTTGAATTTCTTTTAAAATTTATAAACAATTGAAAAGGTGGAAAAATTAAGGTGT
Organism: Nilaparvata lugens; assembly: GCF_014356525.2. NCBI lineage: Eukaryota > Metazoa > Arthropoda > Insecta > Hemiptera > Delphacidae > Nilaparvata > Nilaparvata lugens. Next base: position 51,233,527 of record NC_052518.1, read on the forward strand.
CCTGGGTGGCCCCCAAAGTAGAATATCTCATATGTAATATTTTTTTGGCTGCCAAATTGTGAGTGAAAAAAGTTCCTTGACCAGAATTTAAAGAAAATGAAATAAATGCCCTAACATCCTTCATCTATTATCTCTTTGAGTTATCATATGATTAATAGCCTCATTCTAATGTGCTGGGTAAGATTATCCTCTTGACTTTGCTATAAAATTAACCATTGAAAAGCTGGAAGAATTGAGGGGATCCTGGGTAACCCCCAAGTAGAATCTCTCATATGTGTCATTTTTTTTCTTCCATTAAGATCACTTTCGATCATTTTTTGACATATTTAAACATCATTATACCGTCCACAGTAACTGCAGATTTTTCAAAATTGCAAAAAATCACACAGCCCCTCTCGAGTGCCCCCTGGATGTAATTTTGGGATTTATGATACACCATCAGCTGCATAGACAGAAGGTTGAGTGATTCCAATATCAAAAACTGATGTAAGAAATACAGAGACAGTCATATCTTGGCTGCAAAAATCCTGGAAAATGAACCAAAATTGACAAAAATCAAAAAATCACCCTTCCACCACCCCTATTGTTTTTTTTCGGTTAGTTTTAATGGGAGTCATGTTTTTTGGAAGCTGATTTCTATTTTGAGAATAAAACACCCTGTAAATGTGGACTCATGATCAGCACTGTATATGAGTGTCCCCCCACGCCCCCCTAGAATCTAAAAATTTGTTATTGGACAATTTCTCTGTGGGTTATTTCTGGTCCACTTCTCAATGATATCATCCATGGAATTGTGAGATTCACAGTTTCAGCTGGGAAATTCATACTTTTTTCTTTAAAAAAATTCTAAAAAAATGAGAAGACCAGGCCCCCTCTCGAAAAAATTGATGTTTCGTCTGTGCAAGGTGATGTTTTAGGACTTCCTGAGTCGATTTTGAGCATAAAAAAAACCTGTAAGTGTGATCCATAACCAGCACTGTATATGAGGGTCCTCCCATGCCCCCCTAGAATTGGGAAATTTGTTATTTGACAGTTTCTCTGTGGGTTCTTGTTGGTCCTCATTCCAATGATATCATCAATGAAATTATAGGATTCCAGTTTTTGCATAGAATTTTACACTTTTTTCTGAAATTTTTTCCAAAAAAATGAGGGGGTCGGGCCCCCTATTCGAAAAATTGATGTTTATCCTGTGTAAGGCAATGTTTTGGGATCTTCTAAATCGATTGAGCTCATGAATGACCTCATTTTAATGTGCTGAGTAAGATTGTTCCTCTTGACTTTGCTATAAAATTAACCATTGAAAAGGTGGAAAAATTGAGGGGATCCTGGGTAGCCCCCAGAGTAGAATATCCTATATGTAATATTTTTTTCTCTTTTTTAGATCACTCTTGATTATTTTTTGATATATTATAACATCATTATACCGTCTAGTGTAACTGCAGATTTTTCAAAATTGCCAAAAATCACACAGCCCCCCTCAAGTGCCCCCTGGATGTAATTTTGGGGATTCTGTTACACTATCAGCAGCATAGACGGCAGGTTAAGTGATTTCAACATTGAGAACTGATATGAAAAATACAGAGACAGTAAATGCTTGGCTGCAAAAATCATGGAAAATGAGCCAAAATTGACAAAAATTGAAAAATCACCCTCCCACCACCCTATCAATTTTTTTCGGTTAATTTTCACAAGAGTGATGTTTGTCGGCTGCTGGATTAGTCTTTGAGCATAAAAAAACCAGTAAATATGACCAGCACTGTATTTGGGGTTCCCCCCCACGCCCCCCTAGTATCAAAAATTTTGTTATTCGACAATATTTCTTTGGGTTATTTTTGGTCCCCTTCCTAATGATATCATACATAAAATTGTGAGATCCACAGTTTTGGCTGGGAGTTTCACACTTTTTTTCTAGAAAATTTTCTTAAAACAATGAGGGGGCCGGCCCCCCATTGACAAAATCGATGTTTTCTCTGTGCAAGGCGATGTTTTAGGATTTTCTGAGTCAATTGAGCTTGGATTCAAAACTGTAGCCATTGCCCCCTACTTTTTAAAAAATTGAGGGGGGCATCATAGCATCCAAATTGTGAACTTCGAACATCCACAATTTTCCCAATGCCTGCTGTAACTCCTAGAAACTTTCTGATTGAATTTAGAGTTGTCACATGCCCCAGTTTGGCTGGGAATTTTTCAAATTTTGACTCTTGAGATTCTTTTCAAAAAAAAATAGGGGGTCCAAGCCCCCTATTGCGAAAATCGATTGAGTAGATTATATTGGGTAGGGTAGGTTAGGTTGTCAAGATTAGGTTGAATAGTTAGGTAGGCTATTTCAGGTAGGGTGACTTGGGTTGAGTAGGTCGGGTAGGGTTGGGTAGGTAGAGTAGTTCAAGTAGGGTGCAATAGAGTGGGTTGGATAGCATAATTTATATAGGGTGGATTAGGTGTGGTAGGTTAAGTGAATTGACTGATAGAGGGTTGAATAGGTAGGTTAGGTGAAGAAGGATAGATTGGGTAGGGTTGGTGGGATTGGTTTTGTAGGCCTGGTAGAGTATAGGCTGGGTTCAAGTTTTAAAAAGGAAATTTCAAAAAATCCATAGTTCTCCTGGAGCCTGCTGGGACTTCTAGAGTCTTTCCTGTGCTGGGTAGGATAGTAGTTTTGTAGTTTGAGTTTAGTGATTGCAGTATTGAATGGTGAACTGAAAAACTGCCTTTGCATCTCTCATATGTCTTCCTATACAGTCTTTATATAATAAATAGCCCCATTTCAACATGCTCAACATGATAGTTCCTTATGTCTTTGCTATGAAATTGAACATCTGAAAGTTGAAGAATCTAGGAGGCCCTGAGTAACACCAAAAATTGAATCTCTTTTATTTGATATTTTTTTCTATCCCTTTCTATTATTTCTCGACATATTTCAACATCATTCTACCTTCCTGTGTGGTTGTAGATTTTTTTTAAATTACCGAAAATCACACTGCACCTATATTGTCTAGGTAAAATCCCAAGGTGAAATCTATTATTTTCGCTATTCTTTTGTAATGGATAGAATTATTGAGAGGAGGTGAATTAATTTAATTTTTTTCATTTCTCTTGATACGCCAATCTAAAATCATTGAACTTTGGACTCGATGGCGTGATCGGACTGAGTTTTCTAATGTTCATTTTTTTTTCTAGACGTAAGGGTATTTCAATTTTCTCTAGTGTGAGAAATAGATTATTGCGTTTTAGAATATAAGAATTGTGCACAGTACAGCGTATTCTTCTGCCTCGTGGAGAAAAAACTGCAATCTGGTGACAGTTTTCCACGAGGAACTATCTCTTTCTCCATCCAATTCTGAGCTCTCACTCTTTCTCTGCCGTGAGAAAAAGGTGAGTTTCCCATGCGTTTTAGGCTAGGGTAATGTCCATGGACAGCCCTCGAGTCAGTCAGTGATGGACTCCTGAGCGAACTCTCAAACGCGAGACGCACTGCGGTGAAATAAGTTTTAATTGTTATATTTTGTTGAATTTATTTTGTGATTCGAACGATGAAAATCAAGTTCAATTGACTCATTATATTTGTTGTAATTATTCGCGTGCTACGAGCGATAAAATTTGTCTTTAGTGTTTAGTTGATGTCGAATTAATTTGTTGTACTTGTTGTGTTATGTTGAACAATTCGTGAGATATGAACGATAGAATCTTTCTTTGTGTTTCGTTATAATATTGTTGAAATTATTCGAGCGATACGGACAATAAGGATTGGTTCCAGTTTTTCGTTATAGGCTAATTTGTTGAACTTATTCCTGAAGTATGAACGATAAAGTTCGCCTGTAGTTTTCTGATATATTTTGTGGAACTTATTCGTGTGATTATTTTCCGTGAGAACAATAAATTAATTCACGGGAACAACGTATTTGTGTGACTCTAACCTGAATCCAGAAGCCAAGATGCGGTTTTGGATCCTAATGATAGTGACCCTCGGAATTATTATCACGGGTGAGTGAATCTATTCTGGCCACTATAATTGATTAATATTTGACCGAACCTTCCCTTTTAAATTGTCGAGAATTACTTTTATCTTAGTCTATTTGGTGGCTGGAGTAAGAGATAGGTTGTACTGTGCTATTATTATTTAATATTATTTAATTGACCAAGTTGATAATTACTCTGAATGTTATTTAATTGAAATGTTAGTGTTTTATTAGAATTTGATTTGGACGAGAGTGGCGAAGGGTTTTTATATTCCAACATTAACAGCTAATTGGATACTCTCGCCTACTATTGAGGAACACTTATAATAAATTTGTCCATTTTATTCAATTGTACCATTAACGAGAAGATAGTTATAATTTTGTTAACAACTATCCTGACGACAGTTGTATATTTTTATGATGTAGAGAGTATTCAAATGTGTGTACCTATGTTTCTTTTTAAGCCGATGTCTAAGGCATTAATTTAGTGTAGTATTAAAATTCGAGATTAATGTGAGTTGAGAAGAATTTTATGTTCCAACGTTAACAACTAATTGGACATTCTTGTAAACTAGTGAGGGAGACCTAATATCGATCTATTCAATTTATTTCGTAGATTAAATCTATTTCATTTCAACAGTCGTTGTTTCTCCAGTCGCCCTGTTCTCACTTAGTTAAGGCATGTTAAATAGATAAGAGGGAGAGTCGAACAGTTCTGCTGTGGTCTGCGTCTCCTGGAGGAGTTTGTGCCTCTTTCCCATTGGGGTTGAGATTTCAACCCACTTGAACTCAGAGGGCCTCTTCCAGGGTCGTATAGGCAGGACTGGGCCGACCTCCTAACTAGGTTTAAGTATATGTCTGAACTGGTTGGGCCCGCTACCAGATCTACCCACCAGTTCGGTTACATTACTTGGTGGCAGCGGTGGGATTAGGCTGCAAAAATGCCTAATGGTCGTAGATTATTATCATACAATGTCGCCGAATTCATTGTAGAGCTTGTATCAATCATAGTTGACCTTATGCCAAGTTTCAACCATTACGCACACAATGTGTTCTCAATGCTTATTGAAATGATTGATGCACTGTTAGGAATTTTTGACTATTTGATTGATTGATTGATTTAAGAGAATTAATTTGAGTTAATTAACTCTGATTTAATTCAAGTGACCCTTCAAATTCACCCTTCAATTCGGAGTACATAGATATAGAGAATAGTTACCACCTATCCACAATCATGTCAGATGCGGAAGATCAGAACGAGACGACCACGGAGAGGGAGGAGCTAGCAAGATTAAGACAACAGAACAGGGAATTGACAGAACAAATCAACCGGGACGCTGCCGGAAATCAGGCTTCCGGAAGTAGCAGTAACACTAGGCAGGTGGCGAAGCGAAAAGATTTAGGATTACAATCACTCATTAAAAATTTCTCAGGTGAATCAAGCACCCAAAATGTACGAGAGTTTCTACGAAACATCGACCTTGTAGCTCAAACGGGAAGTTGGGACGATCAAGACAAAAAATTGATTTGTCGTTTGAAATCGATGGGAGCGGCTGCATCGTGTATTGAAGCCCACCCAGAGCTTACACTCGAACCAGCAACTTTTGAAGATTTCAGGAAGATACTTCTCCAAAGATTTGAAAGATCCATCGACCCCGAACGCTGGCTGTTATCACTGAGTACGGTACAGCAAAATGTAGGAGAGAGCGCACGTGCATTTGCTGATAGATGCCGAGAAATGGGATTGAAGGACCGCCGTGAAGCTGGCCGCACCATATCGAGCCCAAAATTTGAAACATATGCCAATATTTAGGGCTTTTTTTGGGCTTCCAGAATAACCAAGTTTCAATTTTTGGGCTCAACCGGAAATGGGTTTAATAAGGGTTTATACATTGGCGGGCCAGCTTCACGGTTAGCCCGCCACCATCACCGATCTTGAAGATGAAGGTGTCATTGGATAGAGAGAATTTTGGGCTTTCATTATATACCATTTTCAAATTCTGGGCTCAATAATTATGCTGCTGGCGGAGGAAAAACGTTATATGCAGTGGTAGGGGGGGGGGAAATGTATTAAACCAGGTCCCTTGTCGCCGCCAGGGAGAGTGTATTCCAGGAAAAATTGATGAGAAACGATAGAACAAGTCTTCAGCTATCATATGATACCACTTTCAGTTTTTGGGCTCGATAATCACGCCGTCAGCGGGGGGGAAGGGTTGTAGGTAACCATGTCCCTTGCCGCCCCCAGGGAAGTTGTATTTCATAATAATTTAACGGGAATCGATGTAACAAGTCTACAGCTATCATATGATATCACTTTCAATTTTTGGGCTCGATATTCACGCTGTCAGCGGAGGGGAAGGGTTGTAGGTAACCAGGTCCCTTGCCGCCCCCAGGGTATGAATAATCAAGAAAAAGCCGATGGAAATCGATGTAACAAGTCTACAGCTATCATATTATACCACTTTCAATTTTTGGGCACAATATTCACGCCGTCAGCGGAGGGGAAGGGTTGTAGGTAACCATGTCCCTTGCCGCCCCCAGGGAAGTTGTATTTCATAATAATTTAACGGGAATCGATATAACAAGTCTACAGCTATCATATGATATCACTTTCAATTTTTGGGCTCGATATTCACGCTGTCAGCGGAGGGGAAGGGTTGTAGGTAACCAGGTCCCTTGCCGCCCCACCATATCGAACCCAAAATTTGAAACATATGCCAATATTTAGGGCTTTTTTTGGGCTTCCAGAATAACCAAGTTTCAATTTTTGGGCTCAACCGGAAATGGGTTTAATAAGGGTTTATACATTGGCGGGCCAGCTTCACGATTAGCCCGCCACCATCACCGATCTTGAAGAAGAAGGTGTCATTGGATAGAGAGAATTTTGGGCTTTCATTATATACCATTTTCAAATTTTGGGCTCAATAATTATGCTGCTGGCGGAGGAAAAACGTTGTATGCAGCGGTAGGGGGGGGGGAATGTATTAAACCTGGTCCCTTGTCGCCGCCAGGGAGAGTGTATTCCAGGAAAAATTGATGAGAAACGATAGAACAAGTCTTCAGCTATCATATGATACCACTTTCAGTTTTTGGGCTCGATAATCACGCCGTCAGCGGGGGGAAGGGTTGTAGGTAACCATGTCCCTTGCCGCCCCCAGGGAAGTTGTATTTCATAATAATTTAACGGGAATCGATATAACAAGTCTACAGCTATCATATGATATCACTTTCAATTTTTGGGCTCGATATTCACGCTGTCAGCGGAGGGGAAGGGTTGTAGGTAACCAGGTCCCTTGCCGCCCCACCATATCGAACCCAAAATTTGAAACATATGCCAATATTTAGGGCTTTTTTTGGGCTTCCAGAATAACCAAGTTTCAATTTTTGGGCTCAACCGGAAATGGGTTTAATAAGGGTTTATACATTGGCGGGCCAGCTTCACGATTAGCCCGCCACCATCACCGATCTTGAAGAAGAAGGTGTCATTGGATAGAGAGAATTTTGGGCTTTCATTATATACCATTTTCAAATTTTGGGCTCAATAATTATGCTGCTGGCGGAGGAAAAACGTTGTATGCAGCGGTAGGGGGGGGGGAATGTATTAAACCTGGTCCCTTGTCGCCGCCAGGGAGAGTGTATTCCAGGAAAAATTGATGAGAAACGATAGAACAAGTCTTCAGCTATCATATGATACCACTTTCAGTTTTTGGGCTCGATAATCACGCCGTCAGCGGGGGGGAAGGGTTGTAGGTAACCATGTCCCTTGCCGCCCCCAGGGAAGTTGTATTTCATAATAATTTAACGGGAATCGATGTAACAAGTCTACAGCTATCATATGATATCACTTTCAATTTTTGGGCTCGATATTCACGCTGTCAGCGGAGGGGAAGGGTTGTAGGTAACCAGGTCCCTTGCCGCCCCCAGGGTATGAGTAATCGAGAAAAATCTGATAAAAATCGATGTAACAAGTCTACAGCTATCATATTATACCACTTTCAATTTTTGGGCACGATATTCACGCCGTCAGCGGAGGGAAAGGGTTGTAGGTAACCATGTCCCTTGCCGCCCCCAGGGAAGTTGTATTTCATAATAATTTAACGGGAATCGATGTAACAAGTCTACAGCTATCATATGATATCACTTTCAATTTTTGGGCTTGATATTCACGCTGTCAGCGGAGGGGAAGGGTTGTAGGTAACCAGATCCCTTGCCGCCCCCAGGGTATGGGTAATCGAGAAAAATCTCATAAAAATCGATGTAACAAGTCTACAACTATCATATTATACCACTTTCAGTTTTTGGGCTCGATAATCACGCCGTCAGCGGGGGGAAGGTTTGTAGGTAACCAGGTCCCTTGCCGCCCCCAGGGTATGTGTAATCGAGAAAAATCCGATATAAATCGATGTAACAAGTCTACAGCTATCATATTATACCACTTTCAGTTTTTGGGCTCGATAATCACGCCGTCACGGGGGGGAAGGGTTATAGGTAACCAGGTCCCTTGCCGCCTCCAGGGTATGTGTAATCGAGAAAAATCCGATATAAATCGATGTTACAAGTCTACAGCTATCATATTATACCACTTTCAATTTTTGGGCTCGATAATCACGCCGTCAGCGGGAGGGAAGGGTTGTATGTAACCAGGTCCCTTGCCGCCCCCAGGGAAGTTGTATTTCATAATAATTTAATGGAAATCGATGTAACAAGTGTACAGCTATCATATGATACCACTTCCAATTTTTGGGCTCAAACAGTCATTTTACTTATTAACAGTCATCAATTTGTGCGATTCACCTATACTAGGACTCCCACGTAGCAAGTGAGGAACTAACTCCGCACCAATGATGCCATCTATTCTACTAGGAAGGTAGAATTTGTCGTCAGCCAGTGTGAGATTTTCAAGATGATGAAGTTTGGAACTGTCGATTTCACAAGAAGGCAACTTGTCGATGATTTTATCTACCACTGTGGCATCCATTGAAAACTTGATGGTAGGATCCAACTTGAACTGAATCGACACACAAGTACGACCTCGAACTTCACTAGTACCACCACCGAATCCACGAACAACGGTTTTCATGGGCTGGAATGTTAGTCTCAAACGCCGACACAATTTGGCTGTAACAAAATGACACTGACTCCCGGTGTCAATCAAGAAACGAACATCACAAAGCTGATCATTACAATCTCGAACATGTGCAGTGACGGTCGACAACACAACGGTCGAATTTTCTACATCGTTGGATGTAGAACAACAACTAATAGGTGATGTGCCACCTGCCTTGGAGTTCGACGAGGACGCAACACCTTCATTGGAACTTGATCTGGAAAAGTGCAATAAAGAATGATGAGATTCTCGACATTGAGCACACTGAGTTTTACTACGACAATCTCTACTCAAATGATCCACATCAAAACAACGAAAACAACAAAACTTTCCTTTAATCAAACAATAATGATCCCAAGGAGTCATTTTCAAGAAACTTGCACAATCTACTAACTGATGACCCGGTTTTGAGCACTTCAGACAATTGGGATTTTTACTAGATGCATCGTTAGATGAATCATTAGATTGAACCACAAACACCTTTGATTTATTATCCTTTTTGTGCCTCAAATTAAACGATTCAGTCTGTTTCTCATCAGAAGGAAGAGTCTTAATTTGCTTTTCAATGAATTTGACATAATCGGTATAAGTTGGCATAGCCTTGTCACGGACGGCCGATTCAAAATTTCTACGAGAATTTGGATCCAGCAATCTCAAGCCATGATAGAGGAATATCGAGTCTGACAAATCAGTGAGTCGCAATCTCTTCACTGCATTGATTGAACTGCAAAACCCATCCAAAATCGCAATACAACCTGCCTTTGATTCTGATTTTATTGGACGATATTCAAAAATTTGTTTGAAATAGGCATCGACTTGCGCCCGTGGATCGTTATAGCGGGTCAATAATGCCTGCCAAATTATTTGATAAATGTTAGCCAATGATGGCAAATGACGACAAATATTTGCTGCTTGTCCAGTAAGTCTACTTACAAGATATTGGGCCTTCTGCTGATCGTTCAAACTCTTGTTGTCATGTACCAATGCCTTAAATAGTTCATAAAACACCGACCATTGAGTCTGGTTCCCATCAAATTTCAGAAGGTCGATTTTAGGCAGTACCGACTCAGACACAACCGGCTGTGCACTAGCTGCTGTAGCTGCCGAAGATTGAGCAATAGCATCAGTCGCCTCTTTCTGTTTGAGAGTGTTAGCCGCTACTTCAATATACTGAAACAGATCTAGGTGTGAGTCGTTGAATGCTACAACATGATCTTTATTCAACTCAAGTTCCAACTCATTCTGTCTTTTCATAATCCGAAATGGTCTGAGACATCCGAGGATACAAGATTGAAAATTGCTCAGCAACTTTTGGATCAGAGACATTTTTAGACAGTTCATAAATTCTTTGCAATCTGGCATACAATTGTTCCAGTTTAGCGCGATGCACCCTGATTTGTTTCTGTAATTTTTCCTCCATCTTGAACTCATACACAAAACATTTCAGCCCCGACAATACAAACAACAGACAATAAAACAAGAATGAGTTCAAAACTAGATGAAAGGAAGAATCACGACTAGTAAGTTATCAAAGTTAAACTTTGATTATCAATTCACAAGATAAGTTACTGCTGAAGACAAAACTATATGATTAGATAATGTTCTTCCAACAACTCACAAACAAACGATAACTTGTTGAATTGAACAAACAAATTCATGCTGGTGATTAACCTTCACTAACATGTATAACAAAATGGACAATACAAATTCCAACAAACAAACAAATTCCTGAGAAAAAGAGCACAATGCGCCTAGTTTCAGGAAATTACAATTTAAACTGAGATAAATTTAATTTCAGACAAATACAAATTGACAAGAAACCTTGCTCTAGAACAAGGCTACAACAAACTTAAGTTGAGCATAGATCAGACCATTCTCAACATGCCAACATTGGACAAATAAGAAACTGCTTAAATCCAATGTGTGTGAATTAATCAACAAATTACAAATTTAAATTCATTCCGGCCTGGCAGGATCAAGAAATGTTCTGAACAAAGCTCAGGCTAGAGCTACCAGAGGACTGTAATTTACTATTCAAATAATCAAATACAAACAAGGGGCAAAATTTAATCTTCAATTTGAGCCAGGTTATTTGTACAGTTAAACTCTGCATTAATGAACAATAAAAAGAGCAAAAACTCACCAGATTGATTCCAATCTTGTCTACTTGCCCTTCGAAGCCTTTATTAGGTGTTTTGGTCAGATTCAGGGTGGGATGAAATCTGGGAAAAGACAGGTTTGCTTCCGGGCTGCCTTTTTGCATTGATTCTGTGTTCAACTTGCAGGTCATACACTGTGTTTCGAACAAAGCTCAAACTGGATTCTTTATAAATTTAAATCCGATTCAAATTAATTCAATTCAACACTATTTACGCTGTTATATTCATAATTCACACACACAACATTCAAACAATTATTTACAAGAAATTTCCGATCGAAATTACATGACAAACACACAATTTTGGTCTTGCAACAAGACGAGCTGACAAAACAAGATAGACTGAAAACTAGGACGACAAGGCCAAAACAGCTGGACGGTCTGCGCTGGCGCAAACAAAAGCCTGCTATTGGCAGAACTGCAGTCTGGGATTTCAGTTCGAATTCTCTGGCCAGACCAGATAACTGATTTGCAATTTCAGATTATGATAAACTACTTAATTTTTTTTCTTCTGTACTTTTAATGTATTCTGCTATATTTACAGACGGACTCGAGTCTAGTCGAAAGTGAAAACTCGCTATGCACACTCAATGAAAGAACAATAAAATGAAAAATGTGATTGGTGTCACAATATCTTCAAGCAGTTAGGTACTCTCAATCACTGATCAAATAAATTATTGTAAATTTGAGTGGAAAAACTCGTGTTGAAACTTCTTCATATATTAATTCTAAACATTTGTTATAAATTTTCATTCAGAGATTGACTTAGTAATAGATTGGATTAGGTAGTTGCAATTATATTAAATGATTGAAAATTAGTGCTATTAAAACTCACCTTCTTGGAGATTTCGGGATCATCCTTAAAGAGCTCAGCGGGTACATTTCTAGTAGATGACATCAGCGCCTGGCAGAGGGATTCTCCGCCGCCATCTTCCATCGCAAAAAGTAGCTCCAATCTGCTCAAATCTGCTTCAGTGTTACTCCCCAAGAGAATATTTGTAACGTTCATTGATCTTCTAGTAACTTGCTGAGGGCAGTACGGTGATGAGCAATTATAAACCTCTTCAATTGAAGCTGGCATTTGAAGAGTTCTAAGGAGGGATGAACAGTCCATTGAGCATTCAATTCTAAGAATTCCTCCCTTGAGCAAATCCTTTTTCTTGAAGGCGGCAATGACAAGTGCTCTTTTCTTGTACGCTTCATTGCAAACACCCTTCTTAACAATACATATTGCGACCTCGAGAATGGTGTTTTTTATGTTACATGTCTCCAAGGATTCCCTGGCGATTCCATAGAGGGGACTATCTGAATATGCAGATGCAAATATTTGACATGCTGCATCGAAGCTGCATGTGTTCGAGATTATAATTTGACAGTTGTTTATACGTGTACTGGTCAAATTGTGATGTACACCATTTTTCATGACTCCCAGCTTCATAGCTCCTGGAGCGTCAATTGCATTTACAAAATCCGGGCTAGGCCTCCAATAAAATCCCTTTTTTCCCGGCTGGGAGAGACAAGCCTCGCCAATTTTCAATGAAATGTTTTTGAATATCTAGAATTTGCTCCTCCTCCTGAGGATATTTCCTGTGTGGTGCATCCTCCTTCTGAGGTGTCTTCTCTTTTCCCTCCTTCTGAGGTTTCTTCCTGTGTAATGTGTCCTCCTTCTGAGGTGTGACCTGTGCCTCCTTCTGAGGTGTGACCCGTGCCTCCTTCTGAGGTGTGACCCGTGCCTTCTTCTGAGGTGTGACCCGTGCCTCCTTCTGAGGTGCCTCCTCTTCTTCCTCCTTCTGAGGTGCTTCCTCTCCTTCCTCCTTCTTGTTTAATGTGTCCTCCTTCTGAGGTGCCTCCTCTTCTTTCTCCTTCTGAGGTGCCTCCTCTTCTTCCTCCTTCTTGTTTAATGTGTCCTCCTTCTGAGGTGTGACCCGTGCCTCCTTCTGAGGTGCCTCCTCTTTCTCCTCCTTCTGAGCTGCATAATCCTCCTCCTCCTCCTCCTTCTGAGCTACATAATCCTTCTCCTCCTTCTCCTTCTGAGATGAGGTTTTCTCACTCAAAGTGTACTCCTTACTCCCTCTAGTAACTTTTAAACTACCATCAACTACTTTCAGGTAGTCAATCACGAAATCATCAACTCGTAGGTTCTTCTTAATTAAATTGTTTTTCAACTGGCCAAATTCTGTTTCAACAAATGCTCCAGTAGCTGTCTGGTACGGGCTACCCATTTTTGAAGCCAAGCAGTTGCTCCACAATGGTAGTATTGTGAGGAGTCGGGTCAATTTGTTCAAAACTCCTGGAGAGTACATTATATTGTATCGATCTCCATCATCAATAATATCTACCTCTGTATTCAGAATCCATCCAATTCTGACCATCCATATACAGAATCCTCTTCTACTCCCTCTCCATCACCTTCCTCTTCTTCTCTGTTGTCTTCCACAATCTCCTCTCCTGCAATTTTCTTAAGCAATATCATCTTGAATTTTTCACAAAAAGTTGCTTCACCTGTACTCATTGATAAACCTTCTGTTTCGCTTAGAGCCACTACAACAATGCATATCAAAAGTTTTTCCACATCCTCAAGAGATGTCGATTTGGCAATTAGAATTATACATCTCATGTAAAACTCTCTGCTTTTTTTCGGAGACATTTTATCTCAGGCCACTTCCTGATCAAATTTGTTAAATGGGCCACATCAATTCTTATCAACACTGATTGCTTCATGCTCTCATCTCCCTTCAGAAAGTAGAGGCATTTGTCCACGTAATTCATTGTTGAAGACTCTCCTCCAAATGTTCTGCATATGGCTGAGATGAGAGCTGCCGAATCATCTACAACGACCTCCTTTGGAATCGGCGCACCAGCTCGTGCCCATTCTGAAAGCCAATAAGCTATGGCATTCGCATTATGCCTTTCCGAGAGCATTTGCATCACTGGTATCAACCCTTCTCTTGTACCAGGGATTTTGATTACACCAATATACAGGAAGATGTGTCCACTATGGGCTCCAACAGGCCTCCGCAACTTCTTTACCAGAGATCCTGTTGGATCAATTACTACTCTAGCGTAATTGTTCTTGCAATAAATTTTATACATTTTAAGTTGATCTGGGGCAATCAAATGTAAAAAAATGGGTCCAACCCTATCTCTCTTACACTGTATCTATATCTAGTGTCTTCACTGTACTTCAATAATGCAAGTGCTTCAAGAGGATCGTCATCCACTCTCCTTTTCTTTAATACCTCTTCCTTGATCTTTCTTCCTACCTCGTTGGAGGGTAGATGGGCTGGAATTGGATCGCCAAAATCTATAATGTCACTAGCAATATCCTTCCTCATCCTCGTGGCTTTTATGCCTCTATCTACGATCTCATCTCCAAACCTTCTTCTACTCTCTCCCCTCAAGGGTCTATTCCGCAAAACTTTACTTTTTCCATGCTGCTGCTTGCTGCCGCTCACCTCTGCGTTCAGAAGCAGCCCAAAATCGTCTGGATTTTGTGGAGGAGGATTGGGGCAAGTTATTCGTAGAACATTCCCACATGCACATTTTGCCCTTATCAATATCCAGAGGGAGGCATCTTCTCTCACACTAATATAATTTCCCTTGAATGACCAAGCAGATGGTCACTTTATAGACTCCCATATTAGCTTATTAATCACATCAGTCCAAATTCCTGGTCGCAGAGCCATGTATTTTCTTGCGCGGCTCTGTTCAGCTTTTGATCTATAAACATGCTCCTCAGGCTTTATAATACGCCACTTTTCTTTAGGAATGAAAATTGTGAATGAAGATGATGATTCTTCTCGAGTCACTTCTTTGCTCTTCACACTTTCAGAATCTGTGTTATCAATAAGTTCTTCATAATAATCTTCGTCTTCTTCCTTCTTGACGTGTTCTTCAAGTCTCTCCTCTTCCGGCCCCAACAGAGTTTTCAGATTCTGTCTATTACAAACGATGGAGGTGTAAAGAGCTTTTGGATTTTTCTCAATTTTGTGTTCTTCTTTCAATTTCTTCCATACGTTGTCAGAAGGCCCCCGTAATTTGCCATCAGATATAATTCTATCTCTATTGGATATAAGTATATGCTCGATAAACTTATAATCATCCGTTGGCGGTCTACCTCTTTTGTTCTTCTGAAATAGAAGAATAATAATTATTGCAAGTCAATTCCTCTGAAGTATAATGGAATCATGAACAGGAAGAATAATTATTATAATAAGTATGTAAGTAATATTCAAATCAGTTGATTATAGCAATAAAATGTATTTATTATGTAACATAATAGTGGGAATCTTTTATAACATTATTACTTTAATAACATCAATATTACTACTATTGAATACTATTATTATGAATTTATATAAGTATTATACGGAAATGTATTATTTCAGTGAATGACTAGGTGGAACATAGATGAATTGAAAAGGTTTAAGGCCAAAAAAGGCAAAAAATTGGAGAAAAACACTATCCTTTCAGAAATGTCACACCTTGAGGCTTGGATACCGGTATCTCGAAAACTATTACATATATAAAAAGAGTTGTTGAATAAATTCCGTTGGAAATTTTGGAACTGCCGTGAAGCTGGCCCCTCCATATCGAGCCCAAAATTTGAAACATATGCCAATATTTAGGGCTTTTTTGGGCTTCCAGAATAACCAAGTTTCAATTTTCGGGCTCAACCGGAGATGGGTTTCAATTCACAGCTATTATATTATACCACTTTCAATTTTTGGGCTCGATAATCACGCCGTCAGCGGAGGGGAAGGGTTGTAGGTAACCAGGTCCCTTGCCGCCCCCAGGAAAGGTATACACCTTGTTGCCCCCCAAAATATGATACAGTACCAAGTTCTGTAACGCTAAAATATCATTGAATAATCATTTTTTACAAAAATAAAATGAAAACTCGAAAATCAGTTGAATGTTCAAGTCAGAAGGTTGGATATTATTCAATTCTGAAATTCAAATTCGTGAAATTCTTATAACTTTGTTAGTTTTGAACAGATTGATTTGAAACTTCATGGGTGTGTTAATATTGTATGAAGGGAAACGTTCATGTTTTTTTGTAGAACTTTCCCACGTCCCCTTCTCCCTCCCATACCAAAAAAACATAATATGGTAGTTCTGATGCTATATGCGAGAAAATTCAAAAGTTGCGCTATTCTGAGCTTCCTCTGTGCTTCGCGGCAAGGAAGAGGATTGGATTAAATCGCCCGCTGAACAACGCTATTGGTCTACTCATTAGCGCTACTTTTGAATCCTCTCTCATATACCATCAGAAATACCATATGTTTTCGGTTTAGGAGGGAGAAGGGGACGTAGGAAAATTCTACAAAAAAACATGAACGATTCCCTTCATACAATTAACACACCCATGAAGTTTCAAATCAATCACGCCGTCAGCGGAGGGGAAGGGTTGTAGGTAACCAGGTCCCTTGCCGCCCCCAGGAAAGGTATACACCTTGTTGCCCCCCAAAATATGATACAGTACCAAGTTCTGTAACGCTAAAATATCATTGAATAATCATTTTTTACAAAAATAAAATGAAAACTCGAAAATCAGTTGAATGTTCAAGTCAGAAGGTTGGATATTATTCAATTCTGAAATTCAAATTCGTGAAATTCTTATAACTTTGTTAGTTTTGAACAGATTGATTTGAAACTTCATGGGTGTGTTAATATTGTATGAAGGGAAACGTTCATGTTTTTTGTAGAACTTTCTCACGTCCCCTTCTCCCTCCCATACCAAAAAAACATAATATGGTAGTTCTGATGCTATATGCGAGAAAATTCAAAAGTTGCGCTATTCTGAGCTTCCTCTGTGCTTCGCGGCAAGGAAGAGGATTGGATTAAATCGCCCGCTGAACAACGCTATTGGTCTACTCATTAGCGCTACTTTTGAATCCTCTCTCATATACCATCAGAAATACCATATGTTTTCGGTTTAGGAGGGAGAAGGGGACGTAGGAAAATTCTACAAAAAAACATGAACGATTCCCTTCATACAATTAACACACCCATGAAGTTTCAAATCAATCTGTTCAAAAATAACGAAGTTATAAGAATTTCTCCAATTTGTTGTTAGTTTATTATCAAAATTGAATAATATCCTACCTTCCGACCTGGACATTCAACTGATTTTTGAGTTCTCATTTTATTTTTGTTAAAAAATTATTAATCAATGATATTTTAGCTTTTCTGAGCTTGTGATCATATTTTTGACGAGTTTCTTCATACCTATATCCAATCAGGTATAAGTTATCTTATATGATACAGTTCTTGAGTAATCAACATCTATTTTGTATATTCTTGTCATTGAGTATATACCTAACTGGATGAATACTTCTTGTACAAATCAATAATTCATATTCCATATAATTCAGTAATATTCTAGTAATTTTAATTAGAATAAAATATTATATGAGGAACTGTCTTCAGGCTGTTGGAGAATGTTTATTATAGAATGTAGTAACTGTTTGTAGCATTCAACGTTTTAATTCAAGTTCAGTATACTTTCTTGTGCATATCATTTATCATTGCCATATTCTGTACGATAGGTATGGATTGAAACTTGGAATAAATTTAAATGATAGGCGGTGTATTTAAAAATAATAATAGGCGGTGTTTGGCAAAGATGAATTCCAAACAATATTGTGATTGTGATGTCGAAATGCAATAAACATTAGCTGCAATAAACTTGTAGATCTGAGAATTTTTTTATTCTTCGACTTGTCTATCCACCTCCTGCACACGTTATTCAGCTGTAGGTCGGTCAGGCCAGTTTTTCTCTTTATTATTATTGAAGATTAATTTCTACGTTATAGAGTGAGATGATGTTTTATTCGTCTATACTTCTCACGTCTATAATATCAAATTGAAAGAATCATGAGAAATGTCATATTCACCAGAATCTCGAGATACGTTAATCATATATATTATCATATAAAGTAATAAATTCCAATTATCCATAGATGTGCATGTAATTAATCGTTCGGAACAGTATTCAAAATATTCTTATTTAATTTCCTTTTGATAAGAACGTGATTTTTCGATTTTTGATTATCAAATAGCAAAATAGATGTATTTATTGAATTTAACAATATTACTGAAACTCTGTTTCATGATCAGAGTGATCACAACTTTTCAAATTTTCAAATCAAGTGTACTTTTCGTGAAATCACAAATTACCTATAATTTGGAAAATTCTAGAATTTTAGAAAATTTTAGAATTTGGATATCAATTATTTAGATTGTAATTTATTATTTAGTACATATTTACATGGATCGATATTTTCTTCGAAATACGGGGAACATTGTTATCTGGTGTATCTGGTAATCTATATGAGATAGAGCTGTGTATCTGGTCTTAGGTTGTAGAGCACAGAATTTCGACCAGAGAGATTTCTAATTATACATTTGAATGACGACAATCGAAAGATATTGAAGATTAAAAACTGAAAGTACGGTAATCAAGATATTTTTTCCTAGTTTTGAAATAATGTGACTCAGTAAGATTGCCGAAGGCTCTTAAGACCGTCAAGACTATTACAACAATGAAAATTCAACAACATACAAAACATTAAAAGGCTATGCAAAGGCTAAAAATAAACTTTCTACTGGTGATATTTTTTCAATTTTTTTCGATTTGTATATCATCAAGCTATCACAATGAAAAAGTTTTCTCGGGAAAACATTTTTTTCGATCATTACTTTCTGAGATATGAGCGCCTAAGTTTAAATTTATCGGACAGAACATTTCAAATTCGGTGAGAAATAAATTCATGAGATTTAGAGGATAGATTCTTTATGGTATTGTTGATCTAGTGAAAAAATTTTTTTCTGAAAATATCAATTTATGAGAAAGTTATTGAATTTAATAAAAACTAACAAAAATACCTTTTTGTTGAGTTATTTTTGGTAAATTGAATAACTTTATCAAAAATTCATATCTTTAGAAAATTTTACTTTCACTAGATCAATAATAGCATGAAGAATCAATCCTCCAAATCTAATGGATTTTTCTCTTACCGAATTTGAAATGTTTTGTATCAAAAATTTAAACTTGTGGCGCTCATATCTCAAGAAGTAGTGATCGGAAAAAATGTTTTCCCGAGAAAACTTTCCCATTTTGATTGCTTGATGATATACAAATCGAGAAACTTTTAAAAATATCACCAGAAAAATGTTTAGTTTTAGCTTTTGCACAGCCTTAATTGGTTGGAAATTCTTTTTTTGCATAAGTACCAAATGAATGTAGACCACTAATTTTTTTACTTTCAGAAAATTATTTGAGTAGTTCATGGAAGTTTATATATAAATATATATATACCAATATATTTTGATTGCATAAAGGAAAAATTCAAATATTTTTTCACTTTTCAAGAAATGTTTCAGGTAGAAATATCACAATAAATCGCTCTCGTTAAATCATGATAACTTCTTTGATGATTAGTATTTGTTGATAATGATATTGTAGCCTGTGTATCAATGTACATTATTAAATAATACAGACTAATATTTTCACAAAGAGAAGATTTCCCATGAACACTTGATATTGAAACCATGACACAAACTATTTTTAAAATAACAATAAATTAAATAGCTTCACATGAACATTACAATATTCAATTTCTGTTTCTCAATTACATGGAATGAAACCTCAAATGATTGATATAACTCGAATATCTGCTTAAGAATTTTCTATGAATCTATTTCTTGAAAAGTTGAAAATTATCTGAATTTTTCTGGTATTCAAATTGGGCCAGGTTATTAAATTTCTTCGAATTTATTTGAATATGTGTGTGTTTTATTAAAACATAAGGTAAAAATTTTGCTGAGTTTCAATACCAAGATAAATATTTATATTGAAAATAATATTATGATGTGTGATAATTAAGCTGTGTTCAAAATAAATTCCTACCTTGTCCATGGTGTTGACAGCTGATGGTAGCTGTTGACAGCTCACTCTGGAAGAATGAATGGCAGCATGAGCGACAAACTGAAGAGAACCAGACTCACCACAGATTTCAGGTTGATGGTATAAATCTGAAAATAATAAGATATAAATTTCAGTTTCGGCAGTCAGCAAGCGAGGATTTTAACCTATAGTATAAAATAATGTAACAGATAATGCATCAATTGTTTAGCCACTTGGCAATTTCAAAAATATACTATATTAAAGTCCATACGAGGGGTGTACCGTATATCAATATATATTTTTCAAGACAATGTAATCTTGTGATACAAAGAAGACAATCAGGTTGTAAGAGTGATAAGAATATTATTATGATGATAATTGTCAGTGATGAGAATTATTATGATGATAATTGTCAAAAAGAAACAAATTGTTAATGTAGAATGTCAAAATACAATGCTATTAAAATTTCAATATAATATTATAATCTCAATAGAAATATTGGAATAGTAATAAATTATGAGAACTTTAAATCGCAAGAAATAATTTATTTTCAATGAAAAAGACTGAGAAATTGTCAAAAAACCACTAATTTATTGATAATTAGAAAGACCGGTTCCGGTTATTACACCATTGTAATTTCTCAGTCTTTTTCATTCAATATGAATAATTACCACAATATCAACTACACAAAAAATAATTTATGAGAACTTGAGAGTCGTTTTGTTTATATAGAAAAGAGGCGGTTCTAGTCACTTTTATGATCATTACATAAACAATTTAAGAACCTTTCATAATGCCCCAGTTTTACAACAAGAACAATAGGTAATCTCTTCATTAAAAGGATAGATTCTTTTGAAACTATTTCAAATGAACCTAGCTTATACTCTAAAAACCAAATATTTCAAGATTTCGATGTATTTGCAATGATACAAGTAATATATATTGGAGTTATACTGTTATAACAATATTATAATGTTTACAATTATATATTAAAATAATATATGTGAAAATATTATTATGTAATAAATTTTGATTGAATTTCAGTCAAGAACTAACAGGATAATTCGTAGTGCACAAAGGGTAGAAAGTAGATTGTCATTCATTATTAACTAAGAATTAGTTTAAAATTGATTGATATTTAAGTTTTACATAGCACACGAATGAATGTGAAATAAACAGTTACAGTTATTCTTATTATCCAAGAGTGAGATTGAAAAAAGTTTAAATTGAAATTTCTTTGATATGGGGCTACTGGGATACAAAGAAATTAATATTCTACAATGAAATCGATAGTGGAATCTCTGTGAATATTATCTTACCGTATTGCAAGGCAATTTCTGTCTTGTGATGCGTTTTGATGTATCCGAGGATGCTGTTCTGATCTGCGCCGAAGACACTGTGCCGTTGTAAGAACACAAACGTTTGAATTCAACTGATGCCCTTAGTATTTCTTAACTTTTGAAGAAAGCTCTCTAGTATCCCACTCTAAAATGGCAATGGCCAATGGGGTGACGAGAAAATGACATCAACATGGAAAATTGTAAACATGGACATGTGAGGGTTGGCTCTCCATCCAAAGTCATTCCTTCAAAGATAAACATACTGGGGCCGCACTTGTAAAACAAGCTAGCGAAACAAAAGTCTATTCATGAATTCCGAAACTGAAAACGAGCAAACTAGGAGAATATGCACGCTCAACTTTTGTTATTGACTATAGAAATGTATCTGCAGAGACTAGGGTCGATTCTATTGTAATGATTTTCAACATCTCCTTTATTCTCTAAGAACGCTTTAGAAACAAAAGTGTCGGAGACAATTCTGATAATTATATTGATTTTGTCACTTAGGCTGAATATCTTCAACTAACACATTTCTAGAAGAAGCCTTTTTATTTATTATTACTATTCTGAGCTTTCATGCCCAAAGATACCGCCTTGTGTCAAATTATCTTTAGATTCAGCCGATTCGTGAAGACTGAATAAGTTTCTCGTCACTCTGACGCCGAACCAAAATACAATAAACTTCCTCCCCTATTCAAAGCTTTGGAAGGAAGTATTCAATTTTGAAGTGGAGAAAGCAGGATGGATGAATATTGTACACTGAAAGCCAATATTGAATGACATCGTTCTTTCTGGGAATTCCCTTGGTTCCATTAGCTTTCTTTTGATTCAGCCGATTTCAAATGACTGAATATGTTTTCCGTCACTCTGACACGGACCAAAATTCCATGAACTTCCTACCCTATTCAACACATTGTAGGAAGTATTCACTTTCGAATTCAATAGAGAAAGCGGGGTAGTTGAGTATTGCATACTGAGAACTCATATTGAACAACAAACTTCATTCTGAAAATAACAATACAAATGTTCAACTCGATATAATCGATATAATCTAGTGATACTTAAATCTAAAGACATTACTGCAAGTGAAACCGAAACAATAATACACGTACTGATTATTGTATGATGATATTTTTAAAGTACATGACCTTTGATTACATCTCTGAAAATATTCCTTCCCTGGGGGCGGATAGGGACCTGGTTTCCTACAACCCTTCCCCTCCGCTGACAGCGTGAATATCGAGCCCAAAAATTGAAAGTGATATCATATGATAGCTGTAGACTTGTTACATCGATTTCCGTTGAATTATTATGAAATACAACATCCCTGGGGGCGGCAAGGGACATGGTTACCTACAACCCTTCCCCACCGCTGACGGCGTGAATATCGAGCCCAAAAATTGAAAGTGATATAATATGATAGCTGTAGACTTGTTACATCGATTTCCATCGGATTTTTCTTGATTACTCATACCCTGGGGGCGGCAAGGGACCTGGTTACCTACAACCCTTCCCCCCCCCACCGACAGCGTGATTATCGAGCCCAAAAATTGAAAGTGGTATAATATGATAGCTGTAGATTTGTTACATAGATTTCCATCGAATTTTCCTTGACTACTCATACCCTGGGGGCGGCAAGGGACCTGGTTACCTGCAAACCTTCCCCCCCGCTGACGACGTGATTATCGAGCCCAAAAATTGAAAGTGGTATAATATGATAGCTGTAGATTTGTTACATGGATTTCCATCAAATTTTCCTTGACTACTCATACCCTGGGGGCGGCAAGGGACCTGGTTACCTACAACCCATCCCCCACGCTGACGGCGTGATTATCGAGCCCAAAAATTGAAAGTGGTATAATATAATAGCTGTAGATTTGTTACATAGATTTCCATCAATTTTCCTTGACTACTCATACCCTGGGGGCGGCAAGGGACCTGGTTACCTACAACCCTTCCCCCCCCCCGCTGACGGCGTGATTATCGAGCCCAAAAATTGAAAGTGGTATCATATGATAGCTGTAGACTTGTTACATCGATTTCCGCTGAATTATTATGAATACAACATCCCTGGGGGCGGCAAGAAACCTGGTTACCTACAACCTTCCCCCCCGCTGACGGCGTGATATCGAGCCCAAAAATTGAAAGTGGTATATATGATAGCTGTAGACTTGTTACATCGATTTCCATCGGATTTTCCTTGATTACTCATACCCTGGGGGCGGCAAGGGACCTGGTTACCTACAACCCATCCCCTCCGATGACAGCGTGAATATCGAGCCCAAAAATTGAAAGTGGTATATATGATAGCTGTAGACTTGTTACATCGATTTCCATCGGATTTTCCTTGATTACTCATACCATGGGGGCGGCAAGGGACTGGTTACCTACAACCCTTCCCCCCCGCTGACGGCGTGATTATCGAGCCCAAAAATTGAAAGTGGTATCATATGATAGCTGTAGACTTTTTACATCGATTTATATCGGATTTTTCTAGATTACACATACCCTGGGGGCGGCAAGGGACTGGTTACCTACAACCCTTCCCCCCGCTGACGGCGTGATCATCGAGCCCAAAAATTGAAAGTGGTATCATATGATAGCTGTAGACTTGTTACATCGATTTCCATTGAATTATTATGAAATACAACTTCCCTGGGGGAGCAAGGGACCTGGTTACGTACAACCCATCCCCCACGCTGACGGCGTGATTATCGAGCCCAAAAATTGAAAGTGGTATAATATAATAGCTGTAGATTTGTTACATAGATTTCCATCAAATTTTCCTTGACTACTCATATCCTGGGGGCGGCAAGGGACCTGGTTACCTACAACCCTTCCCCCCCCCGCTGACGGCGTGATTATCGAGCCCAAAAATTGAAAGTGGTATCATATGATAGCTGTAGACTTGTTACATCGATTTCCGCTGAATTATTATGAAATACAACATTCCTGGTGGCGGCGAGGGACATGGTTACCTACAACCCTTCTTCTCCGATGACAGCGTGAATATCGAGCCCAAAAATTGAAAGTGGTATAATATGATAGCTGTAGACTTGTTACATCGATTTCCATCGGATTTTCCTTGATTACTCATACCATGGGGGCGGCAAGGGACCTGGTTACCTACAACCCTTCCCCCCCGCTGACGGCGTGATTATCGAGCCCAAAAATTGAAAGTGGTATCATATGATAGCTGTAGACTTTTTACATCGATTTATATCGGATTTTTCTAGATTACACATACCCTGGGGGCGGCAAGGGACCTGGTTACCTACAACCCTCCCCCCGCTGACGGCGTGATCATCGAGCCCAAAAATTGAAAGTGGTATCATATGATAGCTGTAGACTTGTTACATCGATTTCCATTGAATTATTATGAAATACAACTTCCCTGGGGGAGCAAGGGACATGGTTACCTACAACCCTTCCCCCCCGCTGACGGCGTGATTATCGAGCCCAAAAATTGAAAGTGGTATAATATGATAGCTGTAGATTTGTTACATAGATTTCCATCAAATTTTCCTTGACTACTCATACCCTGGGGGCGGCAAGGGACCTGGTTACCTACAACCCTTCCCCCCCCCACTGACGGCGTGATTATCGAGCCCAAAAATTGAAAGTTGTATCATATGATAGCTGTAGACTTGTTACATCGATTTCCGCTGAATTATTATGAAATACAACATCCCTGGGGGCGGCAAGGGACATGGTTACCTACAACCCTTCCCCTCCGATGACAGCGTGAATATCGAGCCCAAAAATTGAAAGTGGTATAATATGATAGCTGTAGATTTGTTACATTGATTTCCATCAAATTTTCCTTGACTACTCATACCCTGGGGGCGGCAAGGGACCTGGTTACCTACAACCCATCCCCCCCGCTGACGGCGTGATTATCGAGCCCAAAAATTGAAAGTGGTATAATATGATAGCTGTAGATTTGTTACATAGATTTCCATCAAATTTTCCTTGACTACTCATATCCTGGGGGCGGCAAGGGACCTGGTTACCTACAACCCTTCCACCCCCCCCCCAATGACGGCGTGATTATCGAGCCCAAAAAGTGAAAGTGGTATCATATGATAGCTGTAGACTTGTTACATCGATTTCCGTTGAATTATTATGAAATACAACATCCCTGGAGGCGGCAAGGGACATGGTTACCTACAACCCTTCCCCTCCGATGACAGCGTGAATATCGAGCGCAAAAATTGAAAGTGGTATAATATGATAGCTTTAGACTTGCTACATCGATTTCCATCGGATTTTCCTTGATTACTCATACCATGGGGGCGGCAAGGGACCTGGTTACCTACAACCCTTCCCCACCGCTGACGGCGTGATTATCGAGCCCAAAAATTGAAAGTGGTATCATATGATAGCTGTAGACTTGTTACATCGATATATATAGGATTTTTCTAGATTACACATACCCTGGGGGCGGCGAGGGACCTGGTTACCTACAACCCTTCCCCCCCGCTGACGGCGTGATCATCGAGCCCAAAAATTGAAAGTGGTATCATATGATAGCTGTAGACTTGTTACATCGATTTCCGTTGAATTATTATGGAATACAACTTCCCTGGGGGCGGCAAGGGACATGGTTACCTACAACCCTTCCCCTCCGCTGTCGGCGTGAATATCGAGCCCAAAAATTGAAAGTGGTATCATATGATAGCTGTACACTTGTTACATCGATTTCCGTTAAATTATTATGAAATACAAATTTCCTGGGGGCGGCAAGGGACATGGTTACCTACAACCCTTCCCCCCCGCTGACGGCGTGATTATCGAGCCCAAAAAGTGAAAGTGGTATCATATGATAGCTGTAGACTTGTTACATCGATTTCCGATGAATTATTATGAAATACAACATCCCTGGGGGCGGCAAGGGACATGGTTACCTACAACCCTTCCCCTCCGATGACAGCGTGAATATCGAGCCCAAAAATTGAAAGTGGTATAATATGATAGCTGTAGACTTGTTACATCGATTTCCAACGGATTTTCCTTGATTACTCATACCATGGGAGCGGCAAGGGACCTGGTTACCTACAACCCTTCCCCCCCGCTGACGGCGTGATAATCGAGCCCAAAAATTGAAAGTGGTATCATAATGATAGCTGTAGACTTTTTACATCGATTTATATAGGATTTTTCTAGATTACACATACCCTGGGGGCGGCAAGGGACCTGGTTACCTACAACCCTTCCCCCCGCTGACGGCGTGATCATCGAGCCCAAAAATTGAAAGTGGTATCATATGATAGCTGTAGACTTGTTACATCGATTTCCGTTGAATTATTATGAAATACAACTTCCCTGGGGGCGGCAAGGGACCTGGTTACCCACAACCCTTCCCCCCGCTGACGGCGTGATTATCGAGCCCAAAAATTGAAAGTGGTATCATATGATAGCTGTAGATTTGTTACATAGATTTTCATCAAATTTTCCTTGACTACTCATACCCTGGGGGCGGCAAGGGACCTGGTTACCTACAACCCATCCCCCCCGCTGACGGCGTGATATCGAGCCCAAATATTGAAAGTGGTATAATATGATAGCTGTAGATTTGTTACATAGATTTCCATCAAATTTTCCTAGACTACTCATACCCTGGGGGCGGCAAGGGACCTGGTTACCTACAACCCTTCCCCCCCCCCTGACGGCGTGATTATCGAGCCCAAAAATTGAAAGTTGTATCATATGATAGCTGTAGACTTGTTACATCGATTTCCATTCAATTATTATGGAATACAACATCCCTGGAGGCGGCAAGGGACATGGTTACCTACAACCCTTCCCCCCGCTGACGGCGTGATCATCGAGCCCAAAAATTGAAAGTGGTATCATATGATAGCTGTAGACTTGTTACATCGATTTCCGTTGAATTATTATGAAATACAACTTCCCTGGGGGCGGCAAGGGACCTGGTTACCCACAACCCTTCCCCCCCGCTGACGGCGTGATCATCGAGCCCAAAAATTGAAAGTGGTATCATATGATAGCTGTAGACTTGTTACATCGATTTACATCGGATTTTTCTTGATTACTCATACCCTGGGGGCGGCAAGGGACATGGTTACCTACAACCCTTCCCCCCCGCTGACGGCGTGAATATCGAGCCCAAAAATTGAAAGTGGTATAATATGATAGCTGTAGACTTGTTACATCGATTTCCTTCGGGTTTTAATTGATTACTCATACCCTGGGGGCGGCAAGGGACCTGGTTACCTACAACCCTTCCCCCCCGCTGACGGCGTGATCATCGAGCCCAAAAATTGAAAGTGGTATCATATGATAGCTGTAGACTTGTTACATCGATTTCCGTTGAATTATTATGAAATACAACTCCCCTGGGGGCGGCAAGGGACATGGTTACCTACAACCCTTCCCCCCCGCTGACGGCGTGATTATCGAGCCCAAAAATTGAAAGTGGTATAATATGATAGCTGTAGATTTGTTTCATGGATTTCCATCAAATTTTCATTGACTACTCATACCCTGGGGGCGGCAAGGGACCTGGTTACCTACAACCCTTCCCCCCCCGCTGACGGCGTGATTATCGAGCCCAAAAATTGAAAGTGGTATCATATGATAGCTGTAGACTTGTTACATCGATTTCCGTTGAATAATTATGAAATACAACATGCTGACGGCGTGATTATCGAGCCCAAAAACTGGTAGTGGTATAATATGATAGCTGTAGACTTGTTACATCGATTTATATCGGATTTTTCTCGATTACACATACCCTGGGGGCGGCAAGGGACCTGGTTACCTACAACCCTTCCCCCCGCTGACGGCGTGATTATCGAGCCCAAGAATTGAAAGTGGTATCATATGATAGCTGAAGACTTGTTCTATCGTTTCTCATCAATTTTTCCTGGAATACACTCTCCCTGGCGGCGACAAGGGACCTGGTTTAATACATTTCCCCCCGTACCCCTGCATATAACGTTTTTATTATTGTTATAATTATTCAGCTCAAATTTTGAAAATGGTATAGAATGAAAGTCCAAAATTCTCTCTATCCAATGACACCTTCATCTTCAAGATCGGTGATGGTGGCGGGCTAACCGTGAAGCTGGCCCGCCAATGTATAAATCCTTATTAAACCCATTTCCGGTTGAGCCCAAAAATTGAAACTTGGTTATTCTGGAAGCCCAAAAAAAGCCTCAAATATTGGCATATGTTTCAATTTTTGGGCTCGATATGGTGGGGCGGCAAGGGATTTGGTTACCTACAACCCTTCCCCCCCGCTGACGGCGTGATTATCGAGTCCAAAAATTGAAAGTGGTATCATATGATAGCTGAAGACTTGTTCCATCGATTCTTATCTATTTTTTCTGGAATACACTTTTCCTGGCGGCGACAAGGGACCTGGTTTAATACATTAACCCCCCCTCCCCTGCCTATAACGTTTTTTCTCCACCCGCAGCGTAATTATTGAGCCCAAAATTTGAAAATAGTATAGAATGAAAGCCCAAAATTCGCTCTATCCAATGACACATTCATCTTCAAGATCGGTGATGGTGGCGGGCTAACCGTGAATCTGGCCCGCCGAATTTGAAAACTTTCGAAGTCTCTCACGGTCGTATTTTTTGAGCCCAAAATTTGAAAATGTATGATTTTATTGTAACTGACAAATGCGAAACATTTAATGTAAAATGTACATGCATGAATAAATATTATTATTATTAAAATGGTATAGAATGAAAGCCAAAAATTCACTCTATCAAATGACACCTTCATCTTCAAGATCGGTGATGGTGGCGGGCTAACCGTAAAGCTGGCCCGCCAATGTATAAACCCTTATAAAACCCATTTCCGGTTGAGCCCAAAAATTGAAACTTGGTTATTCTGGAAGCCCAAAAAAAGCCCTAAATATTGGCATATGTTCCAAATTTTGGGCTCGATATGGTGGGGCCAGCTTCACGGCGGTGATTGAAGGCGATGCCAGCTCCTAGCAACCGACAAGAGGCTGAGTGGACGCGCGCCCAGCTGCAACGCACTTTCCTGGCTGCCTTCGTACGAGGGATCAAGGGCCCAGCAGCGACCACGCTACAAGTATTCCCACCCAAGGACTTGGAGGAGGCGATCGGAATAGCAGAGCGAACGGCAGAGGCACAACCCTTAATTAACTCCAGTAATAATATTTTCCCAATAGTGACTGAATATATGAATAATAACGTCAATGTCAATTTAATACAAGGTCGAAAAGTTGAACGTAGAGACGAGTCTACTCCGAAACGAGGCAACCAGAAAGACACCTGCTACGAGTGCGGAGGGTTCGGTCATTATGGGAGAGAGTGTGCCACAAGGAGGAAGAGAACGAATCCGAGTGAGACGAACCGAACATCGAGAGGTGGACGTCAAGACGGAGGACAAGCAAGGCCGAAATTTTGTTTTTCGTGCGGGGCGCCCGATCACCTCTCATTCAACTGCCCGACTCGTGGACAGGGAGCAAAAAATGATAATATCCGAAATCACCCAAATGGGAACGGCCAGGTATCAGAGGTCCAGATGCCGGCCAGACCCAAAATGGACCAGTAGATTGGATACCTTGTATTGCAGCAGGCAAGACGAACAACATCTACGTCAGACTACGCATAGAGGGAGAGACGAGAACCCTGCTAGTGGACACCGGGGGTCGCTACAATTGGCTAACTCGGAACTCGCTGACTCAATGTTAAATCTGCCATATGAAACTTAACTGCGCTGATCGGCATTGACTAACTGTGGAAGTGGCTGTTTATGCATCGACCGGAATTCGTTGACTGAGAATTCACTGACTCTCCCTCTTTTCAACAGCAGTCGACAGAAATGGCTAAGTCCGGAACTGGCTAACTGAGGATCCACTGATTACTAGTCATCGTCTGTTTCGTCTGCTACTCATTCCCTCGCACTCGGTCCTGTTCACTCTTTCACACTGGGACGGATAACAGATTGCGGCACACTAAGCTCGTATATTTTTTGGTAGCTTATTTCGTATATAAATGATTGGATCTTATGTAAAACTTGCTGATAAATCCAATAAAACTAGTAAGAGGTTAGTAACTTTGATGGTTATTGAAATAACAGGCATAATATTATGCCGAAAACCATTATTTTCTCCCATTAAGAGTTGTTCAACTTGATTATTTGATTGTTGAACCAAGTATTTGTATTGGATGAAACTTAAATAATGAATATAACATTTTCAATCACCCAATAATAGTTTGAAATGCTGCAATACTTCCATACCTCAGGAATCAGGATTGAAAGGAGGCAAAAAAGAAAAAAATACTATCAATTTTGAAGAATCAGTGTTTTGATTAAGCCTCGTTTATACTATTTAACTGTTATAAAACAATTTTATATCACAGAAGTTACAAAAAATTATATAACTTTGTTATAAAATAAGAAATAAACATTTTCAAACAAATAAATATAATTGTCATATAACATTACTGACTCAGAGTCTCAGTCAAGATGGCTTATGGACTCAATGTAGTCTCTCATAAGAGTATCTAGTATACCCATATCCGTTCACAGTAGAATTTTTAGTATGGCATAATTTTCCGAAAATGAATTGCTACAAGAATAGAACTTTCCACTATGCATTTATGCAATCCAACACCTGAAAAGTGAATGTAGCCTATGCAATCATAAGGGGAAATTTGTTTGAAAATGATCTGTATATAACAGAGTTTTCAGCATTCAAAAATACAAACTAATCTAGTGAAGGTCGATTCCCTGCCTACTCCCCCCCACAAAAAAAAATCGTTACATCATAAAACAACAGACGATGCAAACTATAACACATTTGTGTAATTCAATACTAGTCCAGTCAACGAAAGATTATAGAAGGAAACGTTTGGAATACAATTTTTGACCCCACAACGCTTTTAAGGATAGTAAGTAGGTAAACATTACAAAAGTCCTCACTCCTACCCACTGTGTTAAGTGGGTGGGGGTTATTTAAAAGTTCCATATTCTGTTTTTTTTTTGCATATATCTTAAACAAATTCGTCTTTCGGAAATTTTTGTCAAATACAAAATTAAAGCTTACGAA
This sequence comes from Nilaparvata lugens, assembly GCF_014356525.2. NCBI lineage: Eukaryota > Metazoa > Arthropoda > Insecta > Hemiptera > Delphacidae > Nilaparvata > Nilaparvata lugens. The sequence continues at coordinate 51,265,056 of NC_052518.1, forward strand.
TTAGCCTACAAGTTTCATCCTTAACATTCTTCCATATATTTCATAGTTTTCTAGATATGAGCTCTTGAAGGAGTCACATTTTTGAAGAAACCCTTCCGGCTCAGATTTTTTCATCTTTTTGGCCTTATAACTTTTCCACGATTGAATGAAAAAATCTGTGCCAATCATGAGCCTATAGAGCACCTTATTCTCTTCAATCTCATGAATCTTTTCATTATTTTACGCATCTCCCCACGATTGTTGCAGCCATTATAGTGTTGAGTGTAAAAACGTCAGTTCAACAACAATAGATCAATTGACAGGGAAATTTGGAGGGAATGTTTGGAACACAATTTTGGACTTTGCAGCTTTGTTTTGACTACTTAGGAGGTGAATATATCAAAAGTCCTCATCCCTACCCCTTGTGTTTAAGGGATTAGGGTGGTTTGAAAGTTTGATTCTTTTATTCCTGGCTTACACGCATGTATCTTGAGAATAATGCATTTCAGCGACATGATTAACTGAACAAAATTTAAGCTAGATATATTCTGTACAAGTTAAGTACAGTGGAGTTTTGTGATATCTCCTTTAATTTTTTTAGATATTCGCTTTTAAAAGTGTGAAATCCTTGAAAATACAGTTTTTCTTACAACTTTTTGCACTTTCAGGGCTTATGACTTAACAAAAATGCATTGAGAAAATGAGTACTGAACGTTGAGTTGTAGAGGATTCAATTCTCTTCAATTTGATGTATTATTTCAACATTCTCAATACAGCAGTAATTGATCATTTATCAATGTAATTTGAACACAATATCTGGAACACAATTTTTGATTCTGCAGATACATTAAGACTAGTTAGGAGCTGAACATATTGAAAATCCTCATCCCTTAACCATGTGCTAAAGGTGAAGTACCGACAAGTTGACACTTGATGCTGTATTGACAATTTGACACTCAACACTGAAGCTGCTATAACAATTGATGGAAATCATAAAATGATTAAATAAACCATCAAATTAAAGAGAATTTTTTCTTTCCAATTTGATAAGACTTGACCACCTCTGTTGACGAAAGTATACTGGAGGATGAAAAGATGCGGATTTCTTTATTTTACATGCTGAACTTAATATAATAAAAAATTCATTTATTGACATAAAACATTTTAAAATGAATGGCCAACGTCACAACAGTTTAAAGTTACATAATTCATAAGCTTCAGACAATAGAGAAAGGTTACATAGTATGATGATTAGTCTAATCAAAAGTTATATCAAAGAGTTATATCAAAATTTACCTTCTTATAATTATAATCTAGGAAGTTGATTTCAATTTCAAAAATCGGCAACTTTATATAAACCTTCATCCTTAAAGATATTTTCACTGTGTTTTTGAAAACTATACCCTAAAGATCTCTAACAATTACTATATATAATCAGTCATATAATTTTGTACCTGTTTAAAGCCACCACCCTTCTTCGAGATCTAAGATTCAGTTCTAAGGAATGATCCTGTGCCTAGTATTTATAACTCGCACTTTGCACTCGGCAGGGGGCTTCGCCCCCGGCACCACTGAAAATGTTTTTCTGGTTTATAATTCATTTTTGGTTGAAACCTTTTCTTTCGATAGAATTATCCAATAAAACGTTAGATAATTCTGAATTTATTTCAACTCTTCTCTCATGAATTATACAAAAGTCATTGTTTCGAAGACGTAGTTGCCATGAAACTGAGAGACAAGGAAGAAGATAGGAAATGGTATTGAATAGAAAGAGATGGAGAAACAACAGCCAGCAGGTAGTGTGCCATCCAGGATTGGGTCGGTTGCACAAAAGCATGTCAAACTTTAACCATGATTGAATGCTATGTGAAGAGAAGCATTCTTTTCAAAAAAGACTTCCCTAATTGCTTCTTTTGGCATTTGATCATGATTAAAATTCAACAGGCTCTTGTGCAACTGGGAAAATGCGTTTGTTCAATTTGAAGTAATCATAAAATATCTTGTGATTTATAATTAGATTTCCTATTGAATCGGTCAAAGGCCTATTCATACAGCAACCACATAGTACAAATTGTATTATTGTATTATGTGGTCGCTGTATTCATAGCCCAAAACATAGGCCTAAGAAGTCTTGCTGCCTTGACAACTAACTGTTCATTGGAATAGAAACTAGTTTTCATATTTCAACCATGGTATCTTTAGTTAACTCAACAAATACGAGAATAATTACTTTCTATGTGACAATAGGAAACTTGAAAATAATAAACAAGTCATTACCACGAAGCTATAAAAAGTGTGAGAAGCTTATTTTTCTTGTAGAAATCGTCTTGTTAAATTATTCATAAATACAATAATTTAATATTGTACACTGGAAAGTAAAATAATAATGATAATAAGGCAAATAAGTACTCCACATTTGATACCTACATGTTCTCCAATGATAATATGTAATCACACAACACAAGATAAGGTTTTTTAATAGAAGATACAATCAGGGCAAATTATTATTCCACATTTGATATGTGAATGTTATTCAAAGATAGCTGACTATGTGATTACACAATAGGTAGCCTACACAACACACAGATGAAATTAGAAATAATACATGAGGCTAATTGGATAAAATTACTCTATTATTACATTACTGAATTAACATTGATTTAAACATAATTACAATAATGACAAGTTCTTGGAATTCAATTCCCGGAAACTTGCATTCAATTTCCGACATGTGTTTCACCCTCTATTGTCTGTCTACCACCCTTTCTTCTCCCTACCTGAAGTGCCATTATTTCTAGTCTATTGACCCTTCTGCTGAAACTAAAGAATTCCTTGAAAATGACCGTCTGATTCCCATACACACTACATTTTGTATGCTGAAATGAATAGAAAACTTTTGTTGTTAAGAAGTCCGAAATTCGTCAGATGTAAATAAGCGGCCAAAACTCTAAAATGTCATGGAACCAGGTAAATTCGTTGTGTACAGGATTTCGTTAAGTGGAGGTTCGTTATAGAGAGGTTCGAGTATTTGGTGACTTCTATATTATTTTAATAGGAATTGTTGCTACACATTTTAAATTATTGATGATACAGCGTAACACTGGAATATATCACCCTTGAATTTTAAGAGTATCATCAAATAATGATATTGAGATTTCAAGCGTAAAACCAGTAACTTCAATTATTTTTTTGGAAATTAATCTATTTTTTGAATTTATTCCTAGAAATACAACGCAAAACAAGCAATGCTTAAATAAAACATGGGGTTACGCATAACCCCAACTATAAAATATCTAAAAATTACTACTAGATCCATTTTAATAAATAGATAAATACATTTTTTACACTGTTTTCCATGATCAACCTTTCAAGTATCAACTTTTGATGTCTCTTACGTGATTTTTCAAATTTCATCAATGGGATGGATATAAAAATAACAAATAACCTAATGAGCCACCGAATTTGATACTTTTTGCAGTAGCTCAAAAATACCCAGAATTTTCTATTTGATTGTGATGGTTTTTATCCAGTCTGTGAAAAAACATGTTCAATTGTGAATATAGATGAATAATGTGTTGTTATGATACTTTTAAACAATTTTTACTAATATTATCATCGATTTTGAGCATATTTATAATTCGGATCGTCTACATCAATGATGTTCGAAAATAAGCAAAATTTTTGAGCGAAGCTTAAATAAATCAACTATACACTGAAGACAACAGGGGTTGGTTTTTTTTTCACCCACTTCTGACCGACTTAAATCTTGTAAATCACGTGTGTAGGAAGTTGATGGGCTAGTTAGAGAATACAAAAAATCCCAGATCTACAAGTTTACTGCAGTCAAGGTAACAACAGTAAATATACGCGTGACCCCTGTTGTCTTTCTAGGGTATGAAACCAAACTTAATGAGAGGGGGGCGCACCTATTAAGTTTTCCAAGGGCGCTATGAGGGTTAAAAACGGGCCAAAGTTGAAGTCTTGATAGCGTGTACTTACATGGTCGAAAGCTACAGCATTTACGATGAACAGCTGTGCAAGACCTGGAACTGACGGCACTGTTTTAAAAGTGCCATCAAAAAAAAGTTCTTCAGCCGTTGATAGGAGGTGTTTGGTATTTTCGGAGACAAATACCAAGCTGCTCCACCCTCCAACTACAATGTTGTCGATGAAAAAATTTTTCCCATCTAGGGTTTCTGAGAATCTAGCCCACTCCTCTGCCTTCAACATATCAGCAAAATCTATGGCAGAAGTTGGAAGTCTCGGAAAATTCAATTTTCTACATTTCCGCATCGATGATTCGATTGTTCCAAAGGCCAAACTCTGGGCTACTTTACTGGAAACTCTGAAATTGAAAGATTTTATGGTAGAGTTGGTGGACCCTTGAGTTTCTTAGTTGTATTAAATAGATTTTAAACTATAAACGAGGGGTGCACTCTTATCCAAACACGCTTTCCGGCGCTGTACTTTTACAAAAAAGTTTGAATTTAGTTTGATTCACGACATTATCCCTTTGCGTTCAGTCTGAAATGAGAAAGTTGTGGCGTAAATGTGCGTTCCTTAATGTTTACATTATACAGAGTGAGTCATATGTATGGGAACCCTCCAATAAGTTGGAGACAGTTGTAGATATAATACTGTAACTTTCAAGATAAATTATTGGTCAAATACTCTACCTTTTTACGCACAACTGAATTTCAACCCCTCATAAGGGGGTGACTTAGGGGTTGTAACTCGAATATTTTAAATGTAAACACCCATTGTGTGGAGAAGGAGAAGAGGAAGGAGAAGAAGAAGGAGAAGGAGAAGAAGAAGAAGAAAAAGAAGAAGAAGAAGAAGAAGAAGAAGAAGAAGAAGAAGAAAAAGAAAAAGAAGAATAAGAAGAAGGAAAAGAAGAAGAAACAAAAGAAGAAGAAGAAGAGGAAGGAGTAGTAGAATAAAGAGAGAATAAAAATGAAAAGAAAATGAAGAAAGAGGAAGAAGCGGAAGAAAAAGAAGAGTTTAAGATAAAGTCGCACGTTCGTGCGACCCGGGATTACCTAGTGAAATACAGTATTAACTATTAACACATTGATTACACTCAATAAAAAATAATAGATTCCATGAGAAACAGGTTGAAAGCCAAACATAACCGAAAACTAACTTAACGCTTATGAGTACCCAGAACCCAACTGTAAAATCCAAGTTTTAGAAATAATATTATTCTGAAACTAATACAATAGTCATGACTCATTGTCTAACAAAACAAAATAATAGAAGAAATTACAAATTTATTCATATCACAATAAGTCACAAGTTGATAATTTCAGATCCTGGAATGAGAAAATCCAATTTTTGAGTTGTATTGAAAACAAATTCAGGCTATTCGCTGATTAAATATGGAGTGGTAATTGATTCAAATACTTTGGAACAATACAATTTTTGAAATTTCCGTTCATAGATTTATTAACTTTAGGCAAACATTATTTGCATTGTAGGTCCCGTTTGATTATTAAATATATAGTTAATTAAAGTATTGAATTTTATTGATAAACTTACTTATTGCACTCCTCGTCAAAAATCCTTTTCAGCTGTGTTGATTCACGTTCGGCCAGCTGAAATATTGCTTCTCGTAGCACATGCTTAGCTTCTAGCAGAGGATCTGGGCTGTGATTATGGCAAGGGAAATTTTCATTATTTGTAATGTTTTTACTTCTATGTTCAACCCAAATCCTAGCTCTACACGTGTTTAAGTAGCAACGGTAATGTGTTTTCACCCTTGATATGCTAATATACTGGTAATAGAAACCATCGTTGCAAGTGAAAAGTATCGCACCACGACGTACCCCGGGAATCTCCCTTAATGCCATTAGGTACTGTATAGAAAATAATTATTACATGTGACCTCTGAACCGAACTAAACACACTACTTCCTCCACTACTGAATTAGGATACAATACTAATTACAAAAAACACTACTTAGATTAGTCTACTTAGATTACTTAGATTTCCTCCACATTAGCATAAATGGGAGAACCGTGTTAGGTGAAAATTGTCATCACGCCATCAGAACCATTCAAGCAAGGACACTCTAGATGAACTGGCCGTGCTCTTCCCCTACCACTTTGGGTAATGGTACGTCACAAGACTTGTCGGACTGTGTCCCGGGGATTCCCGTATTCCCCCACTGAAATAGATACGTTGAAACCTCCATTTAATAATTGATACTACCCCAATTGAATTTTTGAACTCCTTATGAACTAAAATAGCATCGACTCGCTCAGTTCCAAGCGTTAGCTCATGTGGGTAATGCATCGGTGATTATGTGCAGTGCAGTTAATCATGCATGCCTTATATATGATGTGTACCAGGCTTTAGAAGCAATTATGATAGATTATCTAAGGTATCAGTATTTTCGTTCCCCAAGGACTTAAATGGGGCTGAAATATGGCTTCCAGCTATACACAAAAGTAATATTGTGGATTGACTAAATCTATGTCAAGCCCGAAATAACATATTATAAAGGTCGAAAATTCGAAGGTTTAGCTGTTCAATCAAATGAAAATTCATGCAATTTAGCAACAACTATACAAACATTCATGGTATCCTCTCTGTTATGTTGTAGGCTTATCTCCTTGTAAAAATTTAACAGGAGATCAGTTATATGATCTCACTCTACAAATCTTAGAGTTGTTGACTGAATCAGGATGCAACGTTTTTAGTATAATTTCTGATAACAATCGTATTAACAGGTCAATGTTCAAAAATTTATGTAGAGGAGCTCTGAAATCTAAGTTTGTCAATATATAAAGAGCTCCAAGTGATTTCATTTTATTCAGAATTTTATAATCTGAAAAAAGGCGAGAGCAAATTTAACTGTCCGACGACTGGATTTGGCGGAAATAAGCTGAAAACTAGAAAGTGAACCGAAAATACGAGGTGTTTGGGCCATTCTGTATCAGAATCTATTCCAGTGAACTTAATTAGTTGGTTAGTTGGTGAAATTAATATTATTAGTTTAAACATAACAAAGTGATTATAATTTTAAAAGAAAATAATTGTCATGATACTTGGTTCTTGGTCAAAAATATTTTTTATTGAAATTTATCCAATCATTAATTTTTCAGAAATGATTATATTTGCATAAGGAAATTTGCATAGCATAAGGAAATTTTGCATGCAAAAATTGGTTCTGGACTTCTCTTATGTATCCAAACAATATATTGAAAAATCAGAACTAGATTATTATATTGAAAGCACATACCCTTTTTCATGTCTATTATTGCTTGTCTATATAATATTGACTGGACTAATTATTAAACATAACATTTTAGGTTCTGAAAAACATATGTGTAATTTGATTCACTATCAATAATTTCAACATCGATAATACCTACACCAGATACTGAACTCTACCTCAAATGGATATAAAGGTATTTCCACACATGCCGAACCGAAGCTCGAACAGCGTAGCGAATCGTACAATCCGCCCTGCAGCGAACATTAGCCATATTATGTTTCATAGTTTTTAAACTCAGCTGTTAATTAAACGACCGCCGCGAAGTTCTCCGAACCGTTCGACGTCCCTCTAGCCATTCTCCATGCCGTTCGCCGAACGCTGAACTTTTCAGCCAATCAGAGCCCTCGATTAAAATTCGCCGTGCAGCTAGCGGTCCAATTTTGGCTATCCATCACAAGTGGAGAACATGAGAATACTTTCGCGAATATTAATACAGTACAGGCCTCTTCTGATAATCTATATTTTGAACAATTCATTGTCATGAATAATACATTAGGAATCGATAAATAATGTTCAATGCAAATATAATCATTTCTGAAAAATTAATGATTGGATAAATTTCAATAAAAAAATATTTTTGACCAAGAACCAAGTATCATGACAATTATTTTCTTTTAAAATTATAATCACTTTGTTATGTTTAAACTAATAATATTAATTTCACCAACTAACCAACTAATTAAGTTCACTGGAATAGATTCTGTAATTTCAATATTCTATATATTTTAATAAATACTACAGCATATACTAACTCACAAAAAGTGACACCTTTATAAATATTTTCCACTTGCAATCGATTTTTGTTGGTAAGAACCTTGATCATTGTTATTTCAAGAAAAAGTGGGTAGAGTTGAATAATTTCCCCCAAAAGGTGTCTGGTTTAGTCTATGTTTTGGCAACCAAAAAAACGTACTCAGGTGGATAGGATCTTCTCAGGCTCACCAATCTATACTATAATAAAGTAAAGAGCTGGCTAATATAAGAACAGGATAGGAAAATTATGTTTGACGCACGTCTGAACTACTGGACTGATCAACTTGAAATTTTGCATATAGATACTTAATTAACCGAGGATGGTTATAGGCCTGTTTTAAATTCTTCAAATTTTCATTACCTCAAGTTTTCAATTTGTCAAGTTTTAAAATAGACCCTTGCAGAGCACGGGTTACATGCTAGTCAATAATAAAGTTTTGATCAAGGAATAAGGGAGTGTTATTTCCATCGATTTGCAACATTCAGAACAGTACTGAACTGTACTCTGCACGACACTCCACAGCGTTTTCGGCCAACTGTACAGTGCGTCAGTCAGTTTATCAGTGACTTGACTTGATGTCTTAAATGAGGAAGAGGCTGAACAAATTGAATAAAACATATCGTAGAGATTTACAATTTATTGATGAAAATATAAACACATCGAAGAATGCGTTTTTGCATTGCGGGTACTAGTCCAGGCAATGAATGCTCAAAAAAGTTTATAGAAGGAAAAGTTAGGAAGACAATTTTTGACCCCGCGGATCTGTTTGCGGTAGTAAGGTGGTGAACATATCGAAAGTCCCCATCTCTACCCACTTTGCTGAGGGGGTGGTGGTGGTGGTTCAAAAGTACAATTTTTTGGTTTCTTGCATATAACTCGAAAACTATACATCTTACGGACATGACTATACAATAAAACATTGAAGCTTACATAATTTCCTACAATATTCATTCCACGACTTTTTCTATACCTTCCATACTTAAAAAAAATTCAAAAATTTGATGAAAACCGGCTATTCCAACAATTACATACTTTCAAGACCGGATTTCACGAAAACTGTTGGAAATATCACAAAACTCCACTCAACAGGAATTGTAGAGAATCTATCAAACTTAATTTAGAGCAGTTATCTTGGTTGAACGCATTGTTGCAAAGATATAAGCGTGGAAGCAAAAAGCTAAAGAATGCAACATTTAAATCACCCTCATCACTTCAAAAAATGGGGTAGGGATGGGGACTTCTGATATGTTCTCCTCCTAACTAGTATCAACAACGCTGCAGTCAAAAATTGTGTTCAAAACTCTCCTTCAAAATTCATTTGTCAATTGGTCAATTGTTGCAAAACTGGAAATTTCATATTCAACACTAGATAAAGCTGCTGCAAAAGTCGTAGGGAAATGCGTAAAAGTGTGGAATTATACATCAAATTGAAGAGAATTTGATGCTCTATGAGCTCACAATTAGCATGGATTTTCTCCATGGGTTTCAAAATTTTCATTTTGAATGTTGCATTCTTTTAAAGCTGCTACATTTTTCTCATCAAATACCTTAACACATAGCTTGACATTTTGCCTTTCAAGGGAACTTGGGAAGAGAACTTTTCTGTCGAGTGGAGGTGCTAATTTGATAACACTATTCGCTTCTGAGTAATGAAACGTTTTCAAGTGAGAAAAGCTTGCAGTGAGGATACTATCATGGTTAGCAGAATCTGGTATGTGAAAGGTTTGTTTTGAGTCAGTCTGATTCAACCAGTTGTTACGAATTCATGTACAGAATCAAATAGTAGAAAATATACTATGTGAGGGATCAATCTATATGTAATGTGTTCTGAGTCACAAAAACGAGTAAAATTTCAACAAAATAATCAATTTTAATGAATTTTAGTTTTCAATCAACAATATCTTCTGATTGCTACAATTCAAATGTATAATCCAAAATCCCTTTGGGCGTGATTTTGTGCGCTCTCCGGTCTCAGGTTGAAGAGCACAAAATTACGCCCAGAGGGATTTTGAATTGTACATTTAAATTGTGACAATTAGAGGATATTGAAAATTTTGCATGAAATATTGGTTCTAGACTCTAGAATTCTCTAATGTATCCAAACGATTTATTGAAAAATCAAACTAAAATATATATTGCAAACACCAATGTACCGGTAGTGATACACAATACCGGTAGTGACTGGACTATAATGTTTTAAAGGGTAAAGGGTAGATTAGCAAGTTTCGATTTTTCTTCTAAATTGCCTTTTTTGTATTATTCAAAATACATAGTTATAATCGTATAATGATGCTACATTTTGATGAATAACATACTTTTGCACTTTTGAGATTGTTATTTGAGAATATTATATTCTTCCAATAAACATGTGTTTCAACCAGCAAGGAAAACCGGGAAGAACGTGAAATATACGGGGAATGTACGGGAATTTCCTGAGCCTGATTCAGTGATCACTCTGTATAGAGATTAGGTTGAAATTTTGTCAATAACTTCGGTCCAAACGCGGCTCAAGTCAACTCGTTAACGCTCATTCAATAAATGTAATTGAATTAAAAATATCTGAATAATAGTTACAGAACAGAGTTAAAACGGATATATAATAGTAACAGCAATGTTATTATCATATTTAATTCTATTGATGTAATATTATACAATATTAATTCGAATTCAAATTCATTCAAATAATTCTATTATTATTGTTTTAAATGTCATAATAATAATAATAATAATAATAATAATAATATAATAACTTTTGTACTAATAATAACAAAAATGTTATTATCATTAGTACAAAGCTATGCCAAAGTTATAAAATCAGAATAATTTGTTATTATGACAAAACAATAATAATAGAATGAATAGACTCATATAATAGAACAGGAACCCCAGCAATAATGAGAATTCAATCATGGCAATATATTCAATACCCTCTACCCTCTAGAATATTATATAAAGAACTGATAATTTGGCCGAAGTATAATGATGACAAGGAGGAGGAGGAGGAGTCGAAGGAGTAGGAGGAGGAGAAGTAGGAGTAGGAGAAGGAGCTTGTGGTTGTAGAGGGGTTGGTGGAGGTGGATGAGGATGATGAGGAGACGATGACGAAAGGAGATAGGTGAAAACGATGACGTCATAATCAGTGAGTTGCCAGTTAGCGACTTCCAAAGTTAGCCATTTCCAATTCTCCACAATTCTCTGGCCAGAATCAGCGGGTTCCAGAGTTAGCCAATCCTGTCTGTAACAGAATCAGTGAGTTCCTAGCCAGTCACTTCCACAACCACAGTTAGCCAAATTCCAGTTAGCGAATTCCGCGTTCCCGACACCGGAGCCGAGATATCCATCCTGAAGTATCCTATAGAAGTCGTGGATTTATCGAAAAAACACTCAAGATCACGGGGAGTGACCGGCGCTACACTGGGGGTATTCGGCATACAATATTTAAATTGTCGGATAGCACACTTGAATTTTGTTCACCCTTTCACTATAGCCGAAATCGCAATACAAGCTGACAGCATTTTAGGAGCTGATTTCCTAGACAGAGTTGAAGCAGTGATAGACATAAAAAGAAAACGAATAACGTGTTGTGGAGTCGCACCAGAAGAAGATGAGTATAATGAAATAGGCGATAAGCGACAAGGATCGCCAGTCAGCGCAGTGCATATCGTGGAACGAAGTGGAACGGATAGAGAGAAGAAAGAGAGACCGATAGACAATGATAACAGTGACCAGGGAGTGGAACGTACAAACGACGGAGCACAAGGAGATAGAATTGATAGCGAGAAACGAAATACCGCACAAAGCAGAGAGGCCGACAAGAAGAAGAAGGAGGAGAACAGGAATAGAACGAGACGAGTTGTGATGAAGGAGGAGGAGGGTCAGCCTTGCGCGCGCATCCAGATTAACCAACAGCCGACATCAAATGTTCCGCAACCTATGAAAATTTCCCACCCGCAGGGAAATTCCCAGTCACCACGCCAATGCGGCCGAGACGAAACTCCCTCTGTAGCCTGCATACGGAGAGCTTCAAACTGTGACGTCACCGCGCGCGGTACAGTTTCAAAAAACCGTGCTTATGACGAATTCACTTATGAATTGAGGAATTCCAAATTCTTGGTGATACCACCACAGTCGGAGTTGTTGATCAAATTGTCAATTGATGGGGATTTACACGGTAATCCGATATTAATTGAACCTCACCATCAGATACCGGGTTTGTATGTTAGCAGAGCTCTAGCCATACCTAAGAAAGGATGTGTAACCACTTCCATAGTTAACGTGACAGAGAACGCAATAAAATTACAGAAGAAGACAGTAATTGGAACCGGTGAATTATTGGATCATGAGAATATTGGACCATTTATAGCAACCATATCAAAGGATGAAAGTGATAGCCGAGAGATTCGTCAGAAGATAAAAGAAAAAATAGCTCACCTTCCAGGAAGAGAGAGAGCAATCCTGGAGCCTGTTCTAATGAAATATTGGGCAGTGTTTGGGGAACCAGATACGGAGGGTTGTAATGTTCCTGTAGAACATAAGATTCCAACCACAGACGACAAACCCATCAGGAAAAGACCGTACAGAGTCCCCTTTCATTTAAGACCAGTAGTAGAGGAAGTTGAGGAACACCTTTCAGATATGCTTAACAAGGGAGTAATCGTACCATCTATGAGTCCATATAGTACGCCAGTTGTTTTAGTCAAGAAAAAATCCACTGACGGAACAATAAAATACCGTTTTTGTACTGATTTTCGCACCCTTAATGAAGTTACGAAAACAGATGCCTATCCGTTGCCTCTAATCAACGAAACTCTAGAACATCTGGGAAACTGCTGTTATTTCTCTACACTCGATTTGACTGCTGGATACCACCAGATTAAAATTGCTAAGGAAGATCAAGAAAAGACGGCGTTCACAACGGTAGGCGGGCATTTTGAATACCAACGTATGGCGTTCGGGCTATGTGGAGCACCAGCAACGTTTCAGAGACTAATGGACAATATTCTTGCCTCCGTAAAAGGTACTGGATGTTTCGTATATTTAGATGACGATGTGATAGCCAGTAGTTCAATTCAAGAGCATGCCAAACGGATAGACCAAGTAGGCTACTTGGAATTTTGGAGAATGTAAACTTGAAAGCCAATTCAGAAAAATGTCATCTTGGAAAGGAGGAAGTAGAATATTTGGGACATGTAGTATCAGCAGAAGGAGTGAAACCTGACCCGTCGAAAATAGAAGCAGTAGCAAAATTCCCAACTCCAAAAACCGTGAAAGAAGTAAGAGGATTTCTAGGTCTAGCTGGCTACTACAGGAGATTTGTACCAGATTTTGCGGAAATAGCACGACCAATGACTCAATTAACAAAGAAGGAAGTGAAATTCGATTGGGGAGTTATACAAGAACAGGCATTCAACAGCTTGAAACAGACCCTATGTTCAGACCGAGTGCTAGCCTTTCCTGATTTTACAAAACCATTCACAGTAGCAACCGATGCATCAGGGGTGGCTGTTGGTGCAATACTATCACAAGACTTTGATGGAGAGGAACGACCTATCGCCTATGCAAGTAGACAATTGAATACAGCCGAAAGGAACTATTCGACAACTGAAAGAGAGCTCTTAGCCATAATATGGGCAGTAACCACCCAGTTCAGATGTTATCTCCTGGGAAGAAAGTTTACTCTTATCACTGACCATGCAGCCCTAAAATGGATGCTGAGTTTGAGAGATCCCTCTTCACGGTTGACACGATGGGCCTTAAGATTATCCAAATACGAGTACAGTGTGGTGCATCGACCTGGGAAGAAACATGTAAATTGTGATGCTCTTAGTCGAGCTGTAATGACGATTGAAAACTGTGAATTATCAGAGGAAGAAATAGTCAAAGAACAAAAAGGGGATGATTGGTGTAATACGATTCTACAAACCAGAGAGGGTCAATGCGAAAACGGAATAATCTGGTGGACTAAAAATATAGAAGAGAACAGACAGTGGAAATTAGCTATACCCCAATCTATGCGAATGAATATAATCGAGCTCAACCACAGCGTGCCATGAGTGGGCCATCCAGAACGAGAACGAACAAGCCGCTTGATGAAACAACGTTACTATTGGCCACATATAGACGAAGATGTAAAAAATTTCGTAATGAGATGTCATGAGTGTGCTCGAAGGAAAACACCCATCATGTTAAAAGCACTCTTACAAACTGCAGAGGAACCTGGATATCGGTTTGAACTGATAAGTGTCGATGTAGTCGGTCCATTGCCTGTAACACAAGCTGGCAATAGATACTACGTTAGTTTCATTGATCATTTCACCCGCTACGCAGAGGCCGTGCCAGTTCGCGACCAGACAGCATAGACGATCGCACGTGTGTTTGTTACCCACGTTATCACCCGACACAGCGTACCAGGACTACTTCTTAGCGATGAAGGCCGCAACTTTCTTTCCCAACTGTTCACCGAGGTGTGTAAACTATTAGGAGTTAAGAAGTTGAGGACGACAGCATACCATCCCAAAGGAAATGGTAGATTGGAGCGCCTGCATAGGACACTGAATGAATCAATTGCACACTATGTAGAGAGGGATGGAGCTGACTGGGATAAATGGCTACCGTATGTATTAGCCGCCTATAGATCTATCCCTCATGCATCGACTGGATACTCCCCTTATTATCTGCTACACGGAAGAGAGATGATATTTCCAGGGACCTGTGTAATCCCAAGGGAAGTCCAGGAGATGGCCGTGGGCGACCATCTAATCAAACTGCGGAATAAATTGTCACTAGCCTACAGAACAACCCACGAAAAATCCATGCAATCTGCTGAAAAAAGATCTAAGATAATCAATAAAGGGAGAAAGCTGAGAGAATTTGCAGTTGGAGAATCAGTCTATCTATACGACCCTGCTGTCAAACCGGGAGAGGCGACCAAATTCCACCAACCCTGGAATGGACCATTTATCATTGTTAAAAAGTTATCGATAGTGAACTATGCATTACAACTACCAGATGGGAGACAAGTCGTAGGCATGTAAATAGGCTGAAATCTAGTAACAAGGAGAAACAAAGTACCAATGACTCAGAAGCGGAGAAGAAAGTCGAGAACGATATAATGGACAATGACGAATACATGAACGAAACAGATGGAGGAGAAGAACCTTATCAACAGCCAGATAGCGACGAAGATGAATATGTTGAGGAATCACGAAATCACGTCGACAACAATGACGAGATGGGACCAGAAGAAGGAAACGTGGAAGTGATAGAGCCCTCTTCACCGGATAACGTTTTTGATGAAGATTCACGGGACCTCACTTTTGAACCAACCGAGTGAGTAAACCTGGAGCAGAGATCACCATATCCTCTGCGATCGAGAGCACGCACAATCACCTAGAGTATAAGGAATAAGGAGAATATGACCCGAGCATGTCATAAAACTGCGTTCAAAATTAGGGTATGCGAACGATATTTGAAAAATGAGAGAAAGTTATGACCCGAGCATGTCAGAAAACTGCGTTCGAAAATTAGTGTAGGAAAACCGTATTTAAGGAAAGAGTGTTGAATGAATTCGTAGGGGAAAATTCAATGAACATAACGTATTTGATGTAATGATTGAATGGAGTATAATTGCGTGATAATTGGAGTAGAACGAAATAGGAAAGGAATTTTGAGTAAGAAGCTATTGTATCGAGATGAAAAAAAAAAGACCATGAATAATCTTAAATTTCATAATATTATTATCGAGAATGAATGAGTGTGATAGATCAATACACTATTCACGAGCGAAATGAAATAAAGGAAAGAAGATGGACAGCCGCCTATTGTTATAAGATGTCAAGGCATACACAATGGCTTGCTAATCGCTTCGAAACGAGATGAAGGTAGATCCGACAAACAAACTATTAAGGAATTAGTTTACAAAAAAAAAACAACGATTTACGATTAGTATGAAGATGAACAAATATTGATAAAACGATGACGTTATTATGATGTTGATGAATACTAGACGATTATAGATTAGAACAGCTGCGCTATTTTGTTGATTTATATGTGATTATGAATAAGGTGCGATAAAAATATAAGTGATAGAGTTGCTAACTCATATGCTGCTTACGAAAATTAATGCAATTATCGATTGCTGACGACTACTGTGTATAACTTTTTTGTAATAATGAATTATTGTAATGTATCCTTAATCACGATTCAATAATTATGATTCCGATGAGAATATGATTTCGATGAATTATTGATTTATGTTGTACTTGATGAGTAATTCGATAACGAGTGCTTATGGTTATTTGATGTTTTGATTGATAACGATTATTTTGATTGAGTCCAAGACTATGAAATATTAACTGTTGTATTATGTTATGATGATATTGATGATTTCGTGATTATTGTAGTTCAATGTGTTAGGAAGAATTGTTTTAGATTACGTGACTATGATGTATAAAAATTAATTTTGATACATTGATACAGAGATGCAGTGATTGATTGTAATTTTATAATTGCGATTAGATTGATGAGGATTGATGTTTAGTTATTGTTAAATTGTTACCTTGTAAGTCGTGTTGAGAATAATTGCAACTGTATAATATTGAATTGTCATTGAATTTTGTGGAATAGTTTATGAATATTTCCAATGGAAATATTACGAAATTTATTGTATCTGATTCGAGAATAATTATAATTGCTGTTGCGGTAAGGGATGACCAGTTGGTTAGTGAAAACCATAAGGGGTAAGGGCTATTGTTGAATTGAGTAGGCGGTAGTACTCAAACCGAGCCCTGGTTGAACTTCCCTGGAATAGGCCCACGTTTAGAAGAGAACAAGAAACGTTCCAATTTATTTTAGTAAGGATTTAGTAGTGAAAGAATTTTAGTAGTAAAATTTTTGTTGTGATAAAATATACTTCAATACAAATGTGAATAAAACCAATAAACGACGAATGACGACAATAGAGACTATAGAATAATATTATTATAATTGATAGAAAGGTTTGCAAGCAGGCCTATAATCTAGGAAAATGATTTGTTCAAGATTACGGGTTGAATTATTGTGATGGAAGGTAATTTATTGTATCGAATTACATGATAGAAGAAAAGTGACAAACACTCCTAAGCTAATACCCATTCTTTACCACAACTCAATAGAAACGGCAACCATGTTCACGCGAGTAAACGAACGACAGCCGTGAGAAAAATATTAGAGAAAAATTTATCAAGTTCTGCGATTGGAATCTTACACAATCTAGCGGCGACAGTTGTAACTATAACAATGGAGTCCAATGTTTACATTGTAGGTCAACGGTTCTACCTTGAGACAGCCTTGTTGAATCAGGGTTCCTAGGCCAACAATGAACATTGAGTCACCGTTGTTCAGAGAAATTGTTAACTTCAATTGGCACTTGACATTAAAACCGGTTTTTAATTGGAATTGATCGGAATTGAATGAATAGGTAACCAAATTGTCAACCCATAAAAATTAATGGAGGTGTGGTGGAATTATGGTGGAATAAAGGCAACTCTGACAGAATAGAACATCGAATATAATTGGTTACAGGTGTGATGTCTAACTCTCCACACGAAGCTAACAGGGAGGGAGTATGGTTCGAAAGTATGGGAGAGGCGCTTATTACCGGAGAGAAGTGGACCATCGTCATCGAAATCAATCTCACTGAAATTCGACAAGAAGTAGCCAAACTTCAGGGACGAACAGAGGATACAGCGTACCTGCTAGCACAAGCGGCCGAGAAACTCCCTGCTCTAGGAGTTCAACATAAAGTACTTCAACGAATAATAACAATGGAAAGTGAATTGAAAGATATTGTACAAACGTTAACCGATCTGTACTATGGACGGAGCCGTAGAGGATTAATAAACTTGGGGGGGGGGGGAAGATCCTTCATATTTTATTTGGAGTAGCCGAGAGTGAGGACTTAGAGAAGGTACAACACAGCGAAGAGTTGACGAAATTGAAAACTGCCAGTTTAATACACATTGAAGGAGAATACTTGACCGTTACTAGAGAACTCAGTCGGAAAACGGAGCGTAATCATCAAGAGTTAGGAAGGGTTTCACAAGAAATCTATGGTAATCTAACTGTTCTCATGAATCAATTTTTGACAACTAATAAGAAAACTATTGAAGTAGAGAACTTACTACATGTATATATGGATACTTCTACTGCTTTAAAAGAATTAGAACTTGCTACTTTTAAGGCCCTAATAGATTTAAGAAAAATTTTACAATGTCTAAATGATGCTGCTAGCGGCAAATTGAGTATGAATTTATTATCACCTTTAGAATTAAGAAATATATTGTTAAAGGTTCGGTCAAGTTTACCTAGTGGCTTAGAATTAGTTTTTGGAACAGACATTTCTCAAGTGATGGCGTTTTACCAGTTGATGAAGACTTGTGCGGTAACCAGTGGTGAAGTGATTAAACTATTGTTGACTGTACCCCTCTCTTCAATTGGACGCAGATTTGATATGTTTCAGGCACTTGTACTCCCCGTCAAGGACTTCCACACTAATGTGAGTGTGTGTTACCAACTCGACTCTACGATTCTATTTGTCAGCAAGGACAGAGACCGTTATTCCACATTGAGTGAATCAATGCTTGAACAGTGTAACCGAGTGGGCTTGCTCACCCTTTGTCCAGCATTTTCACCACTCTATGCCAGACACCACCCGTCCTGTCTGAGCCTCTTGTTCCTGGGAGAGATCACGCTCCCCTGTCAGCACTGCACACGTCTTGTGCTGACTAAGGATCATCCTGAGGTCTGGCTATGGCGTCGGAGCGATAACAGCTGGATATATAGCCTGTCAATGGAGAAACAATTCGTCTCTCAATGCAAGATGGGCGGGCAGACGACTGTGGACGAGTTACACCTTCATGGCACTGGAGCGATGCGAGCGATAAAGGGGTGCACACTCAGTCACCCCTCTTATCAGATTCCTGCACCAACCAGCCTTGGTGGTCGAACCGAGGTGCGACTGAGGCCAGTGGCCATTGACATCCCAGCGGCCCTGTCATTGGCTGAGGGTCGATTCTCGGCTTCCCAGATTCGCCTGCAGCTGGCGAGACGTCTGCAAGAAGGTCGTGCTTGGCCTGGAACGAGTGGAGTGGAAGAGGTCATGGTCAACCACTTGATGAACTCCCTACGAGAGTTGGAGGCGGAGGAGTCTTCTGACCAGCTGGTTCCCTGCTGGTACTACGTTATAGCAGCGGTCACTATGGTAATGGCACTGTCTGGCGGCGTGGTGGCCTGGAGGCTGCTGACCAGTCAGACCGCCCTCACCCCCAGCGGTGAGGAGGCGGCTGCACCTCTGCCCCAGGTGACCACCACCCAACAAGTGAGTTCTAGTGATAGTGCCATAAACAAAGCCAAAGTTCCCAAGGTGTCAAAGAAAGAGAGTGCGGTTAGAAGTGCGGAAGGGGATGTCCACCCTTCCCCGAAGGGGGGTGCAATGTAATGGGTAGAATTATTGAGAGGAGGTGAATTAATTTAATTTTTCTAATTTCTCATGATATGCCAATCTAAAATCATTGAACTTTGGACTCGATGGCGTGATCGGACTGAATTTTCTAATGTACATTTTTTTTCTTGACGTAAGGGTATTTCAATTTTCTCTAGTGTGAGAAATAGATTATTGCGTTTTAGAATATAAGAATTGTGCACAGTACAGCGTATTCTTCTGCCTCATGGAGAAAAAACTGCAATCTGGTGACAGTTTTCCACGAGGAACTATCTCTTTCTCCATCCAATTTTGAGCTCTCACTCTTTCTCTGCCGTGAGAAAAAGGTGAGTTTCCCATGCGTTTCAGGCTAGGGTAATGTCCATGGACAGCCCTCGAGTCAGTCAGCGATGGACTCCTGAGCGAACTCTCAAACGCGAGACGCACTGCGGTGAAATAAGTTTTAATTGTTATATTTTGTTAAATTTATTTTGTGATTCGAACGATAATAATCAAGTTCAATTGATTCATTATATTGGTTGTAATTATTCGCGTGCTATGAGTGATAAAATTTGTCTTTAGTGTTTAGTTGATGTCGAATTAATTCGTTGTACTCGTTGTGTTATGTTGAACAATTCGTGAGTTATGAACGATAGAATCTTTCTTTGTGTTTTGTTATAATATTGTTGAAATTATTCGAGCTATATGGACAATAAGGATTGGTTCCAGTTTTTCATTAAAGGCTAATTTGTTGAACTTATCCCTGAAGTATGAACGATAAATTTCGCCTGTAGTTTTCTGATATATTTTGTTGACCTTATTTGTGTGATTATTTTCCGTGAGAACAATAAATTAATTCGCAGGAACAACGTATTTGTGTGACTCTAACCTGAATCCAGAAGCCAAAATGCGGTTTTGGATCCTAATGGAAGTGACCCTCGGAATTATTATCACGGGTGAGTGGATCTATTCTGGCCACTATAATTGATTAATATTTGACGGAACCTTCCCTTTGAAATTGTAGAGAATTACTTTTATCTTAGTCTATTTGGCGGCTGGAGATAGGTTGTACTGTGCTATTATTATTTAATATTATTTAATTGACCAAGTTGATAATTACTCTGAATGTTATTTAATCGAAATGTTAGTGTTTTATTAGAATTTGATTTGGACGAGAGTGGCGAAGGGTTCTTATATTCCAACGTTAACAGCTAATTGGATACTCTCGCCTACTATTGAGGAACACTTATAATAAATTTGTCCATTTTATTCAATTGTACCATTAACAAGAAGACAGTTATAATTCTGTTAACAACTATCCTGACGACAGTTGCATATTTTTATGATGTGAAGAGTATTTAAATGTGTGTACCTATGTTTCTTTTTAAGCCGATGTCTAAGGCATTAATTTGGTGTATTATTAAAATTCGAAATTAATGTGAGTTGAGAAGAATTTTATGTTCCAACGTTAACAACTAATTGGACATTCTTGCGAACTAGTGAGGGAGACATAATATCGATCTATTCAATTTATTTCATAAATTAAATCTATTTCATTTCAACAGTCGTTGTTTCTCCAGTCGCCCTGTTCTCACTTAGTTAAGGCATGTTAAATAGATAAGAGGGAGAGTCGAACAGTTCTGCTGTGGTCTGCATCTCCTGGAGGAGTTTGTGCCTCTTTCCCATCGGGGTTGAGATTTCAACCCACTTGAACTCAGAGGGCCTCTTCCAAGGTCGTATAGGCAGGACTGGGCCGACCTCCTAACTAGGTTTAAGTTTATGTCCGAACTGGTTGGGCACGCTACCAGATCTACCTGCCAGTTCGGTTACACTTTATTCACTTTTTCATCACTTTTGATCATTTTTTGACATATGTCAACATCATTTCACAGTTCTGTGTGACTGCAGATTCTCTGAAATTGCCAAAAATCACACAGCCCCCCTCTAGTGACCCCTGGGTTTAATTTTGGTTTGATGATACACTATCTGCTGCATAGGTGGCAGGTGACATGATTCCAACATTGAAAACTGATGTAAAAAATATATAGACAATCAATTCATGGCTGCAAAAATCCTCAAATATGAGCCAAAATTGACAAAAATCTGAAAATCGCACTCGCAACCCCCCTATATATTTCCATGGTTAGATCTCACAGGACCAATGTTTTTTGGCTGCTGAATCCGATTTTGAGCATCGAAGAACCTGTAAGTGTTATCTATAACCAGCACTGTATATGAGGGTCCCCCCCACGAACCCTAGAATTGGAAAATTTGTTATTTGACAGTTTTTCTGTGGGTTATTTTTGGTCCTCTTTCCAATAATATCATCAATGAGATTATAGGATTCACAGTTTTTGCTGGGAATTTCACACTTTTTTTTCTAATTTTTTTTCAAGAAAATGAGGGGCCGGGCCCCATATTGGAAAAATCGATGTTTTGTCTGTGTGAGGCAATGTTTTGGGATCTTATAAATCAATTGAGCTGATGAATGACCTCATTTTAATATGCTGAATAAGATTGTTCCTCTTGACTTTGCTATAAAATTAACCATTGAAAAAGTGGAAAAATTGAGGGGGTCTTGGGTAGCCCCCAAAGTGGAATATCTTATATGTAATTTTTTTTCATTTTTTTAGATCACTTTTGATGATTTATTGACATATTAAAGCATCATTATACCATCTAGTGTAACTGCAGATTTTTCAAAATTGCCAAAAATCACACAGCCCCCCTCAAGTGCCCCCTGGATGTAATTTCGAGGTTTCTGATACACTATCAGCAGCATAGACAGGTTGAGTGATTTCAACATTAAAAACTGATGTGAAAAATACAGAGACAGTGAATTATTGGCTGCAAAAATCATGGAAAATAAGCAAAAATTGACAAAAATCAAAAAATCACCCTCCCACCATCCCTATCGTTTTTTTCGGTTGATTTTTGCAGGATTGATGTTTTTTTGGCTGTTGGATTCGATTTTGAGCATGAAAAAACCAGTAAATGTGATCCATGACCAGCACTGTATTTGGGGGTCCCCCCCACGCCCCCCAGTATCAAAAATTTGACAATTTTCCTGTGGGTTATTTTTGGTCCCCTTCCTAATGATATCATTCATGAAATTGTGAGATACACAGTTTTGGCTGGGAATTTCACAGTTTTTTTTCTAGAAAGTTCCCTTAAAACAATAAGGGGGCCAGGCCCCCTATTGACAAAATCGATGTTTTGTCTATCCAAGGCGATGTTTCAGGATTTTTTGAGTCGATTGAGCTTGAATTTAAAACCTTAGCCATTCCCTCCCCAAGTTTTTCAAAAATTGAGGGGGGCATCATCGACCCCCAAAATGGAAATTTCGAAAAATCCATAATGTTCTCAATGCCTGCTGGTCCTTCTAGAAACTTTCTGATGCAATTTAGAGTTGTCACATGCTCCAGTTCGGCTGGGAATTTTCCAAATTTTGACTCTGAAGATTGTTTTTAAAAAAATGAGGGGTCCCTATCGCGGAAATCAATGGTTCGTCTGTGCAATGCAATGTTTTAGGATCTCCAGAGTCGATTGAGTTGGAATTCGAGCCTGTAACGATTCCCCCCTTAAATTTCCAAAAATTGAGGGGGGCATCATCGACCCCCAAAATGAAAATTTCGAAAAATCAATAATTTTCCTGAAGCCTGCTGGTACTCTCACAGACTTTCTGATGGGAGTTAGTATTGTCACATGCCCCAGTTTGGCTGGGAATTTTTCAAATTATTATTGCAAAAAAACGGATGAAAATTCAGTTCCCCCCCGCAACACCTGTGACCCGGTCGAAATTTTATTCTAGCAATCTAGTAATGTTGAGGCGCTGAACAAAAAAGGTCCTTTGCACTTTGCTGAGAAATGTGCGGTTCAAAAGTTGAAAATATTGGGGGGGTCCGGGAGCCCCTCAAAATAAAATATTCTCATATATCATATTTTTTCCTATGGTTCCAACCACTTGTCAATCGAATCCGACAGAGCACCAACCACCTCAACACCCACCTTTGTCAGGAGGTTTTCAAACGCTCCAGCTTTATTATATATATAGCTTTGCCTCCTGCACCACCATGAGTGGTATGACTGTACAGGGGTGAGTAGCAGCCTCCGCTCTTCATGCTCTGGCTGGTAGGTGGGCTTCACCCGCCCAAGTAGGGAGGGTACAAAAGCTCATGTTGAGTGGGTTAGGTAGAGTAGGTTAGGTAGGGTGGGATAGGTGATTAGGGAGAGTTGGTTAGGTGGGATGGCTAAGGTTATGTGGATTAAGTAGAGTAGATTGAGTAGGTTATCTTGTGATGGGTAGGTTAGGGTGTCAAGATTTGGTTTAGTAGTTTAGGAAGTTTAGTTATGGTAGGGTGGCTTAGGTTGGGTAGTATTTTTTGATAAGGTGGGTTGGGTAGGGTAGATTAAGTAGGTTATATTGGGTAGGGTAGGTTTGGTTGTCAAGATTAGGTTGAATTGTTTAGGTAGATTATTCCAGGTAGGGTGGCTTAGGTTGAGTGGGTTTGGTAGGGTGGGGTAGGTAGAGTGGTTTAAGTAGGGTGCAATAGAGTGGGTTGAATAGCATAATTTATGTGTGGCTTAGGTGGGGTAGGTTAAGTAGATTGACTGTTAGAGGGTTGAATAGGTAGGTTGGGTAAAGTGGGATAGATAGGGTAGGGTTGGTGGGATTGGTTCGGTAGGCCAGATAGAGTACAGGCTGAGTTCAAGTTTTGAAATGGAAATTTCGAAAAATCTTGAGGCACTGAACAAAAAATTTCTTTTGTACTTTGCTGAGAAATGTGCGGTTCGAGAGTTAAAAATATTAGGGGGGTCCAGGAGGACCCCAAAGGTGAAATTGGTTATTTTTGCTTTTTTTTATTCACTTTTTAATCACTTTTGGTCATTTTTTGACATATGTCAACATCATTTCACAGTTCAGTGCGACTTTTCCGAAAGTCCCAAAAATCACACTACCCCCTCGAGTGCCCCCTGGATTTAATTTTTGGCTTGATGATACACCATCAGTCCAATCCATCCAGTTCTCATTTATGATAAATAGCCTTATTCCGATGTGCTGAGTAAGATTGTTCCTCTTGACTTTGCTTTGAAATCAAGCATTGAAAAGTTGAATAAATTGAGGGGGTCCTCGGTCCCTCCCAAGGAAAATTATGCAATATTTTTTTCCTTTTTTCATCACTTTCAATTATTGACTGACATATTCTAACATCATTATACCGTTCAGTGTGACTGCAGATTTTTCAAAATTGTCAAAAATAGCACAGCCCCACTCGAGTACCCCCTGGATTCAATTTTGGGTTTGATGGTGCACTATCAGGAGCATAGACACCATAATATTTCGGTATGTGATTCCAACATTAAAAACTTATGTGAAAAATACAGAGCCAATCGAATTTTGGCTGCAAAAATCCTTAATGATTAACTAAAATTGGCCAAAATCAAAAAATTGCCCTTCCATCCCCCCTATTGATTTTTGTTGGATTATTTCCACAACGCTAATGTTCCTTCTGGCTGCTGAATTCAGATTCAAGCATGAAAAAGCTGTGGTTGTGATTTTTGACCAGCAATGACTGTGATCTCAACAACAAAATCTGATTTTTGGTTGCCAAATTGTGATGGTTAAAAATTTCCTTGGCTAGAATTGGAAAAAATTGAATAACTGCCCTTACATTCCTCATACATCATCCAGTTATTATATGATGAATGACCTCATTTTGATGTGCTGAATAAGATTGTTCCTCTTGACTTTGCTTTAAAATTAACCATTGAAAAGGTGGAAAAATTGAGGGGTCCTGGGTAGCCCCCAAAGTAGAATATCTCTTATGTTATATATTTTTTTTTAAGATCACTTTGGATTATTTTTTGACATATTAAAACATCATTATTCCATCTAGTGTAACTGCAGATTTTTCAAAATTGTGAAAAATAACACAGCCTCCATTGAGTGCCGCCTGGATTCAATTTTGGGCTTGATAACCTGCAGCATAGATGGCGGGCTAGGTTACTTCAGCATCAGAAAATGATGTGAAAAATACAGAGCCAATCAAATCTTGGCTGCAAAAATCCTCAATAATGAACCAAAATTGGGCAAAATCGAAAAATCGCCCATGCTATTGAATTTTGTTGGTTAGTTTCCATGGGGCTAATGTTTTTCTAGCTGCCGAATCCAGATTCAAACATGAAAAAGCTGTTGGTGTGACTTATGACCGGCAATGAATGTGATCTCAACAACAAAATCTGATTTTTGGTTATCAAATTGTGAGGGTAAAAAATTTCTGTGGTCAGAGTTGGAAAAAAAATGGAATAATTGCCCTTACAACCCTCATACATCATCCCAAGTAGGGTGGGATAGGTAGAGTGGAGTTAAGTAGGATAGAGTAGTATGGATAGAGGATAGCAGAACAGGATGTTTGGGTCTAAGCATTGGTAATAACCTAGCAATCCAGAATGATGCACATCATAGAAATAGAGATTATGTAGGTAAAGTGAGGTGGGTTATGTGGGTTTTTTTTTGTTAAAATGTTTCAAGTATAGTTAGGTGGAATAGGCTAGATAGAGTGGAGTAGTTGGATTGGATAGGTGAGGTAGGGTGGGTAAGGTGTGGTAAGTTAGATAGCATGAGGTATGTTAGGTAGATTAGGTTGGATAGCATAATTTATGTAGGGTGGCTTGGGTGGAGTAGGTTAATTAGATGAACTGATAGAGGGTTGAGTAGGTAGGTTAGGTATAGAAGGACACAGAAGATAGATAGGGTACATTAGGTTTGGTGGGATTGGTTGGGTAGGCCAGGTAGAGTGGGGTAGGTTTAATCAGGTGTGCTAGATAGGATAGTAATACAGATGGATAGATGCTAGAGCTCGAGGAAACTTTTTTGAGGAATTTAGAGTAGTCACATGCCCCAGTTTGGCTAGGAATTTTTCAAATTTTGACTCTTGAGATTGTTTTCTAAAAATGAGGGGTCCGAGCCCCCTATTGCGAAAATCAATGGTTTGTCTATGCAAGGTGATGTTTCAGGATCTCCTGAATCGATTGATATGGAATTCGAAACTGTAGCAATTCCCCACTCAATTTTTCAAAATTTGAGGGGGCATCATCGACCCCGAAAATAAAAATTCCAAAAAATCAGTAATTTTCCCGATGCCTGCTAGTACTCTCACAGAATTTCTGATGAAAATTAGTATTGTCACATGCCCCAGTTTGGCTGGGAATTTCTCAAATTTTTATTACAAAGAAACTGATGAAAATTTCGTTCCCCTCTGCACCCCCCGCAAACAGGTCGACATTTTCTGTAGGGATCCAGTAGTGTTGAGGCGTTGAACAAAAAAGTTTTCTTGCACTCTGCTAAGAAATGTGCGGTTCAAAAGTTGAAAATATTGGGGGGTCCGGGAGCACCCCAAAAATGGAAAATTTCCAGATATCATAATTATTCCCATGGTTTCAACCACTTGTCGAACGAATTTACCAGAACCCTAACCACCACAACAACCACCCTTGTTCAAAGGAGGTTTTCAGATGCACCAGCTATAGTATATACAGGGTCCTACTTTATTTGGGGTGGGTTAGCATCCTCCACGCTTTGCGATCCTGCTGGGTTGTAGGCTTTGCCCGCCAAATCACCTTTTATGACTGTACTGTGTTGGGTAGCTGCCTCCACACTTCACGCTCCTGTATAGGACTGACTGTATAGAGTTGGGTTGTTGCCTCTGTGCTTTGTGCTCCAGGTGGAAGGTGGGCTTCACCCGCCCAAGTAGGTTGGGTAGGGTAGTTTAGGTAGGGTGAGTTGGATAGAGTTGGTTAGGTAGGATTGGATAGGTGAATAGGAAGAGTAGGTTAGGTAGGGTTAGTTAAGGTAAGGTGGGTTAGCTAGAGTAGGTTAAGCAGGGTGGGATAGGTAGAGTGGAGTTTAGTAGGATAGAGTAGTAGAGATAGATAGATGTCTGGGTCTAAGCATTGTTAATAACCTAGCAACCCAGAATGATGCACATCATAAAATTTCAAATTTTTATTGCAAAAAAACGGATGAAAATTCAGTTCCCCCCCGCAACACCTGTGACCCGGTCGAAATTTTATTCTAGCAATCTAGTAATGTTGAGGCGCTGAACAAAAAAGGTCCTTTGCACTTTGCTGAGAAATGTGCGGTTCAAAAGTTGAAAATATTGGGGGGGTCCGGGAGCCCCTCAAAATAAAATATTCTCATATATCATATTTTTTCCTATGGTTTCAACCACTTGTCAATCGAATCCGACAGAGCACCAACCACCTCAACACCCACCTTTGTCAGGAGGTTTTCAAATGCTCCAGCTTTATTATATATATAGCTTTGCCTCCTGCACCACCATGAGTGGTATGACTGTACAGGGGTGAGTAGCAGCCTCCGCTCTTCATGCTCTGGCTGGTAGGTGGGCTTCACCCGCCCAAGTAGGGAGGGTACAAAAGCTCATGTTGAGTGGGTTAGGTAGAGTAGGTTAGGTAGGGTGGGATAGGTGATTAGGGAGAGTTGGTTAGGTGGGATGGCTAAGGTTATGTGGATTAAGTAGAGTAGATTGAGTAGGTTATCTTGTGATGGGTAGGTTAGGGTGTCAAGATTTGGTTTAGTAGTTTAGGAAGTTTAGTTATGGTAGGGTGGCTTAGGTTGGGTAGTATTTTTTGATAAGGTGGGTTGGGTAGGGTAGATTAAGTAGGTTATATTGGGTAGGGTAGGTTTGGTTGTCAAGATTAGGTTGAATTGTTTAGGTAGATTATTCCAGGTAGGGTGGCTTAGGTTGAGTGGGTTTGGTAGGGTGGGGTAGGTAGAGTGGTTTAAGTAGGGTGCAATAGAGTGGGTTGAATAGCATAATTTATGTGTGGCTTAGGTGGGGTAGGTTAAGTAGATTGACTGTTAGAGGGTTGAATAGGTAGGTTGGGTAAAGTGGGATAGATAGGGTAGGGTTGGTGGGATTGGTTCGGTAGGCCAGATAGAGTACAGGCTGAGTTCAAGTTTTGAAATGGAAATTTCGAAAAATCTTGAGGCACTGAACAAAAAATTTCTTTTGTACTTTGCTGAGAAATGTGCGGTTCGAGAGTTAAAAATATTAGGGGGGTCCAGGAGGACCCCAAAGGTGAAATTGGTTATTTTTGCTTTTTTTTATTCACTTTTTAATCACTTTTGGTCATTTTTTGACATATGTCAACATCATTTCACAGTTCAGTGCGACTTTTCCGAAAGTCCCAAAAATCACACTACCCCCTCGAGTGCCCCCTGGATTTAATTTTTGGCTTGATGATACACCATCAGTCCAATCCATCCAGTTCTCATTTATGATAAATAGCCTTATTCCGATGTGCTGAGTAAGATTGTTCCTCTTGACTTTGCTTTGAAATCAAGCATTGAAAAGTTGAATAAATTGAGGGGGTCCTCGGTCCCTCCCAAGGTAAATTATGCAATATTTTTTTCCTTTTTTCATCACTTTCAATTATTGACTGACATATTCTAACATCATTATACCGTTCAGTGTGACTGCAGATTTTTCAAAATTGTCAAAAATAGCACAGCCCCACTCGAGTACCCCCTGGATTCAATTTTGGGTTTGATGGTGCACTATCAGGAGCATAGACACCATAATATTTCGGTATGTGATTCCAACATTAAAAACTTATGTGAAAAATACAGAGCCAATCGAATTTTGGCTGCAAAAATCCTTAATGATTAACTAAAATTGGCCAAAATCAAAAAATTGCCCTTCCATCCCCCCTATTGATTTTTGTTGGATTATTTCCACAACGCTAATGTTCCTTCTGGCTGCTGAATTCAGATTCAAGCATGAAAAAGCTGTGGTTGTGATTTTTGACCAGCAATGACTGTGATCTCAACAACAAAATCTGATTTTTGGTTGCCAAATTGTGATGGTTAAAAATTTCCTTGGCTAGAATTGGAAAAAATTGAATAACTGCCCTTACATTCCTCATACATCATCCAGTTATTATATGATGAATGACCTCATTTTGATGTGCTGAATAAGATTGTTCCTCTTGACTTTGCTTTAAAATTAACCATTGAAAAGGTGGAAAAATTGAGGGGTCCTGGGTAGCCCCCAAAGTAGAATATCTCTTATGTTATATATTTTTTTTAAGATCACTTTGGATTATTTTTTGACATATTAAAACATCATTATTCCATCTAGTGTAACTGCAGATTTTTCAAAATTGTGAAAAATAACACAGCCTCCATTGAGTGCCGCCTGGATTCAATTTTGGGCTTGATAACCTGCAGCATAGATGGCGGGCTAGGTGACTTCAGCATCAGAAAATGATGTGAAAAATACAGAGCCAATCAAATCTTGGCTGCAAAAATCCTCAATAATGAACCAAAATTGGGCAAAATCGAAAAATCGCCCATGCTATTGAATTTTGTTGGTTAGTTTCCATGGGGCTAATGTTTTTCTAGCTGCCGAATCCAGATTCAAACATGAAAAAGCTGTTGGTGTGACTTATGACCGGCAATGAATGTGATCTCAACAACAAAATCTGATTTTTGGTTATCAAATTGTGAGGGTCAAAAATTTCTGTGGTCAGAGTTGGAAAAAAAATGGAATAATTGCCCTTACAACCCTCATACATCATCCCAAGTAGGGTGGGATAGGTAGAGTGGAGTTAAGTAGGATAGAGTAGTATGGATAGAGGATAGCAGAACAGGATGTTTGGGTCTAAGCATTGGTAATAACCTAGCAATCCAGAATGATGCACATCATAGAAATAGAGATTATGTAGGTAAAGTGAGGTGGGTTATGTGGTTTTTTTTTGTTAAAATGTTTCAAGTATAGTTAGGTGGAATAGGCTAGATAGAGTGGAGTAGTTGGATTGGATAGGTGAGGTAGGGTGGGTAAGGTGTGGTAAGTTAGATAGCATGAGGTATGTTAGGTAGATTAGGTTGGATAGCATAATTTATGTAGGGTGGAAATATTGGGGGGTCCGGGAGCACCCCAAAAATGGAAAATTTCCAGATATCATAATTATTCCCATGGTTTCAACCACTTGTCGAACGAATTTACCAGAACCCTAACCACCACAACAACCACCCTTGTTCAAAGGAGGTTTTCAGATGCACCAGCTATAGTATATACAGGGTCCTACTTTATTTGGGGTGGGTTAGCATCCTCCACGCTTTGCGATCCTGCTGGGTTGTAGGCTTTACCCGCCAAATCACCTTTTATGACTGTACTGTGTTGGGTAGCTGCCTCCACACTTCACGCTCCTGTATAGGACTGACTGTATAGAGTTGGGTTGTTGCCTCTGTGCTTTGTGCTCCAGGTGGAAGGTGGGCTTCACCCGCCCAAGTAGGTTGGGTAGGGTAGTTTAGGTAGGGTGAGTTGGATAGAGTTGGTTAGGTAGGATTGGATAGGTGAATAGGAAGAGTAGGTTAGGTAGGGTTAGTTAAGGTAAGGTGGGTTAGCTAGAGTAGGTTAAGCAGGGTGGGATAGGTAGAGTGGAGTTTAGTAGGATAGAGTAGTAGAGATAGATAGATGTCTGGGTCTAAGCATTGTTAATAACCTAGCAACCCAGAATGATGCACATCATAGAAATAGAGATTATGTAGGTAAAGTAGGGTTAGTTTCGTGGGGTTTGTTTGTTAGAATAGTTCAAGTATAGTTAGGTGGAATAGGCTGGATAGAGTGAAGTAGTTAGATTGAATAGGTGTGGTAGGGTGGGTAAGGTGAGGTAGGTTAGATAGCATAATTTAGGTAGAGTAGGTTGGATAGCATAATTTATGTAGTTAATTCCATGATTTATGGAATTTCTTCCCCCCCCCCTGCACCACCTGGAACATGGTCGAAATTTAATTGTGAGGATCAAGTAATGTTGAGGCACTGAACAAAAAAATTCTTTCGCAGTTTGCAGAGAAATGTGTGATTTTAAAGTTGAAAATATTGGGGGGTTCGGGAGGACCTCCAAGGTAAAATCGGTTATTTTCGCTATTTTTATTCACTTTTTTATCACTTTTGATCATTTCTTGATATATGTCAACATCATTTCACAGTTCAGTGTGACTATAGATTTTTCGAAATTGCCAAAAATCATACAGCCCCTCTCGAGTACCCCTGGATTTAATTTTTGTTTTGATGATACACCATCAGCAGCATAGATGGCAGGTTACATGATTCCAACATTAAAAACTGATGTAAAAAATACATAGACAATCAATTCATGGCTTGCAATCCTCATAGCCAAATTGACAAAAATTGAATAATCACCCTCACATCCCCCCCTATATATTTTCATAGTTGATTTTTGCAGGACTCATGTTTTTTCGGCTGTTGAATTCGATTTTGAGCATAAAAAACCTGTAAGTGTGATCCATAACCAGCACTGTATATGAGGGTCCCCCCCATGGCCCCCTAATATTGGGAAATTAGTTATTTGACAGTTTTTCTGTGGGCTATTTTTGGTCCTAATTCCAATGATATCATCCATGAGATTAAAGGATTCACAGTTTTTGCTGGGAATTTTACACATTTATTTCAAAAAAATGAGGGGGCCGGGCCCCCTATTGGAAAAATTGATGTTTCGTCTGTGCAAGGCAATGTTTTGGGATCTTCTGAGTTGATTGAGCTGGGATTTGAAATTGTAGCTATTCCCCCCTCAATTTTCCAGAAATTGAGGGGGGCATATCAACCCTCAAAATGAAAATTCTGAAAAATAAATAATTTTCCCAATGCCTTTCAAGACTCCTAGAGACATCCTGATGGAAGTTGGTATTGTCACATGCCCCAGTTTGGCTGGGAATTTTTCAAATTTTCCATCATGCAAAAATCGTCAAAAATTCGGCTCCCCCCCGAACCCCACCCGACCCGGTCGAAATTTTATTCTAGCAATCTAGTAATGTAGGGGCGCTGAACAAAAAAGTTCTCTTGAACTTTGCTGAGAAATGTGCCATTCAAAAGTTGAAAATATTGGGGGGGTCCTGGAGCCCCCAAAATTAAAAATTACCAGATATCATAATTATTCCTATGGTTTCAACCACTTGTCAATCGAATCCAACAGAGCATCAACCACCAAAACAACCACCCTTGTCAGGAGGTTTTCAGACGCTCTGGCTATAGTATATATATAACTCACGCTTCGCGCTAGGCTGGGGCTTCGCCCCCTGCACCCCCATGAGTGGTATGACTGTACAGGGATGAGTAGCAGCCTCCACGCTTTGCGCTCCGGCTGGGAGGTGGGCTGTGCCCGCCCGAGTAGGTTAGGTACAGTGGTTTATGTTAGGTGGGTTAGGTAGAGTAGGTTAGATAGGGTGTGATAGGTGAATAGGAAGAGGGTAGGATAGTTTAGGTAAGGTGGATGAGGTAGAGTAGATTGAGTAGATTATCTTGAGAAGGGTAGGTTAGGGTGTCAATATTAGGTTAAATAGTTTAGGTAGGTTAGTTCAGGTAGGGTTGCTTAGGTTAGGTAGTTTTTTTTTATAAGGTGGGTTAGGTAGAGTAGATTATGTAGGTTATCTTGGGTAGGGTAGGTTGGGATTTCAAGATTAGGTTTAATAGTTCAGGTAGGTTACTTCAGGTGGGGTGGCTTAGGTTGAGTAGGTTGGGTAGGGTGGGGAATAATAATAATAATAATAAAAGCCTTTATTGGTTCCCAACACTATACAATAATACATAATAATATGTAGAAAGAATGAACATCTTTGCTAAACTGAAAATATTAAATAACATTACTGAATTAGCTAGCTTTTTTTCAAATAGTCCAAACTCCATTATTAGTATACAAGATTAAATAAAAAGAAAATGCAAAAATTTTCTTATCAATTTTTTTGTGGAAACCAGGTCCTTTATTGGACATAGGCCTCTCCCAGGTTCCTTCATCTATCTCTATCTTTTGCATACACTGCCCACCTATCATCAGTCACTTTCAAAATGTGGTCTTCCCATCTGAATCGCTGTCGTCCAATTTTCCTTCTCCTCCAGCTGGGCTTCCACAAAGTTAGACTCTTCGTCCACCTGCCATCCTCCAATCTAGCGACGTGACCTGCCCACTTCCACTTCAGATTCTTGATAGTCTTCAGTACATCGCCCAATTTTGTTATCGCCTTGATGGATCTATTCCTAACTCTATCTAGCCTCCTTACGTTCAGTATACTTCTTTCCATCGCCGTTTGAGTTCTTGCTATTTTCTGTAGTACTGCTTTCTTCAACGCCCAGGTTTGGGAGCCGTAAATAAGCGCAAGAAAAACACAAGTCTTTAATATCTGTGTCTTCTTAACAGTATCAATCTCCTTATTCTTGAGATTACTTTTCAATGACCAATATTTCCTCCATGCAATTGCACACATACGTTTCACTTCTTTGTCGGTTCTGTCAGTGAAAGCAATCAGTTGTCCTAGATAAATAATCTCTCTTGACCAATTCAATAAACAGCCATCAAGTGTTATGTCTACTGTTTCCCTATTAGTCATGAGATGTGTTTTCCCTGGATTTATAATGAGCCCTGCTTTCTCACTTTCAGCAGCCAAGTTGGTTATCATGATTTTTAGTTCCAATGGAGATTTGGCGATGAGAACAATGTCATCCGCAAAACGTGAATAATTTAGATATTGTCCTTGGATATTCAAACCATACCTATCCCACTTGAGACCACTAAAAATGTTTTGTAGAGCGGCATTGAAGAGAGACGGCGAGAGTGGGTCACCCTGTTTCACACCTTTCTGCACGCTGAAGATCTCACCTGGTGAATCTGATATTACTCATGCTTTACTATTGTTATATACATCCTTTATTATATTTAAGAAGGTTGCTGGAATCATTTCAAGCGACGTGAAGAGGAATGCATGTTTCAAACTATCAAATGTCTTTTCATAATCAATAAAGGCCAAGTAGACACCTATATTGAATTCCTCACATTTTTCTATGAGTTGACCAACTGCTTGAAGATGGTCAATCGTTGAGAATCCACTTCGAAATTCCGCCTGCTCGACTGGTTGACGCTCATTCATAATTGGTTGTAGGCGATATTGTAGCATTTTCATGAAGAGTTTCCCGAAACAAGATGAAATGCTTATTGGTCGATAGTTGTTAATGTCGTATTGATCTCCTTTCTTGAACAGTAGAATTATGTCTGATGTTTTCCACTGCTGAGGTACCGAATGTTCACTGAAGATTCTATCAAACAGACTGATTATTGTTTCTGAAGAGATCAAGTACAGTACTTTCAGCATCTCGTTTGTTATCCTATTGCCTCCTGCCATGGTATTGCTTTTCAAAGTACTTACAACTGTCTTCAGGTCACTTTCTTCAATTTTTGATACTTCTTCCTGCAAATTAATCTGCTCCAATACAACAGATAGGTGAATAGGAAGAGGGTAGGATAGTTTAGGTAAGGTGGATGAGGTAGAGTAGATTGAGTAGATTATCTTGAGAAGGGTAGGTTAGGGTGTCAATATTAGGTTAAATAGTTTAGGTAGGTTAGTTCAGGTAGGGTTGCTTAGGTTAGGTAGTTTTTTTTTATAAGGTGGGTTAGGTAGAGTAGATTATGTAGGTTATCTTGGGTAGGGTAGGTTGGGATTTCAAGATTAGGTTTAATAGTTCAGGTAGGTTACTTCAGGTGGGGTGGCTTAGGTTGAGTAGGTTGGGTAGGGTGGGGAATAATAATAATAATAAAAGCCTTTATTGGTTCCCAACACTATACAATAATACATAATAATATGTAGAAAGAATGAACATCTTTGCTAAACTGAAAATATTAAATAACATTACTGAATTAGCTAGCTTTTTTTCAAATAGTCCAAACTCCATTATTAGTATACAAGATTAAATAAAAAGAAAATGCAAAAATTTTCTTATCAATTTTTTTGTGGAAACCAGGTCCTTTATTGGACATAGGCCTCTCCCAGGTTCCTTCATCTATCTCTATCTTTTGCATACACTGCCCACCTATCACCAGTCACTTTCAAAATGTGGTCTTCCCATCTGAATCGCTGTCGTCCAATTTTCCTTCTCCTCCAGCTGGGCTTCCACAAAGTTAGACTCTTCGTCCACCTGCCATCCTCCAATCTAGCGACGTGACCTGCCCACTTCCACTTCAGATTCTTGATAGTCTTCAGTACATCGTCCAATTTTGTTATCGCCTTGATGGATCTATTCCTAACTCTATCTAGCCTCCTTACGTTCAGTATACTTCTTTCCATCGCCGTTTGAGTTCTTGCTATTTTCTGTAGTACTGCTTTCTTCAACGCCCAGGTTTGGGAGCCGTAAATAAGCGCAAGAAAAACACAAGTCTTTAATATCTGTGTCTTCTTAACAGTATCAATCTCCTTATTCTTGAGAATACTTTTCAATGACCAATATTTCCTCCATGCAATTGCACACATACGTTTCACTTCTTTGTCGGTTCTGTCAGTGAAAGCAATCAGTTGTCCTAGATAAATAATCTCTCTTGACCAATTCAATAAACAGCCATCAAGTGTTATGTCTACTGTTTCCCTATTAGTCATGAGATGTGTTTTCCCTGGATTTATAATGAGCCCTGCTTTCTCACTTTCAGCAGCCAAGTTGGTTATCATGATTTTTAGTTCCAATGGAGATTTGGCGATGAGAACAATGTCATCCGCAAAACGTGAATAATTTAGATATTGTCCTTGGATATTCAAACCATACCTATCCCACTTGAGACCACTAAAAATGTTTTGTAGAGCGGCATTGAAGAGAGACGGCGAGAGTGGGTCACCCTGTTTCACACCTTTCTGCACGCTGAAGATCTCACCTGGTGAATCTGATATTACTCATGCTTTACTATTGTTATATACATCCTTTATTATATTTAAGAAGGTTGCTGGAATCATTTCAAGCGACGTGAAGAGGAATGCATGTTTCAAACTATCAAATGTCTTTTCATAATCAATAAAGGCCAAGTAGACACCTATATTGAATTCCTCACATTTTTCTATGAGTTGACTAACTGCTTGAAGATGGTCAATCGTTGAGAATCCACTTCGAAATTCCGCCTGCTCGACTGGTTGACGCTCATTCATAATTGGTTGTAGGCGATATTGTAGCATTTTCATGAAGAGTTTCCCGAAACAAGATGAAATGCTTATTGGTCGATAGTTGTTAATGTCGTATTGATCTCCTTTCTTGAACAGTAGAATTATGTCTGATGTTTTCCACTGCTGAGGTACCGAATGTTCACTGAAGATTCTATCAAACAGACTGATTATTGTTTCTGAAGAGATCAAGTACAGTACTTTCAGCATCTCGTTTGTTATCCTATTGCCTCCTGCCATGGTATTGCTTTTCAAAGTACTTACAACTGTCTTCAGGTCACTTTCTTCAATTTTTGATACTTCTTCCTGCAAATTAATCTGCTCCAATACAACAGCGCTCTCAGATGTGTCCCGATATAGCTCTCTGAAGAATTCAGTAGCATTTTCAGAGATACCTTTCCTATTCCTTACAATCCTGCCACGTCTATCTTTGACTCCAACTTTCCATTCTTTACCATCAAACAATTGTTTCCTCAATTTCTTTGTTGATCCACTGGTGTCCAATACATTTTTATAATTCTGTCTTCAAATGTCCTAATATCCTTTCTAATATGGTATCTTGCTAATTTGCAAAGCATATTAAACTCAATTCGTTCATGGAAACTTTTGTTCTTTTTCTTCTTCATTCCTTCTCTTTCAACAATCAATTGTTTAGTTTCATTGGTTATTTTCCTCATCTTTGTACTTATTATAGGTTCAAAAGCATTTTATATGATGCTTTCCAATCTATTGTAGCTCTCTTGCAGACATACACCTCTTTGTTCACGCCAATACTGCAATTCCAATTCAAATTGTCCTTGTTCATTTGCTTTGAAAATATTCCCTACTACTTCTCCATTCCATTCTCTTTTTGGCCTCCTTTTGAAGGAATCTTCTGTCAATTCAATGGATATGAGTCTGTGATCTGTATAACATTTCAGACTCCCTGAAATCTCAAACTGCTTCACAATTCCATTGTGCCTAGTCAGCACATAATCTATTTCATTTTTAAACAATTGAGTTGGTGAAATCTAAGTCCACTTCTTATCAGCTCGTTTCTTGAAGAATGTATTAACTATTTTTAATCCTTGCTCTTGACAGAAATCCACCAGTCTTTGTCCAGCTTCGTTCCTTGTCCCATAGCCATATTTCCCTACTGTAAGCCTCTCTTCCTGCTTTCCCACCTGACAGTTGAAGTCACCAATAATCAAAGTTATACGTTTCCAATTGTTTCTTTCCCTGCTTAGAGCTGCGGTGAATGAATTGTAAAATGATTCGTGCTCAGCTTCCTCAGCCATTGAAGTAGGAGCATAAACTTGGTAAATATGTAACAGTTTTCCCTGAGTTTTCAACTTCAGCAATGCTATTCTTTCGGATATACCTTTGAACTCTACAATTTTCGTCTTAAACTCCTTTCTAACAAGGAATCCAACACCTTCATGACCTGGTGTTTCACTAAAATGGTGGAAAATGAATCCACTGCTCCTTTCAATTATTTTTTCGGAGTATCTCCTTACTTCTGCTATACCAAGGATATCAATGCTAGATTCCTTCAATGCTTCCTCTAGTTCAATGAGTCGATCTTCTGTCTTGAGTGTTCTCACATTGAGTGTGCCTATAATTGAACCTGGGAGGTTTTGGTCTTGATTCCCCTTGATGACCAGTCGTTCTGGGGAATAACTATTTCCTGAGTTCCTTACTTTAGATATTGTCCTCTTGTTTTTGTTGGTTGGTAGCCTGGTTTCCACATTTTCCTATTCATCCTGTTTTTTTGTTTCTTCTGATCTTGAATCCTCCTCGCGTTTTGCTTCCGATTGCTCGTTTTGATGGTCTTCTTCTTTAGTTTTATCAATATTTTTTGTTAGGAATCTTTCAAGGCTGCTTTCATTGGACTTTTTCCCCTCCTTCTTTGTCTGATGATCACGGGATTCCTTGCATTCTCCTTGTTTTGGACTCGGTGATGCCTCTTCACTTCTCGCTCACTTAGAGGAGTTTGACTCTTGCTTTTGCAATTCCTCCAGGGAAAGAAGGGTACCATCAACCTTCAACTTATCTCCAATCATGAAAACTTTCCTTCCTTCTTTTTTTAAACTCAAAAGGTGTGGGAATAATTCCTTCCTGATAGCCCTTGTCTCAACTGAAAAGTCCTCCTTGATTTGAATATTTTTAAATTCTTGTTTTTCTTGAAGCTTTCTTTTTCCTCTCAATATCGTGTTCTTCGTTATGAGTGAATTGAATTTTTACAATAATAGGTGAGTTCTCCTTATTCCTGTTTGTTTTCCACAATTCTCTGATGAAATTCCCGTTGAAATCAGGAACCAGAAACCGCAAAATGTTTATTACTTCTTGATTCATAGTGAAAAGCTCTTTACTTCCAACACCGAAAAGCAACAAGTTAAACTTCCTATCTCTTTCTTCATTTCATCTGTCCTTATTCGAACTTTCTTGCTTTAGGCGGGAGATTTCAACTTTAATCTCATCTATTTCTTTTCAAAGAGAACTATTCAATTCGTTGACCTTCTCATCCAAATCATCTAGCTTCTGTAGTTTTCCTAGAATTTGATCCAATTTATCCTCAATCTGAGTCAATGCGTACAGCAGTTTGTTAGTTACGGTAATAACTTACTCTACTTGACTTATGAAAACTCCATCGACGAAATTTATGCTAATTACCTACTACACCTCAGTCCTATCTGGGGATGAGCTGCCGATCAAACGGAATTGTTGGACTAAAGATGCACAGCACTCAATTACGCCGCCCTCTCCTGAGGGTCGAGCCGTTACAATCACAACCCAGACTTGGATGAAGATAAAGCAATACTTGAGTAGAAATCGATTCCGATGTCAACAATCGATCCACTGCATGACACTTCGATTCTAGTTGGCGAAATCGACTCGCTGTCACTGCCAAGTTCGCTGTCAAGGTCGCCTGCACTCGACTCCTTATCTCTGACTACACTAAAAATAGCTGCTGTCGTAGAAATGTAATAGAAT
The DNA here is from genome assembly GCF_014356525.2 of Nilaparvata lugens. Classification (NCBI taxonomy): domain Eukaryota; kingdom Metazoa; phylum Arthropoda; class Insecta; order Hemiptera; family Delphacidae; genus Nilaparvata; species Nilaparvata lugens. Next base: position 51,304,510 of record NC_052518.1, read on the forward strand.
GCCTGCATTGGGAAAATGGCATCTCTGTGGAGAATGTTTATGCTTTCAAAAAAACTATGGTAACTACTTACGATTTTTTAAACTTGGATGTTCAGGTATGGTATCACAATTTATACTTGAACTACGATAACACACTTTATAAATTCGTTTTTAAACTTAACATACTAAATTTGTCAAAAACTCATGGAGCAATCCACTCAACTAACCATGTAGCGCAGATGGATGGGGTAGGTAGAGTAGTTTAAGTAGGGTGCAATAAAGTAGGTTGAATAGCATAATTCATATAGGGTGGCTTGATTGGGGTAGGTTAAGTAGATTTACTGATAGAGGGTTAAAAAAGTAGGTGAGGTATAGGAGGATAGATAGGTGGGGTTGGTGGGATTGGTCTGGTAGGCCACGTAGAGTATAGTCTAGGTTCAAGTTTTGAAATGGAAATTTCGAAAAATCCATAGTTTTCCTGGAGCCTGCTGGGACTCCTAGAGATTTTACTGTGCTGGGTAGGATAGTAGTTTAGTAGTTTGAGTTTAGTGATTTCAGTATTGAATAGTGAACTCAAAAACTGCCTTTGCATATCTCATATGTCTTTCCATACAGTTTTTATATAATAAATAGCCCCATTTCAATGTGCTCAACATGATAGTTTCTTATCATGTTTCTTATGACTTTGCTATGAAATTGGACATTGGAAAGTTAAAAAATTTAGGGGGCCCTGAGTAACACCAAAAATTGAATCTCTTGTATTTGATAATAGTGCCTCCTGGATTAGATTAATTACATGTTCTATTATGCAGCATGGACAGCTAGTTATGTGATCTAAACAATGAAATATGATCTGAAAATCACAGAACCCATGAAATTTTGACTGCAACATTGTGGGTGTCAAAAATTTTCTAGGCCAAAATTGAAAAAAATCGAGAAATTGCCCTTACATCCCTCATATATCGATCCATCCAGTTCTCATTTATGATAAATAGCCTTATTTCGATGTGCTATGTGAGATTCTTTCTTTTGACTTTGCTATGAAATCAAGCATTGAGAAGTTGAATAAATTGAGGGGGTCCTTGGTTCCCCCCAAGGTAAATCCTGTCATATTTTTTTCATTTTTCAACACTTTCAATTATTGTTTGACATATTCTAACATCATTATACCGTTCAGTGTGACTGCAGATTTATCAAAATTGTCAAAAATAACACAGCCCCCCTCGAGTACCCCCTAGATTCAATTTTGGGTTTGATGGTGCACTATCAGGAGCATAGACACCATAATATTATTTCGGTATGTGATTCCAACATTGAAAACTTATGTGAAAAATACAGAGCCAATCGAATTTTGGCTGCAAAAATCCTTAATAATTAACCAAAATTGGCCAAAATCAAAAAAATTGCCCTTGCATCCCCCCTATTGAATTTTGTTGGATTATTTCCACAAAGCTAATGTTCCTTCTGGCTGCTGAATTCAGATTCGAGCATGAAAAAGCTGTGGTTGTGATTTTTGAACAGCAATCACTGTGATCTCAACAACAAAATCTGATTTTTGGTTGCCAAATAGTGAGGGTTAAAAATTTCTGTGGCCAGAATTGGAAAAAAATTGAATAACTGCCCTTACATTCCTCATACATCATCCCATCGAGTTATTATATGATGAATGACCTCATTTTGATGTGCTGAATAAGATTGTTCCTCTTGACTTTGCTGTAAAATTAACCATTGAAAAGGTGGAAAATTTGAGGGGGTCCTGGGTAGCCTCCAAAGTAGAATATCTCTTATGTTATTTACATGTTCTATTATTTTAAATTTATTTTTTTTGGTTTTTTTTTATAAATGTAATTTTTATAAATTTTTTTTTAAGATCACTTTGGATTATTTTTTGACATATTAAAACATCATTATTCCATCTAGTGTAACTGCAGATTTTTCAAAATTGCCAAAAATCACACAGCCCCCCTTAAGTGCCCCCTGGATTTAATTTTGGGTTTGATGATGCACTATCAGCAGCATAGATGGGGGGTTAAGTGATTCCAACATCAAAAACTGATGTGAAAGATACAGAGACAGTCATATCTTGGCTACAAAAACCCTGGAGAATGAGCCAAAATTGACAAAAATAAAAAAAAACACACTCCCACCACCACTATTGTTTTTTTCGGTTAGTTTTCCCGGGAGTAATGTTTTTTCAGTTGCTGAATTCTATTTTGAGCATAAAAACCATGTAAATGTGATCCATGACCTGCACTGTATATGAGGGTCCCCCCACACCCCCCTAGAATTAAAAATTTTGTTATTCAACAATTTTTCTGTGGGTTATTTTTGGTCCCCTTCCCAATGATATCATCCATGAGATTATAGGATTCACAGATTTTGCTGAGAATTACACAGTTTTTTTCTGATTCTTCTTTCAAAATAATGAGGGGGCCAGGCCCCCTTTATGAAGAATCGATGTTTCGTCTGTGCGAGGCAAAATTGAGGGGGGTGTCATTGACCATAAAAAATGAAAATTTCGAAAAATCAATGATTCTCTCGATGCCTGCTAGTACTCTTACAGACTTTCTGATGAAAGATAGTATTGTCACATACCTCAGTTTGGCTGGGAATTAAGCATAAAAAACCTGTAAGTGTGATCCATAACCAGCACTGTATATGAGGTTCCCCCCCATTGACCCCCTAGAATTGAGAAATTTGTTATTTGATAGTTTTTCTGTGGGTCATTTTTGATCTTCTTTCCAATAAGATTATCAATGAGATTATAGGATTCACAGATTTTGCTGGGAGTTTTACACTTTTTTTCTGAAGTTTTTTTCAAAAGAATGAGGGGGCCGGGTCTCCTATTGAGAAAAATTGATGTTTTGTCTTTGCAAGGAAATGTTTTGGGATCTTCTGAGTCAATTGAGCTGATGAATGACCTCATTTTTATGTGCTGAATAAGATTGTTCCTCTTGACTTTGCTATAAAATTAACCATTGAAAAGGTGGAGAAATTGAGGGGGTCCTTGGTAGCCCCCAAAGTAGAATATCTTATATATTTTTTTGACATATAAAAACATCATTATACCATTTGGGTAACTGCAGATTTTTCAAAATTGCCAAAAATCACACAGCCCCCTTCAAGTGCCACCTGGATGTAATTTTGGGGTTTCTGATACACTATCAGCAGCATAGACGGCAGGTGGAGTGATTCAAACATTGAAAACCAATGTGAAAAATACTGAGATGGTCAATTCTTGGCTGCAAAAATCCTGAAAAATGAGTCAAAATTGATCAAAATCAAAAAATCACCCTCCCACCATCCCCTTTTGTTTTTTTTTGGGTTAATTTTCGCGTGAGTAATGTTTTTTCGGCTGCCGAATTCGATTTTGAGCATAAAAAACCCTGTGTATGTGATCCATAACCAGCACTGTATATGAGGTTCCCCCCCATTGACCCCCTAGAATTGAGAAATTTGTTATTTGATAGTTTTTCTGTGGGTCATTTTTGATCTTCTTTCCAATAAGATTATCAATGAGATTATAGGATTCACAGATTTTGCTGGGAGTTTTACACTTTTTTTCTGAAGTTTTTTTCAAAAGAATGAGGGGGCCGGGTCTCCTATTGAGAAAAATTGATGTTTTGTCTTTGCAAGGAAATGTTTTGGGATCTTCTGAGTCAATTGAGCTGATGAATGACCTCATTTTTATGTGCTGAATAAGATTGTTCCTCTTGACTTTGCTATAAAATTAACCATTGAAAAGGTGGAGAAATTGAGGGGGTCCTTGGTAGCCCCCAAAGTAGAATATCTTATATATTTTTTTGACATATAAAAACATCATTATACCATTTGGGTAACTGCAGATTTTTCAAAATTGCCAAAAATCACACAGCCCCCTTCAAGTGCCACCTGGATGTAATTTTGGGGTTTCTGATACACTATCAGCAGCATAGACGGCAGGTGGAGTGATTCAAACATTGAAAACCAATGTGAAAAATACTGAGATGGTCAATTCTTGGCTGCAAAAATCCTGAAAAATGAGTCAAAATTGATCAAAATCAAAAAATCACCCTCCCACCATCCCCTTTTGTTTTTTTTTGGGTTAATTTTCGCGTGAGTAATGTTTTTTCGGCTGCCGAATTCGATTTTGAGCATAAAAAACCCTGTGTATGTGATCCATGACCAGCACTGTATATGAGGGTCCCCCCCACGCCCCCATAAAATCAAAAATTTCATTATTCAACCATTTTCTGTGGGTTATTTTTGGTCCCCTTCCTAATTATATCATTCATGAAATTGTGAGATTCACAGTTTTGGCTGGGAATTTCACATTTTTTTTCTATAAAATTTTCTTCAAATGATGAGGGAGCCAGGCCCCCTATTGACAAAATCGATGCTTCCCCTGTGCAAGGTCATGTTTTAGAACTCTCTGAGTCGATTGAGCTTGAATTCAAAACTGAAGCCATCCCTCCCAAATTTTTCAAAAATTGAGGGGGGCATCATTGACCCCCAAAATGGAAATTTCGAAAAATCCATAATTTTCCCAATGCCTGCTGGAACTCCTAGAAACTTTCAAATGAAATTTGGAGTTGTCACATGCCCCAGATTGGCTGGGAATTTTTCAAATTTTGACTTGAGATTGTTTTCAAAAAAATTAGGGGTCCAAGCCCCCTATTGCTGAAATCGATGTTTCGTCTGTGCAATGCGATGTTTTAGGATCTCCAGAGTCGATTGAGTTGGAATTCGAAACTGTACCGATTCCCCCCCTCAATTTCCAAAAATTGAGGGGGCCATCATCAACTCCCAAAATGAAAATTTCGAAAAATCAATAATTTTCCCGATGCCTGCTAGTACTCTTACAGACTTTCTGATGAAAGATAGTATTGACACATGCCCCAGTTTGGCTGGGAATTTTTCAAATTTTTATTACAAAGAAACTGATGAAAATTCAGTTATCCCCCACACCCCCCACGACACAGTCGAAATTTTATTCCCACAATCTAGTAACATTGAGGCAGTGAACAAAAAAGTTCTCTTGCACTTTCCTGAGAAATGTGCGGTTCAAAAGTTGAAAATATTGGGGGGGTCCGAGAGCCCCCCCAAAATGATAAATTCTCAGGTATCATAATTATTCCTATGGTTTCAATCACTTGTCAATAGAATCCAACAGAGCACTAACCACCACAACAACCACCCTTGTCAGGAGGTTTTCAAACACTCCGGCTTTAGTATATATTTAACTTGTGCTTTCACGCTCGGCGGGGGCTTAGCCCCCTGCACCCCTATTTGGAGTGCATCATCTTTTATGACTGTACAGGGGTGAGTAGCAGCCTCCGTGCTTAGCGCTCCGGCTGGGAGGCAGGCTTTGCCCCCCCAAGTAGGTTGGGTACGGTAGTTTCTGTTGGGTGGGTTAGGAAGAGTAGGTGAGGTAGTCTGGGATTGGTGATTAGGGAGAGTTGGTTTAGGTAGGATAGCTTAGGGAAGGTGGATTAGGTAGAGTTGATTGAGTAGGTTATCTTGGGTAGGGTGAGTTAGGGTGTCAAGATTGGGTTTAATAGTTTAGGAAGGTCAGTTATGTTAGGGTGGCTTAGGTTTGGTAGTATTTTTTGATATGGTGGGTTAGGTAGGGTAGATTAAGTAGGTTATATTTTGTGGGGTAGGTCAGGTTTTCAATATTAGGTTGAATAGTTTAGGTAGGTTATTTCCGGTAGGGTGGCTTAGGTTGAGTAGGTTGGGTATGGTGGGGTAGGTAGAGTAGTTTAAGTAGGGTGCAATAGAGTGGGTTGAATAGCATAATTCATGTAGGGTGGGTTAGGTGAGGTAGGTTAAGTAGATTGACTCATAGAGGTTCGAATAGGTAGGTTAGGTAAAGGAGGATGGATAGAGTAGAGTTGGTGGGATTGGTTTGGTAGGCCAGGTAGAGTATAGGCTGGGTTCAAAATTTGAAATGGAAATTTCGAAAGATCCATAGTCATCTTAGAGCCTGCTGGGACTCCTAGAGACTTTCCTGTGCTGGGTAGGATAGTAGTTCAGTAGTTCGAGTTTAGTTATTGCAGTATTGAATAGTGAACTCAAAAACTGCCTTTGCATCTCTCATATTTCTTCCCATACTGTTTCATATTACAGTAATCAATAATTCATCTGTGCAAAGTGATGTTTCAGGATTTCCAGAGTTGATTGAGTTGGAAATCGAAACTGTAGTGATTCCTCCCCTTAATTTTCCAAAAATTGAGGAAGACATCATTGACCCTAAAAATGGGAATTTCGAAAAATCAATGATTTTCCAGATGCCTGCTAGTACTCTCACAGACTTTCTGATGGAAGTTAGTATTGTCACATGCCCCAGTTTGGCTGGGAATTTTTCAAATTTTCAATACTGAAAAAAAATTATGGGAATTTTGTTCCCCCTCACAACCCCTGAAACATGGTCGAAATTCTATTGTGAGGATCAAGTAATGTTGAGGCACTGAACAAAAAATTTCTTTTGGACTTTGCTGAGAAATGTGCAGTTCAAAAGTTGAAAAAATAGGGGGGGGGTCCTGGAGGACCCCCAAGGTAAAGTCGTTTTTTTGTGCTATTTTTTATTCACTTTTTTATCACTTTCAATTATTTTTTGACATATATCAACATCATTCCACAGTTCAGTGTGACCTCAGATTTTTTAAATTGCCAAAAATCACACAGCCCCCCTCGAGTGCCCCCTGGATTTAATTTTCGGATTGATGATACACTATCAGCAGCATAGATGGCAGGTTATGTAATTCCAACATTGAAAAATGATATAAAAAATACATAGACCATCAATTCATGACTGCAAAAATCCTCAAATATTAGGCAAAATTGACAAAAATCGAAAAATCACCCTTGCATCCCCCCCTATATATTTTCATGGTTAGTTCCCGCGGGACTGATGTTCTTTTGACTGCTGGATTCGATTTTGAGCATGAAAAATCTGTAAGTGTGATCCATAACCAGCACTGTTTATGGGGGTCCCCCCACGCCACCCTGGAATTTCTAAATTTGTTATTTGACAGTTTTCCTGTGAGTAATTTTCGGTCCTCTTCCCAATGATATCATCCATGAGATTATAGGTTTCACAGTTTTTTGAGTTGGAATTCGAAACTGTAGTGATTCCCCCCTCAATTTTCTAAAAATTGAGGGTGGCATCATTGACCCTAAAAATGGAAATTTCGTAAAATCAATGATTCTCCCGATGCCTGCTAGTACTCTCAAAGATTTTCTGATGAAAGTTAGTATTGTCACATGCCCCAGTTTGGCTGGGAATTTTTCAAATTTCCATTACAAAAAAACTTATGATAATCTCGTTCACCCCCACACCCCCTGGGACACGGTCGGAGTTTTATTGTGAGGATCAAGTAATGTTGAGGCACTGAACAAAAAATTTCTCTTGCACTTTGCTGAGAAAAGTTGAAAATATTGGGGGGGTCCAGGAGGACGCCTAAGGTTAAATCTGTTATTCTTGCTATTTTTATTCACTTTTTTATCACTTTTGATCATTTTTTGACATATGTAAACATCATCTCACAGTTCAGTGTGACTGCAGATTTTTCAAAATTGCCAAAATTCACACAGCCCCCCTCGAGTGCCCCCTGGATTTAATTTTCGGTTTGATGATACACTATCAGCAGCATGGATGGCCGGTTACGTGATTCCAACATTGAAAACTGATGTAAAAAATACATAGACCATCAATTCATGACTGCAAAAATCCTTGAATATCAGCCAAAATTGACAAAAATCGAAAAATTGCCCTTGCATCCCCCTCTTTATATAAACATGGTTTTTTTTCTCAGGACTGATGTTTTTTTGACTGCTGAATTTGATTTTGAGCATAAAAATACCTGTAAGTTATAAGACAGTTTTTCTGTGGGTTATTTTTGGTCCTCTTTACAATGATATTATTCAAGGGATTAAAGAATTCACAGTTTTTGCTGGGAATTTCACACTTTTTTTTCTGAAATTTTTTTTTAAAAAATGAGGGGGCCGGGCCCCCTATTGAAAAAATCGATGTTTCGTCTGTGCAAGGCGATGTTTTGGTATCTTCTGAGTCGATTGAGCTAGGATTCGAAACTGTAGCTATTCACCCACAAAATGAAAATTTTGAAAAATCAATAATTTTTCCAATGCCTGCTAAGACACCTAGAGACATCCTGATGGAAGTTGGTATTGTCAGATGCCCCAGTTTGGCTGGGAATTTTTCATATTTTTCATCATGGAAAAATCATCGAGAATTAAGCTCCCCCCCACACCACACCCAACCCAGTTGAAATTTTATTCTAGCAATCTAGTAATGTAAGGGCGCTGAACAAAAAAGTTCCCTTGAACTTTGCTGGTAAATGTGCCGTTCGAAAGTTGAAAATATCGTGGGGGTCCTGGAGCACCCCCAAAATAGAAAATTTCCAGATATCATTATTATTCCCATGGTTTAAACCACTTGTCAATCGAATCCAACAAAGCATTAACCACCAAAACACCCACCCTTGTCAGGAGGTTTTCAGACGCTCCAGCTATAGTATATATATAACTCGCACTTCTCGCTCGGCAGGGACTTTGCCCCCTGCACCCCTATTTGGGGTGGGTCAGCAGCCTCCGCGCTTTGCGCTCCAGCTGGAAGGCGGGCTTTGCCCACTCAATCGTCTTTTATTACTGTATAGTGTTGGGTAGCAGCTTCTGCACTTAGTGCTCCAGCTGGGATGCGGGCTTTGCCTGCCCAATCATTGGCAGGTTAGGTAGGGTGGGTGGTGTGCCGAGCACTAATTTTAATTCAGGCCTTCTCCCAAGTTATAATAGTAAATTTAATACGCAATAGACTAGAGCCATTATTGTAAGTGAGTTAGCGAAATAAATTATTTCCTCTCTCTATTATGAACGACCATGACTTCGAGTTTCCCATGATAGATATTTAAAAATTGTGGCTCCGAGTCGTCGAGGAATGTAGATTATGGAATTATCTCTAAAACTTAGCCTTCCTGTCGCAACATGGAGTGCGATAAGCTGGAAAACAGCAAGCATTGAAATTATAACAAACTACCGATTTTGCAGTTACTATTTGGTCCAAAGGCTCTAGAAGCCATGCGACGATTGGTCAAATTGATTTCCTTCGCCCAATAGGAGACCTGTTTCTAAATACAGTAGTGGGGGGGATTCCCCAGCCGCGAGACCAGATTACGTTTCGGAGGACACTTTGCTAGGAGCACTACGAGAGTAAAGATGTAGTCATTATGTTTCACCCTTTTTGGGCAGGTTTACAAGTTTAAATCATTAGTTAATGTAGGAGCTAGTTTTATTTTTATTAAAGTTTAAATTTTCTAGTAGTGCCATGTCCTGAAAAGTTTAATTGTGTTCCTTCATCATGTACGAATAATTGTTTCTTCAAATAACCGCCAAAGTATGTAGAATAAGGTTAAAATATAATTTAGGGAATTTAATTGATTGAAACTTCCATAAGAGTAATGTATTAACAAAGCCTGTTATTTTTCAAGTTAATAATATTGATTGAGAATAATCCTTTTGATTTTATTAGTGATGGAAGATAATTATAAATTTTTTTTTCTAAAGAAGTATAGAAAGTTTTCAGTTACGTTACATTTGAGTTATTGTTTCTGGAAATATATTATCGTAGAGTATTGCTGAAAGTCAGGAAGATAGCCTTTAAATTGGAATGAGATTTTTAAGATTATGTTCATATTGAGTTTAAGACTCAATTTTATATTTTTCTGACTGTGTTTTCTCATGGCGTTAAGGCTTTTAACTGAACGATAATTTATTAAATTATAACAGAACTTTTGAATTATTTGTGAAGAAAGATCCATTAATTCTGATACAAAGAATCAGTAGTTTAAAGATAAAAATCTATATAAGATGAGGATTCAAATAGAATGAGAGAATTTCATTAATTGTAATCAATAGATAACTCCTGTTTTAGCTTTTGATGAATTGTAGGAAGAGTTAGAAATTAATGCTGTAATACATTGTAATGAAGACACCCGTTCAGACGACAGGTCTAGGGACATAAGAGGACGTCGCCGTCAAGCCAAATTCAACCCATAAAAGTTCACCGCCAAAAACAAGGTACTGTAACCCCGACGATAAAGCAACGTACAGACCAACGAAAGTGCAGTGTAGTGAAACAAAGGTTCATTCGAGAATGTCAATCAAAAGTGGGGATTCAAAATTATTAGGAAATGGGTTATATGGGTTACTATCGACGAAATTTGGGTTCAACGGGTTTTTCTTTCTTGAGTAATTTCATGTTGAAATTAATTTGTTATTTTATGACTGATATTGTTTGGTTTTGTGACGTATTGCTATCTAAACGGGGATAGTAATGCGCCCCCGAATCAGATGAAGAATGTCAACAAAGTAACACTCATGAAATTGTTGTTTCTGTTGTTCGATTTTAGTTGCCAATGTTTATTGAAGCTGTTTGTATTTTTTAATTACTTCAAAGTGTAGTGTTAGTTTATAGTAGAAACCTAGTAAATCAGGCATGGCAAGATTAATTGAAGTTTTCTTGACTCTAGCCCGTTCATCTGCATGAATTAGGTATAGACTCAGGTATTTTCTAGATGTGTCGGCCTATTTCTAAATTCTAAATTTTATTCAAAATTATCTTTTTTATCATCTTTTAAAAGGTGATAAAACATCTGCGCCGACTCTGCTACAGAGCATTTTATACCTCTGAAATTCAAATTTAAAAAACAAAATCAAATTTTGAGTCGATACTCAATAATTCATTCTGTGAACGTGTTAACTGTCAATATTTTGGGTTTGGAGTTGAATGAATAATATTTATAGTTGCTACTCCAATTTTTCTGAAGTTTAAATAATTGTAGATGAAATAGGAATGTTATTCAGTTCAGTAAATCCATTAAAATGAAAATCTTTTGAAGTTCTTAAAGATAAAGTTAGGTATCATTGAAGCTCAAGTTGAAAGTATTCTAAAACTTTATATTGAAATTGATTATTGACAAATTAAAGGTTTAACGGTAGAATGAAAATTAGTAGAAGAAACTAGCATAGGTGAAAAACAACTGATTCTAAGTGCTGAATAAATTTTTTGCATTCTGTAATTCCGTGAATGATGATAGAAATTATTGTAATGTCAACGTACGTATTCTGGTCTCACGTCTGGTAGTTGAATATCATTATAGTAGTAGTGAAAGTGAATATTGAGATTTTAAAGGTCAACCCAAGTAAATTAGGAAAATTCGGAAATTATTATGGGAGAATGTTTGAGGAAAATAGGAAATTTTTTTTGATAAGTTTAGGTAGATCGAAGGTAGTCAGAGAATAAATAGGAAACTGTTTTATTAGTTATTGTTGATATGTAGTTTTGAAAAGTTGATGAGTAGTTTTGGCCTTGAGATGTTTAAACTAAATAATTAGATATTGTAGATTAAAGTTGAAACGATGATCAAATCCTTGGGAATTTGTATAAAAATAAGTTGTTTGAGATGAGGTTGTTAAGTCCCTTTATCAGTAATGTTTATTCTCGAAAAGGCGAATCAGTTTTATTATTAGAAATATTTTTTTAGGTGTGATTTTTGCGGTAGGCATGCGTAGTGATAGTGTAAAAATCCGTTGTGTTGATGACGTTTCCTGTAGGCTGTGGGGAATTTTTTTGTTTAGTTGAGACTCAAGATTTAGAGGAGGACACGGGGATGTCCTGCCTATGTCTGTTGTTGTTGAATTTAGGTAATCGGCGCGAGTGTAGGTCCGTGTCCAGAGAGAACGGAGCACTGCCCGAAAGTTGTCCATGTAACAAATCAAGGAATTTAGCTGTGACTAACCTTGCAAATTTGTACGGTGGAATTGTTTAATTTTAGCGAAAGGCACCGAAGATGGTGTGAGCTGAGATTTTTTTGTATCTAGTAAACGGTCTGGTTCATTCGAGAGTTATGGGGCTCGTCAGTAGAATAACGTAAACCGAAATCTAGAATATTTAGTGAGTCTTCGTAGTGATTGTAAGGAAAACAATCAGCGTAATGCAGTTTAGGGAAGCCCAGTCAAAAGGTTCGTTAATGTTTGGTAGGAAAGTCAGCCGCAAAAACACAAGTAATAATTAGTAAAAAAAAGGGGTAATATTGAGTTTAAAGTTGCTTAGAAGTTTGGTATGGTAACGAAAATTGAAGGTTTTAGACAATGAATATTTAAAGTGATTAGTTAAGGTATACAAATAAAATAACAGAGAAACTTTTTCGAGTACCTAGGTAATGTTAAAATGGTTATCAGTGAAAGTAGAAATAAATATTGGAACAGTACTGAACGGGTTAAATCAAAATAAAATTAACAGTGAAATTCTTCTAGTTGAATTTGAAATGAAGGTAGAAATATGTAGGAAAATTCGTGTCAAAAAGGAAATAGAATTTTGTGTTGGGAAAATTAAATTGAGGTAATTAATAGTAGTAGGACCCTTTAGAGATAAGTAGTCAAAAAGAATTAATAAATAAAAAAAAAAAATAGGAAAATCTTTATGAAATGATAAATTATTTAATGATTAATAGTAAAATTGCAATCAAGTTTTCCATGTGAATAAGTTGGGATGTTTTGCGATCTAGTAGAGTAATTGAAACTAGTTGGATATGAAGTTTATTGTTGAGAAATAATTATGTGAGGCTCCAGTAAGGTTGAAAATGTCAGTGAACTTGAGAATCAGTAATAGTGTAATAGTAGTCTATTAATGTGTTAATGTATTGGTGAATTTCATAATGTTGATAATCAGAAGTCAAGCATTAGCAGTCCTGAGCTAGTTGATCGAGCTGAATTTTCATATTATTAAATCATGCCCTTCCAGTGTTTAGAGAAAATGTCACATACTTTGAGTTTGCGATAAGTAATAGCCTGGCACTCGATCATAGTTTTGTTTTGACTAGCATTCTGTCGTAAAGGTTTCCTACTGGAATATTATAATGCAAAATCACGCTTGAGTCATGTTGAAAAATAGGAAACAGATCAGTCTATTGAAGACAAAATTTTTTGTCGTGAGTTATAATTGGATAAGTTTTTGTGAGTATGGCGCCACTCTATAGCCTTGTCTCTATACACTCAACGAGATGATTCCTAATGAATGAGAAGGAGAAAAGTGAAAAAGAGTTATGATAAAGATATTTACCTTATTTGTTAGAAGGATTCATTACGGGTTCATGAAGGGTTTATTAGTCAAAGATTTTGTTACGTGACAATATAATGTATATAGAAGAAATTCCGGAATGTAAATAACTTGTGCAACTAGATTAGTCATTAAACTATGTTATTAACCTCGTAATCTTAAATATATTTAGGTAGGTGAATTAGGTTTAATTTTATTTCATTGATCGGCTGCATACTCGCGGTAAATGAAATGATTGTACAGTTTTCTCACGGTAGTAGATAATTGATTGTTTGGCAAATCGGGTGATTATCAATTTTTGAAGTTATCAACAGTCATATTATCCTATGTGACAATGTATGTACGTGATGTCTCTAATAATAATAATAAGTTATTTAGCATAAGACGATTTATCATAATATTCTATAAGTTACTATACCCATTTTCTATCGCTTAATACTCATCCATTCATAGTTAAGAATTATACATTCACATAGTTAGGAGTTAGTACATATAGATGAAATATATTCCCATTCACAAAATAATAAGAATAATGTCTAAGGCCTCATATTTTATATTCTATTCGCTTTATATTTCATATTATTTTGTTGATATCCCTATTTTTAATTAGTTTACCTTCCATGATTAATACAATTATAATCTTATCATAGGTTTATTCAGTTCAACTGATTCCATTTTAGTTCACTTTAATACAATTCAGTGATCGAGATTTCCTGCTGGAATACAATAATGGATAGAAAAGTTTCATAGCTACGGAATGTACATCAAGCATGTGTCATTGCTCTCCGATGACTCGCTAGAGTTGCAGTTTCAACCATTATAATCTTTGAATCGTAGTCTATGTAGAATAGTATTGCCTACTGAATTGCTTTATATTGTTAAAAATATGTTGCACTCTCAACTCTATAGTAATGATAGTTAGATTTCAATACATTCAGCAGAGTGAAAAAGTTTCATCCTTTACTATTATAATCAACGTACTTCATATTTTACAACAGCAGAATAACATAGAACCAATTAAAACTATGATGTCTTATAAACGTTTTCCTTGTTAGAGTTTGCCAAGAAAATAACCAGGGACTCAATAGAGTGATTGAAGTATTCAAGATTATTATACTCGGTCCGTCTTTAGTACCTACTTAAAAGGTGGACACGATCATATTGTTTTGTCCTGACTCTTGCCACAGTTTTAAAGACTCTTGCCACAAATCTCAATTAGTTATACATTTTGCTGAATTTCGGAATGATTAAAGTGATTTCTTTTGAAGAGGGCCCGCTTCAAAATGGATCCTACTATCAATCCAGAAATTTGACTCTCCAAATTACACAGAATGCCTCTATGGTAACATATCCTGATTAGATTTCTTTTTGCGTGTTTCACACCATAAGGAGGGGGAGTGTGCCGAGCACTAATTTTAATTCAGGCCTTTTCCCAAGTTATAATAGTAAATTTAAGACGCAATAGACTAGAGCCATTATTGTAAGTGAGTTAGCGAAATAAATGATTTTCTCTCTCTATTATGAACGACCATGACTTCGAGTTTCCCATGATAGATATTCAAAAATTGTGGCTCCGAGTCATCGAGGAATGTAGATTATGGAATTATCTCTAAAACTTAGCCTTCCTGTCGCGACATGGAGTGCGATAAGCTGGAAAACAGCAAGCATTGAAATTATAACAAACTACCGATTTTGCAGTTACTATTTGGTCCAAAGGCTCTAGAAGCCACGAGATGATTGGTCAAATTGATTCCCCTCGCCCAATAGGAGACCTGTTTCTAAATACAGTAGTGGGGGGATTCCCAGCCGCGAGACCAGATTACGTTTCGGAGGACACTTTGCTAGGAGCACTAGGAGAGTAAAGATGTAGTCATTATGTTTCACCCTTCTTGGGCAGGTTTACAAGTTTAAATCATTAGTTAATGTAGGAGCTAGTTTTATTTTTATTAAAGTTTAAATTTTCTAATAGTGCCATGTCCTGAAAAGTTTAATTGTGTTTCTTCATCATGTACGAATAATTGTTTCTTCAAATAACCGCTAAAGTATGTAAAATAAGGTTAAAATATAATTTAGGGAATTTAATTGATTGAAACTTCCATAAGAGTAATGTATTAACAAAGCCTGTTATTTTTCAAGTTAATAATATTGATTGAGAATAATCCTTTTGATTTTATTAGTGATGGAAGATAATTATAAATTTTTTTTTCTAAAGAAGTATAGAAAGTTTTCAGTTACGTTACATTTGAGTTATTGTTTCTGGAAATATATTATCATAGAGTATTGCTGAAAGTCAGGAAGATAGCCTTTAAATTGGAATGAAATTTTTAAGATTATGTTCATATTGAGTTTAAGACTCAATTTTATATTTTTCTGACTGTGTTTTCTCATGGCGTTAAGGCTTTTAACTGAACGATAATTTATTAAATTATAACAGAACTTTTGAATTATTTGTGAAGAAAGATCCATTAATTCTGATACAAAGAATCAGTAGTTTAAAGATAAAAATCTATATAAAATTAGGATTCAAATAGAATGAGAGAATTTAATTAATTGTAATCAATAGATAACTCCTGTTTTAGCTTTTGATGAATTGTAGGAAGAGTTAGAAATTAATGCTGTAATACATTGTAATGAAGACACCTGTTCAGACGACAGGTCTAGGGACATAAGAGGACGTCGCCGTCAAGCCAAATTCAACCCATAAAAGTTCACCGCCAAAAACAAGGTACTGTAACCCCGACGATAAAGCAACGTACAGACCAACGAAAGTGCAGTGTAGTGAAACAAAGGTTCATTCGAGAATGTCAATCAAGAGTGGGGATTCAAAATTATTAGGAAATGGGTTATATGGGTTACTATCGATGAAATTTGGGTTCAACGGGCTTTTCTTTCTTGAGTAATTTCATGTTGAAATTAATTTGTTATTTTATGACTGATATTGTTTGGTTTTGTGACATATTGCTATCTAAACAGGGATAGTAATGCGCCCCCGAATCAGATGAAGAATGTCAACAAAGTAACACTCATGAAATTGTTGTTTCTGTTGTTCGATTTTAGTTGCCAATGTTTATTGAAGCTGTTTGTATTTTTTAATTACTTCAAAGTGTAGTGTTAGTTTATAGTAGAAACCTAGTAAATCAGGCATGGCAAGATTAATTGAAGTTTTCTTGACTCTAGCCCGTTCATCTGCATGAATTAGGTATAGACTCAGGTATTTTCTAGATGTGTCGGCCTATTTCTAAATTCTAAATTTCATTCAAAATTATCTTTTTCATCATCTTTTGCAAGGTCAGGCACAGTGGGTTAGGTAGGATGACTAAGGTTATGTAGATTAGGTAGAGTAGATTGAGTGGGCCAGGGTAGGGTAGGGTACGGTAGTTTATGTTTAGTGGGTTAGGTTGATTAGGTTAGGTAGGGTGGGATAGGTGATTAGGGAGAGTTGATTGAGTAGGATGGCTAAAGTTATGTGGATTGGGTAAAGTAGATTGAGTAGGATATCTTGGGTAGGGTAGGTTAGAGTGTCAAGATTGGGTTAAAAAGTTTAGGAAGGTTAGTTATGGTAGGGTGGCTTAGGTTGAGTAGTATTTTCTGATAAGGTGTGTGAGGTAGGGTAGATTAAGTAGGTTATATTGTGTAGGGTAGGTTCGGTTGTCAAGATTAGGTTGAATAGTTTAGGTAGATTACTTCAGGTAGGGTGGCTTAGGTTGAGTGTTTGGTATGGTGGGGTAGGTAGAGTAGTTTAATTGGGGTGCAATAGAGTGGGTTGAATAGCATAATTTATGTAGGGTGACTTGGGTGGGGTAGGTTAAGTAGATTGACTGATAGAGGGTTGAATAGGTAGGTTGGGTAAAGAAGGATAGATAGGGTAGGGTTGGTGGGTTTGGTTTGGTAGGCCTGGTAGAGTATAGGCTGGGTTCACGTTTTGAAATGGAAATTTCGAAAAATCTTGAGGCTTTGAACAAAAGATTTCTTTTGCACTTTGCTGAGAAATGTGCAGTTCAAAAGTTGAAAATATTGCGGGGGTCCAGGAGGACCCCCAAGGTGAAATCTGTTATTCTTGCTATTTTTATTCACTTTTTTATCACTTTTGATCATTTTCAAATCATCAACATCATCTCACAGTTCAGTATGAATGCAGATTTTTCAAAATTGCCAAAATTCACACAGCCCCCCTCGAGTGCCCCCTGGATTCAATTTTCGGTTCAATGATACACTATCGGCAGCATGGACAGCAGGTTACATGATTCGAACATTGAAGACTGATGTAAAAAATACATAGACCATCAATTCATGACTGCAAAAATCCTTGAATATCAGCCAAAATTGACAAAAATTGAAAAATCGCCCTTGCATCCCCCCTTGATATTAACATGGTTAGTTTTCTCAGGACTGATGTTTTTTTGACTGCTCAATTCGATTTTGAGCATAAAAAAACCTGTAAGTGTGATCCATAACCAGCACTGTATATGGGGGTCCCCCCACGCCCCCCTAGAATTTTGAAATTCGTTATTTGACAGTTTTTCTGTGGGTTATTTTTTGGTCCTCTTTCCAATGATATTATTCAAAAGATTATAGGATTCACAGTTTTTGCTGGGAATTTCACACTTTTTTTCTGAAATTTTTTTTCAAAAAAATGAGGGGGCCGGGCCCTCCATTGGAAAAATTGATGTTTCGTCTGTGCAAGGCAATGTTTTGGTATATTCCGAGTCGATTGACCATGGATTCGGATCTGTAGCTATTCCCCCCCTCAATTTTCCAAAAATTGAGGGGGGTATTATCGACCCCCAAAATGAAAATTTTGAAAAATCAATAATTTTCCCTATGCCTGCTAGGACACCTAGAGACATCCTGATGGAAGTTGGTATTGTCAGATGCCCCAGTTTGGCTGGGAATTTTTCAAATTTTCCATCATGCAAAAATCATCGGAAATTAATCTCCCCCCTGCACCCCACCCACACAGGTCGAAATTTTATCCTTGCAATCTAGTAATGAAGGGGCGCTGAACAAAAAATTTCTCTTAAACTTTTGTTCACTAAATGTGCCGTTCAGAAGTTGAAAATATTGGTGGTGGGGGGGGGGGTCCTGGAGCCTTCCAAAATAAAAAATTTCCAGATATCATAATTATTCCTATGGTTTCAACCACTTGTCAATCGAATCCAACAGAGCACCAACCACCACATCAACCATCCTTGTCAGGAGGTTTTCAAACGCTCCAGCCATAGTATATATATAACTTGCGCTTTGTGCTCAGCGGGGGCTTCTCCCCCTGCACCACCATGAGTGATATGACTGTACAGGGGTGAGTAGCAGCCTCCGCGCTTCGGACTCCGGCTGGGGGACGGGCTTTGCCCGCCCAAGTAGGTTGGGTACAGTAGTTTATGTTGGGTCTGTTAGGTAGAGTAGGTCAGGTAGGGTGGGATAGGTGATTAGGGAGAGTTGGTTAGGTGGGATAGATTAGGTAAGGTGGATTGGGTAGAGTAGATTGAGTAGGTTATCTTGGGCAGGGTAGGTTAGGGTGTCAAGTTTGGGTTAAATAGTTTAGGAAGGTTAGTTTTGGTAGGGTGGCTTAAGTTGGGTAGTATTTTTTGATAAGGTGGATTAGGTAGAGTAGATTAAGTAGGTAATATTGGGTAGGGTAGGTTAGGTTGTCAAGATTGGGTTGAATAGTTCAGGTAGGTTATTTCAGATAGGATGGCTTAGGTTGAGTAGGTTGAGTGAAGTTGGGTAGGTAGAGTAGTTTTAGTAGGATGCAATAGAGTGGATTGAATAGCATAATTTATGCAGGGTGGCTTGGGTGGGGTAGGTTAAGTTGATTAACTGATAGAGGGTTGAATAGGTAGGTTATTTATAGAAGGATAGATAGGGTAGGGTTGATGGGATTAGTTTGGTAGGCCAGGTAGAGTATAGGCTAGGTTCAAGTTTTGATATGGAAATTTCGAAAAATCCATAGTTTTCCTGGGGCTTCGCCCGCCCAAGTAGGTTGGGTATGGTAGTTGATGTCGGGTGGGTCAGGTAGAGTAGGTTAGGTAGGGTGGGTTAGGTGATTAGGAAGAGTTGGTTAGGTGGGATTGTTTAGGTAAGGTGGATTAGGTAGAGTAGATTGAGTAGGTTATCTTTGGTAGGGTAGGTTAGGGTGTCAAGATTAGGTTACATAGTTTAAGTGGGTTAGTTCAGGTAGGGTGTTATAAGTTGAGTTGGTTGGGTATGGTGGAGTGGTAGAGTAGTTTGCGTGGGGTGCAATAGAGTAGGTTGAATAATATAATTTATGTAAGGTGGCTTAGGTGGGGTTGTTTAAGTAGATTAACTGATAGAGGGTTAAATAGGTAGGTTATTTATAGAAGGATAGATAGGGTAGGGTTGGTGAGATTAGTTTGGTAGGCCAGGTAGAGTATAGGCTAGGTTCAAGTTTTGATATGGAAATTTCAAAAAATCCATAGTTTTCCAGGAGCCTGCTGGGACTCCTTGAGACTTTCCAGTGCTGAGTAGGATAGTAGTTTAGTAGTTTGAGTCTTCCATATGTCTTTGCATCTTTCATATGTCTTCCCATACAGTTTTTATATAATAAATAGTCCCATTCCAATGTGCTCAACATGATAGTCCCTTATGTCTTTGCTATGAAATTGAACATTGGAAAGTTGAAAAATTTAGGGGGCCCTGAGTAACACCAAAAATTGAATCTCTTGTATTTGATATTTTACATTTTTTTCTATTCATTTCAATTATTTCTTGATATACTTCAACATAATTCTACCTTCCAGTGTGGTTGTAGAATTATTTAAATTACCGAAAATCACACAGCACCTATATTGTCCCCCCTTAGTGCCCCCTGGATTAGATTTATTTCAAGTTTTATTATGCAGCATAGACAGCTAGATATGTAATCTAAAAAAAGAAATATGTTGTAAAAATTACATAAACCACGAAATTTTGGCTGCAACATTGTGGGTGTCAAAACTTTTCTGGACCAAAATTTGAAAAAAACGAGAAATTGAACTTATATCCCTCATATATCAATCCATCCAGTTCTCATTTATGATAAATAGCCTTTTTTCGATATGCTGAGAAGGATTGTTCCTCTTGACTTTGCTATGAAATCAAGCATTGAAAAAGTGAGAAAATTGAGGGGGTCCTTGGTCCCCCCCAAGGTAAATTCTGTCATACTTTTTTCTTTTTCCATCACTTTCAATTATGGTCTGACTATCGTTCAGTGAGACTGCAGATTTTTCAAAATAGTCAAAAAAACACAGCCCCCCTTTAGTGACCCTGTATTCAATTTTGGGTTTGATGGTGGATCCTCAATGATTATTAACCAAAATTGGCCAAAATAAAAAAATTGCCCTTGCATCCCCCTAATGAGTTTTGTTGGATTATTCCCACAGAGCTAATGTTTCTCTGGCTGCTGAATCTGATTTTAAGCATGAATAAGCTGGGGTTGTGATTTTCGACGAGCAATAAATGTTATCTCAACAACTGAATCTGATGCCAAATTGTGAGGGTCAAGAATTTCCTTGGCCAGAATTGGAAAAAAAATTGAATAACTGCCCTTACATCCCTCATATATCATCCCATCGAGTTATTATATGATAAATACCCTCATTTCTATGTGCTGAGTGAGATTGTATCTCTTGACTTTGCTTTAAAATTAACCATCGAGAAGCTGGAAAATTTGAGGGGTACTGGGTAACCCCCCAAAGTAGAATCTCCCATACATCATATATTTTTTTCATCTATTTAGATGACTTTGATTTTTTTTTGACATATTCGAACATCATTATACCATCCAGTGTAACTGCAGATTTTTCAAAATTGCAAAAAATCACACAGGCCCCCTCGTGTGCCCCCTGGATTCAATTTTGGGATTGATGATGCATTATCAGCAGCATAGACAGCGGGTTAAGTGATTCCAACATCGAAAACTGATATGAAAAATACAGAGACAGTAATATCTTGGCTGCAAAAATCCTGGAAAATGAGCCAAAATTGACAAAAATCAAAAAATAACCCTCCCACCACCACTATTGTTTTTTTTCGGTTAGTTTTCGTGGGAGTAATGTTTTTTCAGCTGTTGAACCCTATTTTGAGAATAGAAACCCTGTAAATGTGATCCATGACCAGCACTGTATATGAGGGTCCCCCCCACGGCTCCCTAGAATAAAAAATTTTGTTATTCAACAATTTTTCTGTGGGTTATTTTTGGTGCCCTTTCTAATGATATAATTCATGAAATTTTGAGATCCACAGTTTTGGCTGGGGATTCCACATTAGGGGGTCCGAGCCCCCTATTACAGTAATCGATAGTTCATCTGTGCAAGGCGATGTTTCAGGATCTCCAGAGTTGATTGAGTTGGAATTCGAAACTGTAGTTATTCCTCCCCTTAATTTTCCAATTAGGTTTCTAGATACCAAATTTGGAAGTTTAAAATTTTCATCCAGGCCAGCTTCCCACCCCAACCACAGAGCACAATTCTCAAAGGAATGGATTAAAAACTGTGTAAATCGTAAGTTTATTTTGAGTTTAGATTTGCTTTGATGAATTTGAGGTTTGTATTGGTTCCTAGATAACAAATTTGGAAGCTTCAAATTTTTGTTTGTGCTAGCCTTACACCCCAGCCATGACCACAATAATCAATAGAATAATCGATGGAATGGGTCAAAAACTGTGTAGATCGTTAGATTAGCTCGAATTTAGATTTGTTTTGACAAATTTGAGGTTTGTATAGGTTTCTAGATACCAAATTTGGAAGTTTAAAATTTCCGTCCAGGCCAGCTTCACACCCCAATCACAGACCACAATTCTCAATGGAATGGATTAAAAACTGTGTAGATCGTAAGTTTATTTCGAGTTTAGATTTGTTTTGACGAATTTGAGGTTTGTTTAGGTTCCTAGATACCAACTTTGGAAGCTTCAAATTTTCGTCTGGGCTAGCTTCACGCCCAGCAACGACGACAATAATCAATAGAATGGGTTAAAAACTGTGTAGATCGTTAGATTAGCTCAAGTTTAGATTTGTTCTGACATATTCGTGGTTTGTTCAGGTTTCAAGATACCAAATTTGGATGTTTCAAATTTTCGTCCGGGCCAACTTCAAACCCCAGCGACTCAGAAGATCCCAAAATATTGACTTGGACAGATAAGACATCGATTTTTTCAATAGGGGGCCCGGCCCCCTCATTTTTTTTAAAAACATTTTCAGAAAAAAAAGTCCTGCGGGAACTAACCATGAAAATATATAGGGGAGGATGCAAGGGCGATTTTTCGATTTTTGTCAATTTTGGCTCATATTCGAGGATTTTTGCAGTCATGAATTGATGGTCTATGTATTTTTTACATCAGTTTTCAATGTTGGAATCACGGAACCTGCCATCTTTGCTGCTGATAGTGTATCATCAATCTGAAAATTGAATCCAGGGGGCACTCGAGGGGGGCAGTATGATTTTTGGCAATTTCGAAAAATTTAAAGTCACACTGAACTGTGAAATGTTGATATATGTCAAAAAATGATCAAAAATGATAATAAAGTGAATAAAAAATAGCAAAAAAAAAACGATTTTACCTTGGGGGTCCTCCAGGACCCCCCCAATATTTTCAACTTTTGAACTGCACATTTCTCAGCAAAGTCCAAAAGAAATTTTTTGTTCAGTGCCTCAACATTACTTGATCCTCACAATAGAATTTCGACCATGTTCCAGGATTTGCGGGAGGGAACGAAATTCCCATCAGTTTTTATCAGTAATGAAAATTTGAAAAATTCCTAGCCAAACTGGGGCAAGTGACAATGCTATCTTCCATCAGAAAGTCTGTGAGAGTACTAGCAGGCATCGGGAAAATCATTGATTTTTCGAAATTTACATTTTTAGGGTAAATGATGTCCCCCTAAATTTTTGGAAAATCAAGGGGAGGAATAACTACAGTTTCGAATTCCAACTCAATCAACTCTGGAGATCCTGAAACATCGCCTTGCACAGATGAACTATCGATTACCGTAATAGGGGGCTCGGACCCCCTAATGTGGAATCCCCAGCCAAAACTGTGGATCTCAAAATTTCATGAATGATATCATTAGAAAGGGCACCAAAAATAACCCACAGAAAAATTGTTGAATAACAAAATTTTTTATTCTAGGGGGTGGTGGGGGGTACCCTCATATACAGTGCTGGTCATTGATCACATTTACAGGGTTTCTATTCTCAAAATAGAATTCAACAGCTGAAAAAACATCACTCCCACGAAAACTAACCGAAAAAAAAAACAGTTTCTAGAATCCTAATTAAACCTCAAATTTGTCAAAACAAATCTTAACTTAAGCTAAACTAAAGATCTACACAGTTTTCAACTCATTTCATTGAGAATTGTGGTTTATGGCTGGGGTGTGAAGTTGGCCCGGACGAAAATTTGAAACTTCCAAATTTGGAATCTTGAAACCTAAACAACCTCAAATTTGTCAAAACTAACGCTAAACTAACGATTATTACATTTTCATTGAAAGGGCTGACATCGTCCGGGCCAACTTCACAGACGTCCACTGCTGTTTGGTATGGTACCAGTGGAAACTCTGCCTCTCACTATTGTTTCACTACTTGGCACTGAAATCTAGTAAAGCATTTCTACATTCGGATAACATGGTTTGGTATTTCAATTGAAAATTGTAGTGGGAAGGGGAGATTGGAACTAAGAACAAATTTTTGAATTGGAGAATAAAGGGTATAATGCAATAAATCAATCACAATACTTAATATCAAGAATGCACGCTTTGCTCCTACATTGAAAGCCAGCTTTTTAGCTCTCCTCATATCATCGCAGCATTTTCAATGGCTTGTCAATGGTTGACAGTTTTTTCAACTTACAGTGAAAACAATCTTTGCATATAGAACTTACTCTGAATGCATCCCTCAGCTCTTTCTCTTCTTGGTCAGCTGTTCTTTCGGTTGTAGCTCCCATATTAGAAACAATTTCAACAAACTCCTCGAAGCTGAAGTAACCGTCACCTGAAACAAAAACGATTTCAATAGCTGCCGTTTTAATATAATAAACATGAAACTGGACATACGCCAAGAAAATTTCTCTTGCAATTCAGTTATAGCTGGAGCAATTCCTGAATGATCGTTATTATGAATTCAAGTGAAGGTATATTTTTGCTATTTTGCTATAGAGGATACATGTATGATGCATAAAGTTTTTCTTGAAAAACTTCATAACTGTTGAATTCAATCTCACTACTCATCTCCCAAAATACATATATTGATGTATTTGAATAGTGAACTCGGATCGAAGATACGGTACTGCTCAATCGATAAATAAACTTCTTAGCAGCATTCTTTCCAATCTATCAAATGATCAGCTGTCAATATAATACAATTTTAGCAATTAAATACAAAAAATACAAGCAATTAAGACATAAAAAGTACAAAATATCTACAATACAATAGGCTTATGAAAAAATATGGAATTTAATTCTATTGGAAATTAACCTACTCAACTATGGGAAACCCATGTACTAGAGTAGGTGTTAGTAGTAGTAATACTTTGGGTGGGGGTGCAAACTGCAAATACGTTGGGTAAGTGAGCTCACATATTGTTTGAGATTATGTTTTCTATATGATGTCTTCCAGTTGAAATAATCCAGTTCTTAGCAGCAGTTTTGAATCTTCTTGGGTTTTCTATTGACTTGATTTGTGCAGGAAGTAGATTGTGGAGTTTTGGTGCTAGGTGGTTGAAGTGTCGTTGATATATTGCCACGTTCGTAATAAGAAGGTTTCTGTTTCTTGTGTTATGACTGTGGTTTCTTTTGTTGAAAGCTTTCCGGGTTTTTGTGTAGTCTGCAAATTATTTCCAAGGAGTGGAGCTGTCTTATGTCCATCACACCAAACTCATTGTAGAGCTGGTCTGACGAGGTGGCCTCTGCTTGATGATCTTCATTATTAGTTTTTGCACTTTCAAGAGGGGGTCAAGGTGCACATAGTTTGTCCCCCCCATTCTACAATATCATAGGAAGGGCTGAGAAGCCAAGGGGTATAAGTGACATTTTTCTGAAAATAGAGTTAAGTGCAGAAACTGGTCATTAAACACTGTAATAATCTCGTGGCCAAGAGATACAACTACTTCTCCTGTCATGTGTTGAGATCCAACGACAAAATATTAAACTACTCACTAGAAAAGAGGCCAAGGGGTACATGTGAGCTGCACTGTGTATCACAGCGGTGTGTTGCCTTACCAAATTGATTACTGGTTAATTTGCACAAAATATCAGCAAGATGGAGTTATTAGATGATAGCTCTTCCAGCCTTCTTCTAGGTAAGTTGAAAAAATAAATTTTCATCAACTCTAGAATATTTTGATTCTTCAATAATGTGGTAATAACAAAACTTCAACTCAGCTTTTTAGGTTACTCCACTTTCAAATTGAAATAATTATTGATTTGTTTGGCTTTGAAAGATAGGTAGTATTCTTATTATTTTCCATCTAGTATTTGGTTAAATTGTTTGTGTTTTTATCAATTTATTTTGCTTTGTTTTGAGATAACACTGATGATGATGCTGATTATAATCCTGCCAATAAAATGCCTAAGATGGGATTAGCAGTAGTGAGGAAGGTAAGATTTTTTCTACTCTGTGTAATACATGGAACATTTTTATAAAAGCCATTCAGCATTAACATTATTCAGAGCATGATTTAAAACTGAAAAAAATTATCCCTTTATTTTAATAAATTAATTTTTCACACAGCTAACTAGGTTTGGTTGTCATTAAAATCAGGTACGTCTTCAGTCTAACTGAACTAGTAGGCCTATTGTAGCTTTCAATTTATTGGAAAGTTCAATTATTCAGTAATGAATCTATGATACAGTATGTCATTGTACCCCCTCAATTGATGAATATTTATTGGCCAAAAATACAAAAAAAGAATAAGAAGCAAGGACACAAACTGAAACAATGTGGTTCTTGTGTAGGTGATGCATTACGATTTATTAAGTAGACTATTAATGAAGATATAACATTATCTTTTTGTTAATGACTTCACCGATGCATAATAAAAATAATAATAATAATATAATAATAATAATAATAATAATAATAATAATAATAATAATAATAATAAATAATAATAATAATGATAATAATAGTTAATTTCATTAATATTATTACATGAAGTATGACAAAATCAACCACTTTTTACTTTCCTTGCCCTAATACCATAGGTAAGGAAAGTATTGCTTTCCAAAAAAATTAAGGTACCCCAATTTCAAGGTTTCTATACGTTTCAAGGTCCCCTGAGTCCAAAAACATGATTTTTGGGTGTTGGTCTGTGTGTGTGTGTGTGGTGTGTGTGTGTGTGTGTGTGTGTGTGTGTGTGTGTGTGTGTTGTGTGTGTGTGTGTGTGTGGTGTGTGTGTGTGTGTGTATGTGTGTGTGTGTGTGTGTGTTGTGTGTGTGTGTGTGTGTGTGTGTGTGTGTGTGTGTGTGTGTGTGTGTGTGTGTGTGTGTATGTGTGTATGTCTGTGCACACGATAACTCCATTCCTAATCAACCGATTGACTTGAAATTTAAAACTTAAGGTCCTTATACCATGAGGACCCGACAGTGAGAAATTCGATAGAATTCAATTCAAGATGGCGGAAAAAATGGCGGATGATTACCGAAAAACCATGTTTTTCACGGTTTTCCCGAAAACGGCTCTAACGATTTTCTTCAAATTTATACCATGGATAGCTATTCATAATTCCCGCCAACTGACATGAATCTCATTTCTGGGAAAATCGCAGGAACTCCGTAATATTCTTGAGAAAAATGGCGGATAATGACTAAAAAACCATGTTAATCACGGTTTTCTCGAAAACGGCTCTAACGATTTTCTTCAAATTTATATCATATAAATTCTAGCTATCTATAAGCCCTATCAACTGGCATGAGTCTCATTTCTGGAGAAATTGCAGGAGCTCCGTAATATTCTTGAGAAAAATAGCGGATAATTACTAAAAAACCATGTTTTTCACGATTTTCTCAAAAATAACTTGACCGATTTTTTTCAAATTCATACCCTGTATAGTTTTTTGTATAGTAATTCATACCCTGTGTAGTCACTATTAAACTTTTAAGTTCACTATTGAGTGCAGCTCTATCAACTGGCATGAGTCTCCTATCTGGGAAACTAATGGGGGGTCCACCCCATCTTTGAGAAATGGACTTGGTAACCTCCTTCTTCTGCATGAGGTAGGTAGGTAGCCAGATAATAAAAAGAACACATAGTCGAGATATTTCATCTGCAGAACAGCTGTTTTGACGACTTTAAAAAAATGGCGACTAAAAAAATAATCGAATTTCACAATTTACACAAAGGAAAGAGTACTCTGAAAACAATTATATATACACATATACAGAAGTCTGATCGTATTTTCAAATATGAGCAAGGGAAGTTGTGTGAGTGTACCACACCAGATTTTCATGCAAATGATTCCCAAGTGAGTTTGAGTTATGGAATGGATTATTGAGAAAGATATCTTATTGTTAAATGAATTGAAATATAATAAATGACATGTTATTATGATGTCAGTATTATTTTTAGTTTCAATGTAGGGTATGTTTATTTACTTGCAGATGAAAATGCGGCTGAACTAGAACCTCCTGCCAAAAGACTAAAGCATCCAGGGAGAAATAAAACACAACGATCTGAGGAGTGGAAAAGGCAGAAGTCTTCAAAACTACGAAACATGGTGAAAAAAGATACTGACCGCAAGGGTAAGGTACACAATGAATGAAAACTTCAGAAATACAAACATGAGTACCGCTTCAAATGTTGTGAAAATATAAGTGAAGAAAGGCGCCAAAAATTTTTCTCTGAGTACTGGTGGCTTGCAAGTTGAGAATTGCAATAATCATTTCTGAACTCTGCTATCATTTCGGGAGAGCCAAGTAGGAAGAAAATGAATGCTGTACGTGGGGAATCTATCTCTTGTCAATATTCTTATTAGATGGGGTGAGGGTTTGCAAAGATTTTTTTCTAAAGACATTAGATGTTACAAACAAGCGTGTAACAAACATAATCACTAAGAAGAAGATATCTGGAACAGATATCTCACCTCGAGATCAAAGAGGGCGGAACAAATAAAATTGAAATGGAAAGAACTGATTTGGTCAAGAAACATATTACTATGTTTCCCAGATATAGTAGTCACTATTCCAGACAGCGAACACCAGATAGAGAATATTTGAATAGAGACTTGAATTTTAAAAGATGTATAAGTGTTATAAGCTATTTTGTGAGGAGCAAGGAGAGTAGCCAGTTACTCTATCTTACTACAGACATATATTAAATACATGTTTCAATCTTACATTCCATCGGCCACATCGTGACACTTGTAATAATTGCGATAAATTCAAATCAGCTATTGAGCATGGAGATCAGGAAGCCAAACATGCTGCAACAATTGAATGCTTTTATTTCAAAGTGATCTAAGTGCCAAATTTTTGGAAAACCAATAAAACACTCCAATTTTGAAAAAAAAACAGTTTTTCATTCATTGCATTATTATTTTGAGATAATTCATAAATGTAAAAAGTGTCCATGTGTTTTAAAACAATGTAACTAAAACAATAGTAGATGCTTATTGCCGTTTTTCGAGCGTTTTTTTACCACTTCCCCCCCCCCTCCCACCACCCACAACCATCATATGTACCCCTCACCGACCCCGCTCCTGCCGCACCACCAAAGCCTCTTAGAAGGAGAAGAACCTCTCTCTCTCCCTCCCACCACCGTCCCTTAGAATGAACCTCTCTCATACTCTCTCTCTCTACACATGAAGAAGAAGGAGAAGAAAAAGGAGAAAAAGGAGAAGAAGAAGAAGAAGAAGGAGAAGAAGTAGAAGAAGGAGGAAGAAGTGTATCTAACTGCCAGATTTAAGTGAAACGATAATCACATTCAAAAAAATCCATCATGTACAATAGCTTTCAAAGAGAGGAAGAAGTAGAAGAAGGAGAGGAAGAAGATGGAGAAAGAAGAGGAAGGAGAAGTTATGCATGCAGTCGGCTATACCATGTGCTTCTCCAATTACACACACTTTTTGCATGGGGAAATGAATCTTCCAAGTGACAAATTTTTTCTCAAGGAAATAACAGAGCTGAGGCATGTGTCTAACTGTCAGATTTAACTGAATCGTCCTTCCTCTCAATGACTCGTCATTGCAGCAATGCTAAGTGAAAATGTAATATTAATCCAAGTAATACTGACATAAAAGACTGATTCTGAAATCTCACTCTATACTATAACAACCTCCCATGCATTGAGACATTCTTATCAAGACTACCCTCTCATTCTATGTTTCTTTCTCACTTCTCTTAATGGAAGAGATTCAATTCATCTTGTTTTATTTTAATTGATCTTACTCTATGTACATTATTTGTGAGAAATGTGGTGAAGTTTTTAAAGGATCAGTCATATGAAAAAACCATGAAAACTTAGAAGCTGCACATGCTATTTCAGTGATTTATACAATTTTCTGCACCACCAAAGAAAAATTGTGATTCAGAAACTGGAGCATCATAGTTGAAGCAAAATTGGATGCAGTAAAGTTTAATATACTACTTGATTGTAGAATGATAAATCAATTGAATGTAACATTTAAAACATACCCATATTTGCAGATAGCAATATAGATGAGATTTCAATGATAGTATTACTGAGTTGAGTAAAGTGCAACTGCTAAAGTGAATGAGCTAGATCATTAATCTTTTTTCTACAGCAGGAAAGCATGTATCAATGTGCAGAATTTTTAATAATAGATGAACACAAACTTGAAGCACAGTGGACACTATCAAAAGATTTCACAAGTGCTCAGCAAAGATAATTAAAATGAAGTGAAACAAAAAATATCAGGAAATCAGCGGTTCTGTTATAGCTAAAATGCATGATATTACATGTTTGGAAGTCACTGAGATGCAGTAACAAGAAAGATTTTCATCTCAAGAGATGTTTTGTTCAATCAAATAGAAGAAATGTTGAATTCAAATGTAACTGTGAAAGTCCAAAATAGAATCCATATACACAAAGAAATAATTGTTAAATGTAGACAAAATACAAATGATTTGAGAATCACAGAACACACGTTGACAATAGACCTTTTTTCCATAGTATTGAAATTAACATAAATGATGCTATCAGACAGCCAAGCCGAATGGTTCGATAAGATAACTGTGCCATCTGCCTGTCCTTCCCAATAATGTCGACTTTAAATAGAATCCTGTTCAATGGTATTTTCGAATTAATGTGTGGTTATAATAATAGTTACTGGAATAGTTATTTGTGCAACTAGTGCGCAAAGTGACAGTTTGCTGCACTGAAGGAAACGTTAACGCCCGATCCATAGGCGAGGGCGGATGGCTTCTTGAGTGCAGCAGAGGAACTTTGCATACGTATTTCACATTAAATTTTTCCTACAGTTACCATTGAATATGAAAAGTGGGTAATTATGGATAAAATGATGGCTGAAATCCATCAAATGTTTGTGTGTGTGATGCTGTTATTGATAACAAGCCTAATTCATTTAAAAATTAATAATCCAATTGAAGTTGAAAATTCTCAGCCAAAGTTCTCATTTTTATTCATTCAAGAATCAGAAAAAATACAGATAAAACAAAAAATTCGCATTCAAAATACACGCCAACAGCTGGTTTGGATGACTGCAAAATGGCTGAAACAACAAGCTCGCGACCCAGCGGGAAGAATCATACCTAACTTTGCTCTTTCATCCAGCTAAAACCAGTATTCAGATATTCAGAATTATGATTAACTAGAATTTCCGAAAAATACTATAAGTAAACTAAAAAATATTTCTAAAATAACATAGACAACAGAAAATATTTTATTGTAGTATATTCTAATGTTATTTTATTAATTCCATTGACATGGATTTTGAACGGTAATTATTTAACCTGAAAATTCGAATTTCAAAATGTGTGTTTGCACACATTACATTTCTCATTGCTTGGAGTTGAAATAATTATTACTGTCAATAGAAAATAAACATTATTTATTATTAAATGATGAGAAGTTATTATTTAATAATGATTCAGATAAGCATTATTCTTGTTTTGGATTTCTAGATTGGGATTTTATCATGAATGTAGGGTAGCCATTGAAATGATTCTCATCTAAATCTAACCACAGTCATTGTTACCAACTTAATTTTTGTTTTCGTGCACTAATCCTCCATATAACCCACCAACTATTTTGTGTTGCCATGTTGCAAATGTGGAGTGCAGAAAATTTTTTTGCCGCACTAGAGTGGAGAAGTGATTATTTGCGTTCTGTAATCAGTGCAGGAATGGCCACTTTTCAAGGTAACTGTAGGAAAAGAGCTTAGCATAGATTAAAAATTGGGAGCTGTTTAATGTGGTGTTTCGTTTTCCTTCTGGTGTGTCTGGTTTGTGGCTTCGAGATGTATGGTACTAAATAATTAGAAACTCTTCATATTTCAACTCGCTGAAAATATACTTGATTACTTGCCAAAAAGTTCAATTATTATTTCTCTGTTTGATTCTGTATTCCTGGACAATGGTGTATGTGAAGTGTAGTCAGCCTACAAACCCTCAAGAGACAGTGAAGTGTGTCATGTGTAGTTGCCAGTTTCATCCAGCACGCTGTCGAGTGCGCACTGTGGCTAAGCTGAATGCCATGAATGCTAGTGGTGTAGCATGGAGATGCGAAAATTGCCCTGCTGAGACCAACGACGGTGATGACGCAAGTATTATCGGTATATTAGAATTGATACCTCCCTCGCGTTCGATACCTTTCAGCCTGCAGCTCTGCTCTGCTCCCCACGCCACGCATCAACCAAATGAGTGGTTGACCCACCCGCCACCAGGGTGCGCCTCAGTCGCCGCCACCCGTTCCTGCGTTTCTATTGGCCGAGCACCGCCGGCCAATAGCAGCGCAGGTGAACTCGGGGACTGTGAATAAAAGGGGGCTTCTCAGCTACCCTCGATAGCACTTGCTCACTAGCAGCCTTCCACTGAAGAGACCACCAGCCGAGACCACTACCAGAGACCACTACCAGCCGAGACCACTACCGAGACCAGGAGCAGAGCAGCGAGCAGGCCAATGAGGGAACCACGGCGAGACTAACCGCAACCTGAGGTGTCTTCCTTGTTTACTACCCAGCCGATGCCTAGGAGGAACCGAGCCGGCCACCGAACCCAGAAGAGGAGGGCCCTACGTCGGCTTTGCCAGGTGGAGGAGAGGCTGAGGCTGTACACCGCCGCGCCAGCTGCGCGCCAAGACTTAGCGCCCCAGCCTAACAACTGGCGCGCGGTTCTGGATGCGCGGGTTGGGTGCCGAACCGACATCAGAGTGTGTGCAGCGGAAGCCTACGACCCTGCCTGCCCGGGGTTTGACCGGAGGCCCCTTCTAAACGAGGAAGTGGTCGAGGAAGTCCTCCCGGCGGAGATTCGGCACGACCTCTGGCTAGTAGATCACCCAGTCAGCCCTCTCCGTAGCCCAGGTAAACCAGAGTGGAGACTGCGAACCATTGACTTGAGCCCCTGCCGGCCTGCTCTCGCACCAGACGGACCTGCCCGGGACCCTCGCGCAGCGTGGTATCGTGCCAGTCGACGACTACTAAACATCTAGCCTGCCTTGGTCCCTTTTAGGGCCACCAGCAACAATCTTGGTCCCTTTTCAGGGCCACCAGCAACAAACTTGGCCCTTTTCAGGGCCACCAAAAGCCATTTTTTTTAGACAGTGGTAACAAACCCCTCGCTCGACCTGACTGACTAACCCAATTGATGAATGAGCCACACCTTCCGCCATATCAAAATCTATCCAAAAACAAATAGATGATAATAAGAAGGAGACAGCAGACAATTTCACTAACCTTCAAGCAACCTTGACCTCAATTAATTCTACATTGGCTGGTCTTCAACTAAAAATAGCCACTGTTGAACAAGATAATATGAACTTGAAAATGAGTAATCAAAAACTGGAACAGGCAAATGCACATTTAACTAATCAACTGAAAGACCTAGAGTGAAAGACCATGGAGCTTGAACGTTATACAAGGAGATGGAATATAGAAATTCCAACAACAGTCGGTGAAAATGTCTACCTGGTAGTGAATGCTGTCGCGAGAGCACTCGATTTAAAACATCACAAACATGAAGATATATCCATTTCCCATTGTCTGCCTGGACCTCAGAACAGCAAATAGCCGCCTGCAATATTGGTTAAATTCGTTTGCCGTGCAACAAGGCTAGAGTGGCTAGCGGCCGTCAGGGTGAGGCGAATGAATCATGGCGACGGACGTGCTGCCTTCATTTGTGGCGACCCCTGTCTTGGTTAACGAGCACCTCATCAAGTATGACAAAGATCTACTGAGCCGAGCAAAGAGTAGTGTCAGGACGGGAGAACTGTGGCATGCCTGGGTCAGGGAGGGAAAAATCTTTGTGAGGAAGACGGCGGACTCGAGAGCGCGCAGAATTTTCTACTGGCCGACAGACGAGACACCGGTGACCGATGCACCTCCACACCCGCCGCGCCGGCAGTAGGCCCAGCCGCTACATACCCGCGACCGCCACTAAACAGCCAGAGCCACCGCTACATTGAACATCAAGTTTGTTGCCTTGGTGATAAGGTAACTCAGTCTCTTGATGAACTCACAATAATGGAAAAACTGAATTTATTTTTCTAATTGTCCTTTTTTATAATTATTTTCCTCATTGTAAAATCGATGATGTAAGTGATGGTTTCAACTTGAAAAAAAAATGGAACACTCACCTTTTTTGTAAGATTTTTCTATTTATCCATATGATAATGTTTGATATACATATATATTACATTCATAAACTTAATATTTGAAAATGAATCTTTCTTTATCAAACATAAAGCCATTATCACTGTCACTATATTACTTTGCTTTATTACTATGCATTTATGAAACGTACATTCATCAATAGGATCAGTTATTAAATCCTTCAGCTTTGCATGAAATACATAGATAAGAACATGATAAGAACTCATTTTCTTTCCGTCTATGTTCTTTAATTTGTTTAAGAAAAAACTAATCTCGCTCAGAATGAGATAGAAAAATCATAAATTCTATCAGTATAGTTCTTGTACACCTACATTTAGATTTCATGTTTCTGATACCGTACATACCAGAAAGAAATATTCTACTACATTTTTTGAATCCACATAATTTTATTGTGTATTAAAACAAAGATGGAATTTTGACTTCAAGCTTCTGAAAAGATCAAGATTATTTTGAAACTACATTTATATGCTAATATTTATATGCTGTTTCATTCTCCCTTTGAATGAGCATGATAATCTGCTAGAGTGGTGTAGAATAGAATCTTCTTGCCATTCATATTGATAATCTCTATCTTAATGATTGCTATCTCTATCCCATCACTGCTTATCACTGTCAACTGAGAGAATGAATAACTTTCCTTTTTCATATTCCTTAATGATCTACTTTGAAATTTCTCTGGTATTGTTGTGTATCTCTGATTGAGTAAGTTATAGGAATGTTTATTTAAAGATAAAATGCTAACTTAGTGAATTTTTGTCAATAAGGTGCATGATCTTTATCAGCTTCAGCTGACTACATAAAGTAGACTATGTATTTTCAATATTCTAAGGCAAAGTAGTACAGTAATGCATTTTATTCATCTTTGCATTTTTTTTCTTACATGAAGATGCATTTACATCACGTAATCTTCCGATTAATCTAATGTTTTGTTTTTTTTTTGTTTTTTTTCCTTCTTGCCTTATTTTTCTCTCTCTCTCTCACAACATAAATATCCTCTCATTATCACTATTATCTTTATCTTTCCTTGCAGCCTGAGGCTATATTCATGAAATCTTAAGTGGACCAATATTATAATCTTCATATCCATATAATCTTTGATTTGAATATCCTTACTCAGTATTTTTCTTTTTTCCCACTTGCTAGTTGCTTTACTCAATTTCTCGTCCTGGTATTCTATATATCTGCCTGTAGCTCAGGTGTGCGGTTGTTGTTTCTCTTATCTCCTGGTTATTATTTTTAGTTTTTTTTTCTTTCTCTTTTTGTTTATTTCTACTCTCTCCCTTATCACTACTGTACAGGCTGGCTTAGTCAATCTAAATTAGAGCACTAGCTGAAGAAGCATTGCAAAACTTGGATGTTTTTAGAAGTATTGAATGTGTAGAATGGAATAGTATATCTGATGTTAGGGATTCATTTGTGGATAGTTTGAGAATATTGTACACGAATATCAGAAGCTATCAGAAGAATTTTGATGAGTTTCTGGTGATGTTGGAAGATTGTAGAGTCAAGTTTGATATTATTGTCCTGACAGAGACTTGGTTCAGCGATGATGGTTGTCTAACTCATCTGCAGGGCTACACTCCTTCCAGCAGCACGTACAGAAGGAACCAAAACGATGGTGTCATCTGCTATGTAAATAATAATTTTAACGTATCTTCCATTGAAGTCCGGTTACATGGCGCTGCTGGTCTGAATTTCCTTCTTAGTAGAGGAAATGTCAGGTTCTGTGTCTTGGCATTGTATTGCAGCCCATCTACCGACGCGGATATGCGAGTTTTTTGCAACAACCGATCCAAAGACCATATAAACTGGATTGTGAGGGATCTAAACTGTTGTGGCTCAACATTTCTCCAGTAATTCTCAAAGGGACCCTATAAAAAGAGTTGATAAGATCCAACTAATGAGTTTAATCAGGGAGCCTATCTGGTTCTAAACCTTGCAAAGGAAACCTACAGGTTGATTCATTTCTTAGCAATAATAATAATAATAATAATAATAATAATAATAATAATAATTTTTTTTTCTATTAAATTTTTTCTCACATTACATAATATGATAGTTTACAATGGATTGATCATAAAATAATAACATCTTATATTTTATCACATAATTATGTCATGAGAATCTATTTAGATCTCCATAATATAATAATAACAATAATAATGATAACTGTAAGAATTAATTTAGATCTCCTATTACTATCAAGATTTTGTGGCTACCCCATGAAGCTAATTTTAGCTTATATTGAGGTGTTGTTTTAATACATTATTTATCAGACTTGCAAGAGGTTCATAAACATAATATAATTCCTTCTTCTTCTTGTATTTATTAATGAATATTTTTTATGATGTTTCCATTTATATGTTAAATTGAGTTATATGTTGAGTTATATATTGATTTGTTATGAAATAGCTCTTTATTACTCTTTCAACTTCTGCGTATGTGTTGAGGCTCTTGAGGTGATTGGGGATGTTGTTGAGGATGTTCGGTACAGAGTATTCCGGTATAGCCTTTCCCATTTCTGTATAAAAGTCTGGTGTTCTATAGTGCAAGTGTCTTGTATTGTATCTATTTTCATTGGTCTGTCTATAATTATTTTCGAAGTAGTATTTCTGTAGTATTATGAATTTGTACAAGTTTTTGAAGTTGAGTATCTGTATTGCATTTGTGTCTAGATTCTGGAAAAAATGTCTTCGTATTCTGTCAGTCAGTTGAACTACTGGATTCAAGATATAATTCGGAGCATGTCCATAAACGGTTATTCCATATCTTACTTCAGATTCCACTAGGCTAAGGTATACTGTACGTTTTGCTTTCATTGGTAGCAGATATTTTAGTTGGAAGCATCTATCTGCTATATACCTCAGTTTTTTAGCCAACACTTGTGAGTGAGTAAACCACTTCACATTCAAATCGAAATGCATTCCTAGGTACTTCACTGTATCTGAGTGTTTGATTTTGTTGCAGGTACACTGGTTGTTAGTTTTAAAACATTCGTATTTGTGGCTAGTTACTCTATTGTTTGGATCGATGGTATCTATGTTCAGTTTTGGGTTATGGAATACTATTGTTTTAGTCTTTGTACTGTTTATATGGATATAATTGTTATGAAAGTATTTTGTAATTGTGTTTATATCTCTCTGTATTTTTTCGGCTGCAACTGATAAGTTTTTATGTGTAGATAAGATTATAGTATCATCTGCATAGTTTTAGACCTCCCCTCTGAAGTCACAGTTTTTCAGGTCACTGATATACAGATTGAAGAGCAAAGGTGATAGTGGTGAGCCTTGAATGACCCCGAAAGATTGCGATTTTGGAGTACTATTGCTCTTCCCAATTTGAACAATTGTTTCCCTGTTACTAGAATAACTCTTGAATATTTCCAAATCTGTCCCACATATTCCCATTATATTCAATTTCTTAAGGAGTATTTCATGTTGGATCGTATCGAATGCTTTGCTGAGGTCCAGTAGCACTGCCAAGGTCAAGCTTCTTCTATCTATATTCTTATTGATTGAGTATGACACTTTCTCCAGTAATTGGGTTGTGGACTTACCAGGAACAAAACCATATTGATTTCTATTTAGTAGGTTATGCTGACTGGAGTATCTCATAAGATCATCATGAATGATGAATTCAAATATTTCCATTAGAATTGAAATTGCTCCTATTGGTCTGTAATTTTGAATATCTTTTTTTTTGTCTGTTTTCATAAATAGGTTTGAGTAGGGTTGTTTTCATTTTCGTTGGGATTTTTCCTGTTTCAACTATTGTGTTGTATAGGTGAGGGAGAATTCTTTTCAGGTATTCAAAATGGTCTCTTATATGTTTTGGTTTGATATTATCAATTCCTGGAGAGGCAGTTCTATTTAATTTTTTCACTAAACTGTGTAATTTATTCATCTGTATTATTTTAACTATGGTATGTGGTTCGTTTCTCAAGTCAAGTCCATCAGTCTCAATCGTTGGCACTTACAGCTCATCTGTTGATATGTTTCTGTTCATTTCTTCTATCTTGGTTTTAAAATGTTCATTGAAGCTATTGCATAATTCATTGAGATCTTCTTCTTTCCCGATTTTGAAATTCTCCCTTATTATTGACTGGATTGGTTTCTTCCTTACATTGAGTATCTCGTTAACTGCATTCCATGTTTTCGTGGCATCTCCGATATGATCTTTGACTTTATTGTAGTAGTGGTTATGATTTTCTCTACGTATTTCGTTAGTTGGATTGTTTCTGTGGTTTTTATATTCATTCTTCAATTGTTTATTATTTGGTTGTCTTTTTAATCTGTTCCACAATACATCTTTCATTTTGATTCGGTCTTTAATGTGTTTGGTTATCCATGGCTGGGTTTTTTCATCTCTCTTATTGCAGATTTTTATTGTAGCTTTTGCATAAATGGTTTCAAATTTTTGAACAATTGAGTCATATATCTTTGCTGGATCGTTTGATGTTAAATTATCATTCCAGTTAGTATTCCTAATCATATTTCCTACAAGCCTATCCGAGATAACCTCTATTTTTTCATCTGTTACTGATGTTTCTGTTCCAATTCCATTCAGCATGAAACCAATCATAAAATGATTTGCTATTTTCGTTTCAATAATCATTGTCTCTATCTTATTTGGGTTTAT
Source organism: Nilaparvata lugens (assembly GCF_014356525.2). Taxonomy (NCBI): domain Eukaryota; kingdom Metazoa; phylum Arthropoda; class Insecta; order Hemiptera; family Delphacidae; genus Nilaparvata; species Nilaparvata lugens. The sequence goes on from NC_052518.1 coordinate 51,343,038, forward strand.
TCTGGAATTTATGTGGTCTATGCATGAAGACGTTATATGATCAGCATACAGTTCTTCTCTGGTTGGCTCTTTTATTCCATTTTGCAGACCAGCTGTATACAATATATTGAGATAGCTTTCTGATTGTGGATTGATGTTTCACTCCAAGATATCAATGTTCATATCTCCCATGATTATAAGATTCTTTTTGTTATTCACATGTCCAGTTTGCAGCCAATTCTCTATTCGCTCATTGAATTGGTTGATACTTTTTGAAGGTGGCCTGTAGAATACTGCAATCAAATAATCTTTTTTGTCCATTGACAATTCAAATAGGAGTGACTCACTAGCAGGAAAATCGTAATCTATTATCTTTATATTCAATTCTTTCTTATAATATATTAGTATGCCTCCGCTAGCTCTTTCTTCTCTGCAGTAACTCAAATGATTATAATTTAGAATATCATATGACTCTATTTCGTTCTCTTTTAGATTGGTCTTAATCAAGATAAGTAATTTTATTCTATCTAATGTATTCCCCATGACTGCTTATAGTGTGTCCCAATGTTTTTTCATGCCTCTAATATCGATCATGATACATTCAAATGTGTTTTCCTCTATCATAGTATTTGTAAAGTCTTGCAAATTATTGTACGTTTTAGTTCGTATTTGTTCTATGTCAAATAACTGATCCATGATTGAATTAGTAGGATGGTGGTAATTTTAAATTTTATAATTTATTGCTTTAATAATTAGTCTGGTATGTAGGGTGAATTTTGATTGATTTTGGGTTTTTGTGCATGTTGTGAGCTCTGTTTTATCCTTTATTTTATTATTTTTTTATTCTGTTTGTATGTCTCAAAGAAGGTGAGAGTATGATAATTCATTTTCGAAGTTAATGGAGTACTCTCAAAATTGTCTTATCTGTGTAGGCCTGCCCGTATCGTTATTGATAAGGAAGTTTTATCTCTACTGCAAAGGGAGTACTCGTTGCTTTTCTGTTAGTTTAATTCATTTCATCTTTCTGTAAACAACGTATCCATAGAGTTGTGTGGCTGATATTAGAATATATTGTTATTGATTTGAATACCTAATTTTTTTGTTGCTCATGTTATAATTTAATAGTGAAGTGATAAAATTTCGATTGAAATTAAAGTTCAGGTGTTTAGTTTATCTTAAAAGTTCAATCTGTCAAATATTCTGGTTGCCTATCTGACCATTCTCTGATTTTTTTCAATTTTGGGTATTCAGTCAGTCTACAAAACAGTGCACACAACTTAATTGGATTTATATATATCTATTTTTTTCTTTTAGTTTAAAGATGACCTAATATAGAAATAAATCAAGATTCATAATAATACCTGTTATCCTTACCTCTCACACTTCAAATGTTCATTGTGGATATGATATATTGTCTTTGTTTTATATGTAAATACTGTATTCATATTGTCTCTCTATTTATCACTACTGATTTTACACTTGATGTTTTGGAATATTGTCCTTTGAATGTACACGTATCTTATCATCGTTTGTCGATTTCTTGATGAATATTCTTCCATTTCTGCTCCATATGTACTTGTATCCTTGTTGTATCGCATCGTGTTTCATCTCCCAGAACAGTTTTTTGAATCCCCTTGATTGATTTTCCGCCAGGTAGATCCTTTCTCTATTGTTGATACCTAGGATATCTTCGTTGGTGATTTTCCTCTTTTGTAGAATGATGTGCTTTTCATTTTTAGTTTTCATTTTCACTATGATGTTTGTGTCCTTCGTTTTATCATTTTTCACTGGTAGCCTGTAGATTGATTCAATGTCATAGGACGATACATTTGGAATGTTTAGCTTTTTTGTACTCGTATCAAATATGCTATTAAGATTCTCATTTGGTAATTTCTTGACACCCACAATTTCAATATTCTTCTCTAGCGAATGATTTTCCAAATCAAGTATCCTTTTCTTCAGTGATTCTATCTTTTTATCCTTTACCTCATTCATTCTCTCTAATTTATCCACTTTCTCCTTGTACTGCTTCATTTCCTCAGTGATGCCGGTAATGGATGATGTTAAATTTTCTATCTTTTTGTTAATTTCTGGCATTAACTCTAGTCAATTGTTGATTCGATTGAGAATGCTTTGGATATCCGTGTTTTCGTTAAGTGAAGAGGTAGAATCACTCCTTGCTTTCATCTTTATTCTACATGTTGGACACCGCCAATCAACTTTCTTTTGATTTGACATATTCCTATGAGTTGATTCCCTCAGTCCCGAGCATTCAAAATGCATTATGTTGGTTGCATCCATTACAGTTCACTGAATCGCCATCAGATGGTAGTTCTTCTTCACATCTCGTACATTTTTTCATGGTTGAATTTTCCAATTATTTCCCTTGCTCACAATCACTCACGTTCATGAATGTAGTCGTTTCTTGTTTGAAAGTTCCGATCCTTCCTATTCCTAGGTTATGATGTGTCTGTTATTTTGATTTTGTTGTTATGTCAAACTGGTCACAGTTTAAGTCCAATTTTTTGTTCACTACACTTTTTAACACCGTAGAAAATGTTTGATATATAGTAATTTTTGACAATAATAGTAATAATAATAATAATAATAATAATAATAATAATAATAATAATAATAATAAAAAAAAATCGTTTGAAAAATACTCTTCAAATAAGAATGAGATGACCCACAAAGACTTTCTAGAAACAAGAAAACTTTCAAACAAAATCATCAGACAAGAGAAAAGAAAATATGTAACTCAGCAAATAGAATCAATTGAATCCGATTTTAAAAATTATAACACGCACAGATTCTACAAAACGTTTTCAAATCAAATTAAAGGTTACATTCCTCAAAACGTTTGCTTCAAGAAGCCAGATGGAAGTCTTGCACTTAGCAATGAAGAAAATTGTGAAGTACTAGCTAATTATTTTGAAAATCTTCTAAACTGTCCAGAACCTGTAGAAATTCTCCCGATTTTCAACCACATACCTCTACAACAGGATGAATCATTACCACCAACAGAAGAAGAAATCATCAAACACATAGGTAAACTAAAAAATAACAAGGCGTCTGGAGAAGATGGGATTGTAGCAGAATTTTTAAAAAACCTAGGGTATAATTCGAGAAAAGAGCTAGTTTCAATTATCCAGAATGTATGGATCACAGAGGAAATCCCTGAAGATTGGAAATGTGCTCTAATACACCCATTGCATAAAAAAGGAGATAAGACCGATGTGAATAACTATAGGGGTATTTCTCTTCTTGCTGTCGCCTATAAAATATTATCAGCTTGTCTTCTTGAAAGAACCCAGAAACAACTAGAACCCAAAATTTCAGATTTCCAAGCTGGATTTAGACCAAATCGTTCATGTCCAGAACAAATATTGAACTTGAAATTAATATCACAGATAAGAAAATTACGAAGTAAAGCCACAATATACGTATTTGTTGATTTTAAGAAAGCCTACGATTCAATCCACAGACCAACACTATTTAAAATTCTTGAAGAGAAAGGCCTGGATCAGAAAACTCGAAAAATCATAGAACAAACATTGACAAACACAACATCAAAAATAAAATTTATGGGAGAACTTTCGAAGCCTTTTGAGATAAAGACTGGTGTTAGGCAAGGTGATGGATTATCACCACTGCTCTTCAACATAGTTCTTGATAGAGTAATGGAAGAATGGGAAAAGAAACTGAAGGAGGTGAACCACTGGAAGCCAATCTCGCTGGGAACCAAGAAAAATAATCTTCAAATTCCATACTTAGCTTTTGCAGACGACCTTGCTATAATGTCAGATTCATTGGAAAGTGCAATAAAACAAATAGAAATTTTAAAAGAATGTGCTGAACAAGTAGGCTTACAAATATCATTTGAAAAAACTGTTTTCACAACATCAAATATAGAAGTTACTAAATTACAAACAAAATATGGAACAATTAAGAAGGTACCATACTTTAAATATCTTGGGGAAATTATATCAGAAAAACATGCACAAAATGAAAGGATACAGAAAGCTCGTAAAGGCCTAGGGCTAGTGCAATATATTTATAATAAGAGATGTATGTCTATCAATACCAAAATCAAACATTATAACGCAGTAATCAAGCCAACAATGTTGTATGCCAGCGAGACCCTAACACTTAGCAGAAAAACAGATACTGAAAATTTGAAAAAAGAAGAAAGGAAGATAATTAGAAAAATACTTGGACCAAGAAAGACCGAAGATGGTTATAGACTACAGAAAACAGCCAAAGTTGAAGAATACTCTAACATAGAAGCAGACATCAGGAAAAGGCGCCTTAAATTTTATGGTCACATAATGAGGCTTCCAGATCACAGACTTACAAAAAGAATAGTAACATATGTAGCAACCCTTAGTAATGGAGGTGCATGGATGAAAAACGTCAAGAAGGACTTAATACTTGCTAACATTAACAATGATGAAATATACAACAGGAACAGTTTCAGAGAAAAGGTTGAAAAATGGGAAGTTAAACCAGAGATGACTGTGCCAAGAGTGGGAACAAAATGGAGTGAAGCAAGGAAAGCGGAGTTCTCACTGAAAATGAAAAACTGGTGGATTGATAAAAAGAACAAGAAAAACAAAAAATGAACCAAATTTTGCTCAGCGTCTTCCATCTGGGAGCTTGACGGCTAATAATAATAATAATAATAATAATAATAATAATAATAATAATAGTAATAATAATAATAATGAACATATACAATCACACTTGAGCCGGGGGAGTCTGCTTGCTGATGAGCAGAAGGGATGCATGAGGGGAGGATTGGGCTGTGAGCTGTAATTCTAACCATTGATACAGTGGCAATGGGACAAGCTCTGGGGAAAAAGTGGAACATCTACATGGCTCACATTGATTACCGTAATGTCTTTGACAGTGTCTCACATTCCTGGCTGATTGATGTTTTGCATATTTTATAGAGTTGACCATGGAGTAATACAGCTTCTCAGGCATCTTATGTCGTCATGGGGAACAGTATTGAGGTTGGGAGCTGGTGATGAAGAAATTCGGACTAGTACCATCTCGGTCTGCCAGGGTATATTTCAGGGTGACAGTCTGACCCCTCTGTGGTTCTGCATGGCTCTAAATCCATTGTCCACACTGCTCAATTCAACAAACCATGGTTTCAAGTTGAAAGCTGGAGCAGGAGAGGTCTACCCTTTGTCCCACATGATGTACATGGATGACCTCAAGCTTTATGCAAGTATGGAAAATCCATTGGTCGAAATGCTACAGGTGGTAAGAAAATTTTCTGCTGACATATGCATGAAGTTTGGCATGGAAAAGTGCAGGACACTCAGCATAGTGGAAGGGCGGGTCTGTGACCAAGTTGTGGATGAGGACCCTGAGAATGCCTTCGAGGCAATGGGGCCAGCTGATGCATATAAGTATTAGGGCTCCAGCCAGGCTAAACGTATAAAGCAGAAAAGGGTCAAGCAGAAGATGGGATTGTAGCAGAATTTTTAAAAAACCTAGGGTATAATTCGAGAAAAGAGCTAGTTTCAATTATCCAGAATGTATGGATCACAGAGGAAATCCCTGAAGATTGGAAATGTGCTCTAATACACCCATTGCATAAAAAAGGAGATAAGACCGATGTGAATAACTATAGGGGTATTTCTCTTCTTGCTGTCGCCTATAAAATATTATCAGCTTGTCTTCTTGAAAGAACCCAGAAACAACTAGAACCCAAAATTTCAGATTTCCAAGCTGGATTTAGACCAAATCGTTCATGTCCAGAACAAATATTGAACTTGAAATTAATATCACAGATAAGAAAATTACGAAGTAAAGCCACAATATACGTATTTGTTGATTTTAAGAAAGCCTACGATTCAATCCACAGACCAACACTATTTAAAATTCTTGAAGAGAAAGGCCTGGATCAGAAAACTCGAAAAATCATAGAACAAACATTGACAAACACAACATCAAAAATAAAATTTATGGGAGAACTTTCGAAGCCTTTTGAGATAAAGACTGGTGTTAGGCAAGGTGATGGATTATCACCACTGCTCTTCAACATAGTTCTTGATAGAGTAATGGAAGAATGGGAAAAGAAACTGAAGGAGGTGAACCACTGGAAGCCAATCTCGCTGGGAACCAAGAAAAATAATCTTCAAATTCCATACTTAGCTTTTGCAGACGACCTTGCTATAATGTCAGATTCATTGGAAAGTGCAATAAAACAAATAGAAATTTTAAAAGAATGTGCTGAACAAGTAGGCTTACAAATATCATTTGAAAAAACTGTTTTCACAACATCAAATATAGAAGTTACTAAATTACAAACAAAATATGGAACAATTAAGAAGGTACCATACTTTAAATATCTTGGGGAAATTATATCAGAAAAACATGCACAAAATGAAAGGATACAGAAAGCTCGTAAAGGCCTAGGGCTAGTGCAATATATTTATAATAAGAGATGTATGTCTATCAATACCAAAATCAAACATTATAACGCAGTAATCAAGCCAACAATGTTGTATGCCAGCGAGACCCTAACACTTAGCAGAAAAACAGATACTGAAAATTTGAAAAAAGAAGAAAGGAAGATAATTAGAAAAATACTTGGACCAAGAAAGACCGAAGATGGTTATAGACTACAGAAAACAGCCAAAGTTGAAGAATACTCTAACATAGAAGCAGACATCAGGAAAAGGCGCCTTAAATTTTATGGTCACATAATGAGGCTTCCAGATCACAGACTTACAAAAAGAATAGTAACATATGTAGCAACCCTTAGTAATGGAGGTGCATGGATGAAAAACGTCAAGAAGGACTTAATACTTGCTAACATTAACAATGATGAAATATACAACAGGAACAGTTTCAGAGAAAAGGTTGAAAAATGGGAAGTTAAACCAGAGATGACTGTGCCAAGAGTGGGAACAAAATGGAGTGAAGCAAGGAAAGCGGAGTTCTCACTGAAAATGAAAAACTGGTGGATTGATAAAAAGAACAAGAAAAACAAAAATGAACCAAATTTTGCTCAGCGTCTTCCATCTGGGAGCTTGACGGCTAATAATAATAATAATAATAATAATAATAATAATAATAATAATATAATAATAATAATAATAATAATAATAATAATAATAATAATATAATAATAATAATATAATAATAATAATAATAGTAATAGTAATAATAATAATAAGTATAATAATAAAACCAGTGGGTTTTGCATCTGGACTTATTTTTATGATTCCAAGTAAAGAGGGGAATCTGAGCCCTGGAGATTATAGACCAATCACATGCCTGAACAGTACTTACAAGCTAATGACATCCACGCTCTCTTCCAAGATTGATAGCCACATCACTCTTAATAAGATCATGGCAACAGAGCAGCTTGGATGTAGGAAGGGTGCTAAAGGCTGTAAGGAGCTTATGATTCTGGACTCTTTTATTGCAGGGCAAGCAAGTGCAAAGCAAAGGAATGTATCAATAGCTTGGATAGATTATGCTAAAGCATTTGACTCGGTTCCACATAGCTTTAATCACGTTTCTAGATCTTGCAAAAGCATTTGACTCTGTGGATGGACTGAAGCTTTTGAGAAAAATGGAGCTCTATGGAATCAGAGATGGTTCATTGAGGTGGTTTGAGAGTTACTTCCAGAGCAGGAAACAGTCAGTTTATATAAATGGAATTGGTAGTGACTCTATGCCCATTGATTATGGAGTTATACAAGGAAGCACACTAGGTCCTATACTATTCCTAATTTATATAAATAATATAAGTAAATTGCAGTTGGATGGCAAACTGTTCCTGTTTGCCGACGATACTGCATTGATTTCCTGTGGACGTACTTGGCGGGATGCTTTCAGTGAGGCCTCAAAAGACCTTTTACATGTGAAGAAGTGGCTCAATCAAAATAAACTCACACTCAATGTTGTTAAAACCAAATATTTGCCAATATATTTTATGAAAAATAGTATGCCTGTTCAAGAATGTCTCAAGCTTCACTCATGTAATGACCACCTGTCACTTACCTGTAATTGTGAGACGCTTGAACAGGTGGAAAAATATAAATATCTTGGAGTCTTCATAGATTGCAGGCTTTGTTGGACTCCTCATATGGAATACCTCAAATGTCGCATTCGTAGACTAATATATGCCTTTCGACAGTTGAGGGAGGCTCTTTCAGTCAATCAATTGAGAAGGACATACTTCGCCTATGTTCAATCAATTATAAATTATGGAATCCTGGCCTGGGGTGGAGCATCCTCGTTCACTTTGAGAGCTGTCGGAATTGCACAGCGAGCTATCATAAAGACTTGCTTGAGCCAGGATAGTCGCTATCCGACAGAACTGGCCTATCAAGAATTTCAGGTCCTTGATGTGCGACAGCTATACATAAAATCACTTTTAATTTTCATCCAAAGTAATAAAAATGCAATATTTAATCCTCTTATCCATCCCCATCAAACACGAAATATGAATATATTTGGAACTCTACAACCCAGATTAGTTAGCAATTGCAATAGATTTAATAGTCATCACATATGCCACATTCTCTATAGAAATATACCCGCCTATATAAAGCAAATAGAACCCCTTAGCCTTAACATATACAAACGATCTTTAAATATGTGGTTATCTGAAACCGGCAGGGATGTCGCTGATCAGTTCATCTACTCCTCTTACCGATTTTGATACTATGTATATACTTTTCTTGTATTCATCATCATATATATGAATTAGATAAAAATCTTATCTATCATCATCATATATATGAAAGTATATATATATATCATCAATATATTGCTCATAATTTATCATTGTTCAAGTTCTAAATTTCATTTTGTGTGCCATGTTAAAGCTATATACCATAATAGTTATATTGTACTACTTCAATTCAGAACATATACTTTCTCCACTACATTTAATCAACTTTTATTTTTCAAATTATACTGTATTGTAAATATTTATAATCTTCTTTTTAGTATCAAGTTGTTTTTCATTAAAACTCTTTCCCCACACACAGACTTGTCTATGTGGGGAAAATTCACAAGTATTTATATTATTTATACATGTGTACTGTTTTTGTAATGATTTCTGTGAATAGCTGGCTGTTGTATGTTCTCCAGCTCTACAAGGTGGCTGAGCTCTTGTGAACCTCATGAGGATGATAATGAGCCAGTGGAGTATAAAACTGAAAATAGGAAGTGGAGAAACACAAATCCAGACTGAATCAATCCAGATCTGCCGAGGAATCTATCAAGGAGATAGCTTGAGCCCAGTATGGTTCTGCCTTGCATTGAATCCTCTTAGCCTGATGCTCGAAGAATCTACATATGGGTATTAAATAGAAGTTTCTAGGAGTCTTAGAGCTTCTCATAGCTTCTATATGGATGATCTGAAGCTTTATGCCAGATCCCCAGAGCAACCGCAGGATATGATTGAGCTAGTCCCTGCCTTTAGTCAGAGCATTTGCATGAAGTTTGGATTAAGTAAGTGTGCTGTGCTGCATGTGGAGAAGGGTCAAATGAAAATGCAGAGGGATGAACTGAGAGCACTGGATAGTGAGATATCAGAGCTCAAGCAAGGACAGTCATATAAGTACTTGGGACTTTATCAGCATCTGAAAATCTCAAAAACAGAAGTGCTCACAAAAGTGGAAGGTGAATTCCGCAGCAGACCTGATAGGGTTCTGAGAGGAAAACTATCTGCAAAGAATTGCATCAAGGCTGTGAATACTTGGGTGATCCCAGCATTGACCTACACCTTTGGAATTTTGAAGTGGTCAGATACTCGATTGGAGCAGATTGATAGGTATGTCAGGACAAGGATGACTAAATTCAGGATGCATCATCCACGTGCCTCGGTTGCTCGACTGTACCTACCAAGGAGTATGGGAGGTCGCGGTTTGATGAGGGTATCAAGGTTATGTGTAAGTCAGGAAACGAAGTTAAGATCTTACTTCCAGAATGCTGATTCAGATTTGTTTGTGAAGGTATGCCAGCTGGATAATGGTTACACAGCCCTTGATCTAAGGAAGCAAAGAAGGAGCGAGCTGCTATCTGCTCAAGACCTAAAAGAAGAATGGAGGACAAAAGAGTCACATGGACGGTTTTATGGGCACCTTAATTCAGAGCCAATAAGTCAAGAGCTGTCTTGTATGTGGTTAACAGTGGGAAGTTTGTTTCCAGAGACTGAGGGCTTTGTACAGGCGATTCAAGATCAAGTGATAGCAACAAATGCTTATAGGAGGCATGTAATGGGAGAAAGGACCATAAGTGACAAATGCAGAATGTGTGCCAGTGCAGTAGAAAGTATCCAACATATTGTATCTGGCTGCTCAGTGCTAGCCCCAAGAGAGTAAATGTTGCGTCATAACAATGTGGCAAAAATTGTGCACTTGGAGATGCAGATCAAGTTTGGGAATATTGCAGAGGTCCCCCCTTACTATAACTATCAGCCTCCTCCTCTGGTTGAGTTCAATCACGTCAAGATCTACTGGGATGTCCAAATGATTACAGACAGGCGAGTAGTACACAACAAGCCTGACATCCTAGTACTGTATCAGCTGGAGAGGAGGGCTTATATAATTGATATCGCTGTACCTTCGGATGAGAATGCTCAGAAGACCAGAGGCAAGTAAATGAAAGAATACCAAGAGCTATCATTTGAGCTGAAGGAAATGTATGGGCTGAATACAGTGAGAGTACTTCCAATTGTAATAACAGTCGATGGCCTGATACTCAAGTTGGTTGTGGAAATATGTCGAAGTATTGACTTGGTAGACGAGGTGCTGAAGAGAATGCAAAAATCTGTCCTCCTTGACACTGCACGTATTGTGCACAAGTTCATAAAATAGTCAAATAGTGTTATAAAGATGAAAGGAAGGTTGCATTGAAGTGCCCCTTCTTTGAAAATATTTCCGCAAGAGCATGCTTATAAAAGGGATATTAATAATAATAATAATAATAATAATAATATAATAATAATAATAATAATAATAATAATAATAATAATAATAATAATGATAATTTTTTTTTTTTTTTTTTTTATTAAATTTTTTATAACATTACATAATATGATAGTTTACAATGGATTGATCATAAAATAATAACATCTTATATTTTATCACATATGTCGTGAGAATCTATTTAGATCTCCATAATATATAATAACAATAATAATGATAACTGTACTAACTGAAAGAATTAATTTAGATCTCCTATTATTATTAAGATTTTGTGGCTACCCCATGAAGCTAATTTTAGCTTATATTGGGGTGTTGTTTTAATACATTATTTATCAGACTTGCAAGAGGTTCATAAACATAATATAATTCCTTCTTCTTCTTGTATTTATTAATAAATATTTTTCATGATGTTTACATTTATATGTTAAATTGAGTTATATGTTGATCTTCTATTCTTCTATTGATTTTTTATGAAATAGCTCTTTATTTCTCTTTTAACTTCTGCGTATGTGTTGAGGCTCTTGAGGTGATTGGGGATGCTGTTGAGGATGTTCGGTACAAAGTATTCCGGTATAGCCTTTCCCATTTCTGTATAAAAGTCTGGTGTTCTATAGTGCAAGTGTCTTGTATTGTATCTATTTTCATTGGCCTGTCTATAATTATTTTCGAAGTAGTATTTCTGTAGTATTATGAATTTGTACAAGTTTTTGAAGTTGAGTATCTGTATTGCATTTGTGTCTAGATTCTGGAAAAAATGTCTTCTTATTCTGTCAGTCAGTTGAACTACTGGATTCAAGATATAATTCGGAGCATGTCCATAAACGGTTATTCCATATCTTACTTGAGATTCCACTAGGCTAAGGTATACTGTACGTTTTGCTTTCATTGGTAGCAGATATTTTAGTTGGAAGCATCTATGTGCTATATACCTCAGTTTTTTAGCCAACACTTGTGAGTGAGTAAACCACTTCATATTCGAATCGAAATGCATTCCTAGGTACTTCACTGTATCTGAGTGTTTTATTTTGTTGCAGGTACACGGGTTGTTAGTTTTAAAACATTCGTATTTGTGGCTAGTTACTCTATTTTTTGGATCGATGGTATCTATGTTCAGTTTTGGGTTATGGAATACTATTGTTTTAGTCTTTGTACTGTTTATATGGATATAATTGTTATGAAAGTATTTTGTAATTGTGTTTATATCTCTCTGTATTTTTTCGGCTGCAACTGATAAGTTTTTATGTGTAGATAAGATTATAGTATCATCTGCATAGTTGTAGACCTCCCCTTTGAAATCACAGTTTTTCAGGTCACTGATATACAGATTGAAGAGCAAAGGTGATAGTGGTGAGCCTTGAATGACACCGAAAGATTGCGATTTTGGAGTACTATTGCTCTTCCCAATTTGAACAATTGTTTCCCTGTTACTAAAATAACTCTTGAATATTTCCAAATCTATCCCACATACTCCCATTATATTCAATTTCTTAAGGAGTATTTCATGTTGGATCGTATCGAATGCTTTGCTGAGGTCCAGTAGCACTGCCAAGGTCAAGCTTCTTCTATCTATATTCTTATTGATTGAGTATGACACTTTCTCCAATAATTGGGTTGTGGACTTACCAGGAACAAAACCATATTGGTTTCTATTTAGTAGGTTATGCTGAATGGAGTATTTCATAAGATCATCATGAATGATGAATTCAAGTATTTTCATTAGAATTGAGATTGCACCTATTGGTCTGTAATTTTGAATATCTTTTTTTTTGCCGTTTTTATAAATAGGTTTGAGTAGGGTTGTTTTCATTTTCGTTGGGATTTTTCCTGTTTCAATTATTATGTTGTATAGGTGAAGGAGAATTCTTTTCAGGTATTAAAAATGGTCTCTTATATGTTTTGGTTTGATATTATCAATTCCTGGAGAGGCAGTTCTATTTAATTTTTTCACTATACTGTGTAATTTATTCATCTGTATTTTTCTTATTATGGTATGTGGTTCGTTTCTCAAGTCAAGTTCATCAGTTTCAATCGTTGGCACGTACAGCTCATCTGTTGATATGTTTCTGTTCATTTCTTCTATCTTGGTTTTAAAATGTTCATTGAAGCTATTGCATAATTTATTGAGATCTTCTTCTTTCCCGATTTTGAAATTCTCCCTTATTATTGACTGGATTGGTTTCTTCCTTACATTGAGTATCTCGTTAACTGCATTCCATGTTTTCTTGGCATCTCCGATATGATCTTTGACTTTATTGTAGTAGTGGTTACGCTTTTCTCCACGTATTTCGTTAGTTAGATTGTTTCTGTGGTTTTTATATTCATTCTTCAATTGATTATTATTTGGTTGTCTTTTTAATCTGTTCCACAATACATCTTTCATTTTGATTCGGTCTTCAATGTGTTCGGTTATCCATGGCTGGGTTTTTCCATCTCTCTTATTGCGGATTTTTATTGTAGCTTTTGCATAAATGGTTTCAAATTTTTGAACAATTGAGTCATATATCTTTGTTGGATCGTTTGATGTTAAATGATCATTCCAGTTAGTATTCCTAATCATATTTCCTACAAGCCTATCCGAGATAACCTCTATTTTTTCATCTGTTACTGATGTTTCTGTTCCAATTCCATTCAGCTTGAAACCAATCATATAATGATCTAAAATAATATAATGAATAATAATAATAATAATAATAACAATGATAATATTCATGATTCTTGCAGTTTCCTGTCATGTATGGTGAGGTAGATGATCAGTACTATGGGGCCAGAACAAATTTTCGTTTGGAGACTATCACTGAGCAGGATCTGGTGAACTGTGTTAGTGAGCTGAGAGGAGGGTCAGCACCTGGGTGTGATGGCATCACTGCGGAATTAAAAATATTCTTTTAATATTGACCTTGGTGACTGGGATTTTATTCTCAAAATCATTCAAGATTCGGTAATCTGAATCTTCGGAGGTTCTTCCATTTGAATTGAATTGGAATTTTCCTATAGGTTGACTCCCATCCACTTCTCTTTCACTCTTTTCATTGATTATTATTCCTCAAGATATCTCTTCCATAATGTCATCTCACCTTCCCCTAATATTACTTGTTAGCTCATTCTAGCAACAAATCGTATAAGAACAAAATAGAGTCAGCAGAGTGAGGGAAAAAGACAAGTCTAGAATAAATAACAATTTTCACCAAAACAAACAAGAAGAAAAAACTCCTGGGGAAGCTATACTGGAAGGCACATGTTTTCTTGCTGTAAAGATTTCCACGTAAGGAATTATTCATTCCCTTGAAGACTAAACCATGTTTTCCAGTTTAGACACATTATTTTAGGAAAATCCTCGCTGATGGAACTCGAAATTATGTGTGTTTAAACTATTGAAATTGAAAAGCGATAAGTATTAAATATTTTGGTAAGCTGTGAATGTTTATGAGTTTTCTGATCTGGATAGAACTCAAGTAAGAAGTACTTAAGTATAAGTCCCGGATCTGTGTGTGAGTTGTCATCATGGTAAGTTGTTCCTTGGACAAGTGTAATGCTCTCAAGCTATGTGAATAATGTAGTAGCAGCTATACAGTATTGTACTAGGAGTTGAATTGGATGTTCAAGATATTTTTGTCTGTCCCCACTTAATTTCCAAAATATGGTAAGTTCAAAAATTTGAGTCATGAATTCAAATGTGTGCTTAATAAGAATAAATAATTTTTAAGATTCTACGTGTTTATAGCTAAAGATGCATCATGCTTCATCAGAAAAGATAATACTTTGGATAATAATTCAATAATATTGTTCTAATCATAGATTTTAAAGTCCAAAATTAACCCCATGTAACTCAATGATATGTTTGATAGAAGAGTGAAGGGTGTCTGATAGGAAGAATAGTGCCTGTGATTGATAAACAGATATAGCTGTAGGGCACCCAAGCCTAATCATCTCGTTCAGATTTTGACATGACTGATAATTGTTTACATCATCTCTCTGACAAGCGAAAAAATAGGCCAACCATCAGAATCATGAATGTATTGCAGCAACACTGCAGCAAACTGTTGTATTTTAGAGGAGAACAGAACGTTTCTAGGAGAACAGTATATGAACACTTTGTACGGTGCAAGTTATGTGTCTTGCATTGACAAACCTACACGTGTCACTTCTAATTCCAGTAGTTGTATAGATCACTTTTTTGTCGATTCAAGGAGTGTTGATGGTTTTTGGGTGGGTGTGATTAAGACCAATGTAACTGATCACTATATGACGATGGTTGAGTAGGGAAGGGTGGCTCAACATTTCTCCAGTAATTCTCAAAGGGACCCAATAAAAAGAGTTGATCCGACTAATGAGTTTAATCAGGGAGCATGACTAGAATGCGGTCACTAGAATTGAACCTGTTTGTGAATCTCCTTATATCTTTGTTAGCCAAATGAAGGAATTGATTGAGGCATCATCTATAACATCTAGCTACAGACACAGAAACGTAAAAATCAAGCCTTGGATCAGTCAGGGACTTATAAACTTTATCAGACATAGAGACAAATTGAGTTAAAGAGTAAAGCTGCAGCCTTTCAATTTAGCACTTCTTAATGAGTTCCAAAGATACCGGAATTATTCATCAACAACTATCAAGTTAGCCAAAGAAACCTACCACAAAATTAAAATTTTACAATCTCATGGTAAGCCAAAGTTGCTGTAGCAACATATTAATGAACTATCTGGTTCTAAACCTTGCAAAGGAAACCTACTGGTTGATTCATTTCTTTGCAATAATAATGATGATAATAATAATAATAATAATAATAATAATAATAATAATAATAATAATAATAATTATGCTTGCTGATGAGCAGAAGGGATGCATGAGGGGAGGATTGGGCTGTAAGCTGTAATTCTAACCATTGATACAGTTGCAATGGGACAGGCTCTGGGGAAAAAGTGAAACATCTACATGGCTTACATTGAATACCATAAAGCCTTTGACAGTTTCCCACATTCCTGGCTGATTGATGATTTGCATATTTTATAGAGTTGACCATGGAGCAATACAGCTTCTCAGACATCTTATGTCTTCATGGGGGACAGTATTGAGGTTGGGAGCTGGTGATGAAGAAATTCGGACTAGTACCATCTCGGTCTGCCAGGGTATATTTCAGGGTGACAGTCTGACCCCTCTGTGGTTCTGCATGCTCTAAATCCATTGTCCACACTGCTCAATTCAACTAACCATGGCTTCAAGTTGAAAGCTGGAGCAGGAGAGGTCTACCTTTTGTCCCACATGATGTACATGGATGACCTCAAGCTTTATGCAAGTACGGACAATCCATTGGTCGAAATGCTACAGGTGGTAAGAAAATTTTCTGCTGACATATGCATGAAGTTTGGCATGGAAAAGTGCAGGACACTCAGCATAGTGGAAGAGGTCTGTGTCCAAGTTGTGGATGAGGACCCTGAGAATGCCTTTGAAGCAATGGGGCCAGCTGATGTGTATAAGTTTAGTATTTGGGCTCCAGCCAGGCTAAACGTATAAAGCAGAAAAGGGTCAAGCAGAAGATGAAAGATGTATACTTGTACAAAGTTAAAAAGCTTTCAAAATCTTACTTGAATGGAAACAACATGTTTAAAGCCATCAACACATATGCAGTGCCTGTGCTAACATACACATTTGGTGTTATCAAATGGACTAAGACTGATCTTGAGGACCTCATGAGATCTACAAGCGTTCTGCTCACCAAGTTTAGAGCACACCACCCCAAAGCCTGCATGAAGAGACTTATACTACTTCAACTAGAGGTGTGATAATTGATTTGAAAAGTTTTACTCTGTAATCATCAGTCTCTAATAACTTCCCTCAATCTCTTAATCTTATCGATCAGAGCAATGCTAGCGTTTTGTCTTCTATGAGAGATCCTCATTCTTTCACTGCTACTCACTCTTTACTGAATGTCAATAAAGTAATCCAGACCCTACCTATATTTCCCACTATTAGCTACACATTCAGTCATAATAGTAAGAAGACTATGCTTGTAAGAATTCCATACATTTTACTGAAATCTCTGAAGCAAATATCTTCACCCACATAGTCTCTATGTATTAATTTGAGTGATAATTGATCAATTTTGAATATAACAATCATATTTGCATTATCTCTGATGAAATGTTTCCGTGTTGCACCATAACTTTGAATTAAATATGCTGTATCAATATTACGATGTTTACCCATATTAAAATAATCCCTTATTTGAGGTGTGTGACTAAGTTGTAAATCATGAAATATAACTAGAGAATATTGTGGTATTTTGTTTAGGTGTGCAATGTTATCAGGGATATCATTCACATGAAATTGAATACCTTTCATTTTTGAAAAGACTTTTCTCAAAAACAAGTACTTATCTTGATATTGACTTTAAGTATTTAAATAAATTTGTTCAAATCTCAATCCATTTTTGGAAAAAATCAAGTTGAACAATAAATTTGTTTTACCGCATGCAGATAGACCCACGATGAGGATTCTAGCATTATGAGGGATCAATGCACCATTCTTACAGCATGCAGGCTTGTCCTCTTGTGTGATTATCTGATCGAAATTCATGATGACGAGTTTGCTCATGTTGAGAAAGTGAGATATACAAACAGAACAAACTATTTGTATCCATGTGTCTTGTTCAGGCACTAATGAAGCATTCTAGGTGACACAGATACATGCACTCAGCCATTCAACTTCAGACACATACCACATGCTACCACTTCACACTTCTCTATGACTAAATGAGAAATGAAAGAGCCAGCATCCAATTCAAGTTGTTTTTATTTAAAAAACACACAATGTGAAGAATATTACAATGATTATTCACAACAGATGTGGATAGATAATTATACAATGTACATAATTTACATCATATGATCTTACTCAAATTATTTACAACAAATGTGGATAGATAATTATACCATGTACATTATTTACAACATATGATCTTACTCTGATTATTTACAACATACAATCTTAATCTAATAAGTTCTCTTGTCTTATGAATGATGCTTGTGGAGATCCAATTCATTTCACAAGCAACTTATCCTTATCTTGTCTCAATATTTTTTCTATCAAATAAACATCTCTTTCAGACTCATTCAAATGTGTTTTTTTAATTCCTTCTTGATAAAACCTACCCTGCATTATCTCACTACTAAGATCTTCTAATGAGTAAGTGATGAGTTCACTGTTTTGTTTGATGTAAATCTGTGAAAACAGAAATTACAAATTTCTGCGATTGGTGGTGGGGAAATTAACTCTGCGAGTGTTCAGCCTGTGAGAAAATTTGCTAAAATATTTCACCGTTAATGTCTGCCTATTTGGTTTCTGGTGAAAATAGGCTAGAACACTCCACAGAAAACACTTTCTATCAGAAAGATTTTTGACATTGATAACACATTTCTTTTTTCTTATGAACTCGGGTGTTTGAATAAAACTGCTTGTGTATATTGGATTATATCTAATCACATTTACATCAAGTGATTCAATCTTCTTCAACACCCACCCACTATCAAATCAAACAAAGTTATTGAACAAACTTGAAATTTTCCCAACTGCTAACATAAAATGTTTGTTCAACTTTTCATAGTTCTCCAAGACATTCATGCCTATGGCCGAGTATCTATGCAGATTCACAATGGATGAAACAGCTTCGTATTCCTCAGATTCTAAAACTACCATCTTATACAATAATACATTTAAAACTAAGAACCATTTCACATATCCTTCGAAACGTGCGGTGTGTTCTCTTATTATCTCAATAACATGAGGTTTTAAGTTTTCAAGTACACTTTCAATGTCCGGAGCAATGTTTTCGAAGGAAATGTGATGACGAATTGCGTGTGAACTCACGCCTCTGACCCTGCGTTCTCTGGTGTGGTTCATCTCTGCTACTAGCAGGGGGCTGAAAACAAACAAAGAAATATTACTATGGCATAGAATTAGATATACATGTTATCTCAGGATCGGATTTTCATGTACGAGCGATTGAGGTTATTAACATTTGATAATCATTGGAAATTAGAATTGAGTCTGTTGTCACCTCAAAATATGGCTAAACAGGGTTCTAAATTTGTGCATGCATCTGACATTGTACAATGTGTGTTTTGTTCAGTATATTTAGAAAATTGTTTGTCAACAGACGATCCTAGTAAGGAACATGATTGATGCAGTCCGAATTGTGGATGGCGCAAACAAGATAATATTTCGTGCGAAGAGGAGAATTTCGATAATAATACTCTACAACAATATGAAGAACGAGTTTTAACTTTCCATCGTCCAGAACCATTCAAGCTCTCGGTATTTATTAATAGAGCAAACTATTTTACAATGAATGGCTATTTTTTACATGAAAAATCATATCTGCAATGTGTATATTGCAAATATATTATTGAAAATCCTTATGAAAAATTGATACATGTTCTGTTTTGTATATATAAAGAGATGAGCTTCAATGGAAAAGAAAAGGCGAATGTTGAAGAAGCTGTGGGAAAACAAGGTGGATATTGTACAATATGCACTCTGTTATAGAAGTAATTCCTAATCAGGATCAAAATATTATTGATTTGTTAGGAATAAGTGCATTGTAGTATAATTTTTATCAGGAAAGAAGTAAGTTCTGAAAAATCATGATTAGAAAAATGAAGTAAAAATTGTATCATACTTACATGCGATGAATGATGTGATGCCCTCGGGTATAACTGTCTCTCCGGTTAGACTCCAACTCTCAGACTTACTACTAGTTGTTCTTCACACATCTTTCCTCCTCGAAGACTGGAGTGATTATGCTGTAGTCTACACTCCACACTCGAACTCTGTGAAATCGAGGAGCATAATGAAAATCACAATAATATTGAGAAGTAATTTAGCAACTCAATATAGTTATGAGATGTTAATTGAAAATCAATGAGGAGAATTGATGATTCTTTTAATATTAACTTCATTCAGATAATAGTTATCTGATGTGATCAATATTACAAGAGATTGCTTATTAATTTGAACTCTACATTTGATGGATGACTTTTGAGTTTGAATGATTTTTGTTGGATGAGTAACTTAATAAGTTACTAATCATAGCTTTATTTTTATTTAACAGAAACAATGTGCATATGAAGGTGAGAACTCCTCCCTCACACCACTACTGCAACAAGCAGCTCAAGAGGAGGAGGAGGCCCTCGACTTTATTGGGCTCATAAATAAGCCTACACCCAAACCCTGGGTTCCTCTGAGGGAATTGGAGGAACACCTGCCTCACACAATCCTCTCTGCAAGGGAGGAAACAAATAGACACGGGCGTAGAATGATACTTAAAATACACAAGGCCTCTACAAAAATTGAATGTGAAATATATTTACCACAACGATTTGCCGCAATCATCCCTTCCTCAAAGATTGAAAATTAAATGAAAATTGTACAGAAATGTGTCTTGTAGTAAAACATATGACACTGAGGTGGAGTGATATTGAGATTATTGAAGCCTAAAGTTCTAATAATCTTAATGTCATATCATCTTGATGTGATATGTTTTACAAGTAGTTTGTTGTGAATATTGTAGTAGTAGTAGTAGTAAAATATAGTAATAAATTGTAATTGCTTTGTGAAAATTGTTTTTAATTCTTACCTGTTTGTTGTGTCAAAGAAGTAGAAGATGAAGAATAGTACACTGTTCACGCAAGAATAGATCCTCTTGTAACTGAGCAGTCAATGAGTGTACGGTTACAAGAGAATCTATTTTATTGTTGCTGCTTGCACGCACACGCATGCACCACATGCTGCTCTCAACCTTGTTGCAGCATTCTCTCCCATCTGTTAGCGGTACATGCTCACTGTAGATAGCAATCTATTTTTATCATTATGATAACAACACTTGAAGGGAGAAGTCGTACAATGAAGATAATCATATGGAGAATAGTATTTGTTCTTCTCTTTATAATATGTTGTGTGAATATGCTATTACTTTTCCATATTGCTTTGGAAAAATATTATTCAATGCAAAATGATAGTAAGAGAATATTGGAATCTATAAAAAATGTACAAAATAACATTGGGGATTTGGAAACACCACAATTGATGCAGGAATCTCTGGTAGTAAGGAATCATACATTATCTTATATCAAATCATGTGTCAATTCATCAGACGCTTCTCTTGACATTAGTCTAAGACATTGATATAGATTTATGATTGATGAACATTCAATTCTTTGCAATTTCTACAAAACTTACAACATACTTAACAAGTGTGTTAATAAGACACTTGATGATAGAAAATTGTATTCCCTTTTGATTAAAACATACCAACTTTGTAGTAATATATAAAGCACTTAGTGAGACAATGTCTTTGTTTCTTGATTAAGATTAAGTGTTTTCATTAATTAACCTCAGTCAATGTTCAACTATGGAGTTGAAAGGCAATGAAAAATGGTATGTAGAAGAAAGTTATCTTCTAGGAAACGAGGGAGAGGAATCTTGAGTTTGGCTAGCAAAAGTGTCAAAGGTATAGCGGGTACTGCAGGGGACATTACATCAACTATTTTAAATGAATTAATTAATATCTTACCAGGTGAATTTTACTTCCCCGGGCTATCAGTATTGGGGCCCAGGAAAGATGGTTAATCAAAGGTTAAAGAGAGGTGATCAAGGTATAAATTCATTAGATAGAGCCTGTAAGGTACATGATATAGCATACACACAAATTGTGATAATAAGTCACGAGCGATTGCTGACAGAGCTCTTGCAAATGCTGCATGGGAGATATTCAAAAAACCGAAAACATCTCCTAGTGAAAAAGCACTTAGTTATCTTGTAACAAACGTGATGAAAGCTAAAGCAGCGTTTGGCGGTGGTTTGAGAAAGAAGAAGAAGAGCTCAAGTGTTAGGAAAACTCATAGCACCTCGCTAAGGAAAAAAGCTATTGCTCAGTTGAAACAGCATATTGCAGGTAGAGGTTACTATTTGAAGCCATACCCTCCAATCCCGGGTGGTCGTATTTTGATTCCCCCAACCACCCCTCATCATATGGTGTGAGTTTATTCCCACAGAAGAGAGTAAAAAAGGAGTAGAAAAACATAGAAAAACAAAGAAGGTGGAAAAATGAATATCGATGGTGAATTGTCTAACTACAATCTAATAAAATGGTGTAAATTATTACAAATTCCCCTACGAGGTGTATAAATGATATATACATTACCTAATAAAACTAATAAAATTTTAAAAAATGAGAATTTTATTGTTAATTTAGACAGTCAATCTGGACATGGCACACACTGGGTTGGTTATAAGAAACGAGGATCAAATGTTTACTATTTTGATCCAATTGGTAATTTACAACCACTTTATGAATTGAATAAATATTGGAAAAAAGAAACAGGTGTGAATATTTTTTACAATGTTGAGTACATGCAACCATTACATACAGAGATATTTGTGGCCACCTCATGCTCTTGTTTTTTGCGAACCAGTTGTAATCCAGTATTTGTGGCGAAAACATACAAGTTGGTTGTTATTACACTACGATCTAGATCAAATGAACTCCATGAGCATTTGCAAGAAATTCTCGATTTGGATAAAAATAAACTTACAGAGACTTCAAACACATTGACGAAGACATTTTTTTGACTGACGTAGCTCAAACCCCCTGGCATCAGATTGAAGCCCTACCCACTGTTAATGCAATGGTTGGAACTTTTAAAAATTGGACACTCAATCTGTATGATAAACATGCACCCTATGTGACAAGGAGGATGAACAGAAAACGACGTGTACCATGGATGACTCATGAAATACTCAAAATAATGGGACAAAGAGACAAAGCTCACAGAAAATTTAAAAAGACATTTGACTTTAGAGACAAAGACAGTTTAATTTGTTATCACAGTTAGAGATATAAAGTAAAACAACAGCTACTGAATTCTAAGACTGGGTATTTCATTCATGAACAACTCATTCATGAACAACTCAATGGTAACTCATTCATGACAGACAATAGACAAGACTCTAGATCACTATGGCGTGGAATAAAAGAGTTTGGCCTTGGTAAACAGAAATCTCAAACCGAAATTGATTTACCTTTTGGACAATATCAACAAACATTTTGTTTCTCATTCGACACAACATGATGAGACAGTCATCAATAATCATATTAATAATCTCAAACATCAGGTAACCAATCTAAATGTATCACTTCAAAACAAATTCAACTTCCAACTAATATCTGAACTGGACGTTCTCAAAGCAATACAACGTTGTCACAGCAATGCAATGGGGGTGGATAACATACCAATTGAATTTATTGGAAAAATATTGTTTGGAGTGTTGCCCACCATAACATTTATCTTTAACAAGTTCCTTGAAAACAACGAATTTCCTGAAAATTGGAAGCTTGCTCTAGTACATCCACTAAACAAAGTCACCTCTCCCAATAAAGTTGAAGATTTCAGACCAATTAGTATTTTACCCGCTCTGTCCAGAAAACTTGAGAATTATTGTTCATTCACAAGTTGTAGAGTTTCTCTAATAGATAATAGAGATAATATTAGGAAGAACTACAATAGGGAGAAAATCAATTCAATTACAATTGAACTAAGCTGCTTAACTAGTCAGTAAGTGTCCACCTGCAATATAGTGTCTGAACAATGTACTAAACCCTAACACTTAACAACTGAACTGGCGGTTGTTGTTCTAGAGGAAAATCAATATAGCAAGTTTGTCTTGTAACAGTTTTACATGCCTACCCCAAATGGGGTAGTAAAAGTAGTAGGCCACCAGAGCAATTTAATCCATAGTGCCAATTACAATTGAACTGAGCTATGTCACCACCCCCTTCCCTTCCACCCTGCTTATTTACTCAAGAACAGAGAAATGAATCTAGTTTGAATCCACCAGCAACAGCCATATACCAAGAGTCGAGAGTATTGCATTTTTATTATGTCACATTAACAAAACTCAAACTGTCTCTCTCTCTCTTTCTCTTACTCACCAACTGAACTGTGGTATTCCACTTGTTAGAAGAACAATAGTAGGTTTGTCTAGACAGTAGGCATGCCTTAGGGGTGTTGTGCCAGAGCAATGCAATCTATTGTGCCAGTTACAACTGCACTGAGGTGTTCCTCTATCTAGGAGAAAATCAACAGCAAGTTTGTCTTGTCAGTTTTGCGTGCCTACCCCGATGGTGTAATAATAGCCACCAGAGCAATTTTATCTATAGTGTCAATTACAATTGAAGTGAGGTATGTCACCCCTCCCTTCATCCCTGCTCATTAGTCCAGGGGGGGGGGGGGGAATCAATATAATGACTGCTTGACTGGTCAGTAAGTGTGCACCTGTAATATAGTGTCTGAACAATGTACTAAACACTGACAATTAACAACTGAACTGGCGGTTGCTTCACATATGTCTGTAGACAGTAGGAATAGGGGTCGCTACAATTGGCTAACTCGGAACTCGCTGACTCAATGTTAATTCTGCCATATGAAACTTAACTGCGCTGATCGGAATTGACTAACTGTGAAAGTGGCTGTTTCTGCATCGAGCGGAATTCGTTGACTGAGAATTCACTGACTCCCCCTCTTTTCAACAGCAGTCGACAGAAATGGCTAAGTCTGGAACTGGCTAACTGAGGATCCACTGATTACTACGTCATCATCTGCTTCGTCTGCTACTCATATCCTCGCACTCGGTCCTGTTCACTCTTTCACACTGGGACGGATAACAGATTGCAGCACACTAAGCTCGTATATTTTTTGATAGCTTATTTCGGTATTTAAATGATTGGATCTTATGTAAAATTTGCTGATGAATCCAATAAAACTAGTAAGAGGTTAGTAACTCTGATGGTTATTGAAATAACAGGCATAATATTATGCCGAAAACCATTATTTTCTCCCATTAAGAGTTGTTCAACTTGATTATTTGATTGTTGAATCAAGTATTTGAATTGGATGAAACTTAAATAATGAATATAACATTTTCAATCACCCAATAATAGTTTGAAATGCTGCAATACTTCCATACCTCAGCAATCAGGATTGAAAGGAGGCAAAAAAGGAAAAAATACCATCAATTTTCAAGAATCAGTGTTTTGATTAAGCCTCGTTTATACTATTTAACTGTTATAAAACAATTTTATATCACAAAAGTTACAAAAAATTATGTAACTTTGTTATAAAATAAAAAATAAACATTCTTAAACAAATAAATATAATATTGTCATATAACATTACTGACTCAGAGTCTCAGTCAAGATGGATTATGGACTCAACGTAGTCTCTCATAAGAGTATCTAGTATACCCATATCCGTTCATAGTAGAATTTTTAGTATGGCATAATTTTCCGAAAATGAATTGCTACAAGAATAGAACTTTCCACTATGCATTCATGCAATCCAACACCTGAAAAGTGAATGTAGCCTATGCAATCATAAGGGGAAATTTGTTTGAAAATGATCTGTATATAACAGAGTTTTCAGCATTCAAAAATACAAACCAATCTAGTGAAGGTCGATTCCCTGCCTGCTCCCCCCCACAAAAAAAAACTCGTTACATCATAAAACAACAGACGATGCAAACTATAACACATTTGTGTAATTCAATACTAGTCCAGTCAACGAAAGATTATAGAAGGAAACGTTTGGAATACAATTTTTGACCCCACAAAACTTTTAAGGATAATAAGTATGTGAACATTACAAAAGTCCTCACTCCTACCCCCTGTGTTAAGTGGGTGGGGGTTATTTAAAAGTTCCATATTCTGTTTTTTTGCATATATCTCAAACAAATTCGTCTTTCGGAAATTGTTGACGAATACAAAATAAAGCTTACGAATTAGCCTACAAGTTTCATCCTTAACATTCTTCCATATGCCTCATAGTTTTCTAGATATGAGCTCTTGAAGGAGTCACATTTTTAAGGAAACCCTTCCGGCTCAGATTTTTTCATCTTTTTGGCCTTATAACTTTTCCACGATTGAATGAAGAAATCTGTGCCAATCATGAGCCTATAGAGCACCTTATTCTCTTCAATCTCATGAATCTTTTCATTATTTTACGCATCACCCCACGATTTTTGCAGCCATTATAGTGTTGAGTGTAAAAACTTCAGTTCAACAACAATAGATCAATTGACAGGGAAATTTGGAGGGAATGTTTGGAACACAATTTTTGACTTCGCAGCTTTGTTTTGACTACGGTACTTAGAAGTAGGGATGTCAATCCCAGGACTGATTTCCAATCCCGGTATTTCGGGATTATCCAATATCAATCCCGGGATCCCGGGACTGATCCCGGGATTGGCGAAAATCAGTTTAATTCATTTTTTACCAATTGTTCCTCCTCAATTACATGTTCAGTAACAGTGTGTGTAGATGAAAAAGGGCCGATTAAAGAGGGAGAGGCTATCATTAAAATGAAAAAAAAAATACTTGGGAATAATATTAAAATTGAACATTCTATTCCTATAAATGTTTTCAAGATTAGGAGCAACTGTTATATTCCATGTCCTACCTTAAATTTGCTGTATCCTAGATGATAGTGAGAACTGAGGAAAGCAAGATAACTCATCAGAGTCTTTTTTATGTACAACAAGAGCATTTCTATCCTACATCAGGACGGGATAGAGCTCACACTTTAATTACGTCAAATACTGTAAAGTGAATTAATATCACTTGAATTAATAATATTAATAATAAAATAGAATACTTTTGTAAGACCATAACGCCATACCGACCAAACAACGCGAAAGCTGCCACTACACTACTAAATGAAATTTCGAAGAGCAAACTAAAATATTTACTTGAACTAGATATTCTACTTATAATAGAGAAAGAGAAGAGGAGAGGAATAATTAGACAGAGGAATAATTAGAATCGTTTAGTGCTTTTTTATTTCTGATTTCTGAAGTCTTTTCAAAGTTCGGAATGCATTTCAAGGAAATGCCATCAGCACTATTGCAAATATTGCACCGTCTAGACTGGTAATTGTGGTGCTGTGTAAACAAGTTTAGAGACATAACAACCATTCTGCCAATTATGCGAACTGATAATGCGAATTCTATTAAGCCGATAAAGAGTACAGTATACAATCAATATTATGTATATGAAACTGTAGGCTGTGCCTGTAGAATGGATTAGTCAAACACTTAGAACAATAAATTAGTTATAAAAACTCATATTCATCACCGTAAATGAATTCAATATTGAATTGTTTTTTGGAAAAATATGATTCACAATTTCAGGTTTACAATCCCGAAAATCCCGGGATTGACGCTGAAAAATCCCGGGATTGTTAGGTATCAAAAATGGACCGGGATCCCGGGACTCGGGATCCCAGGATCCCGGGATTGACATCCCTACTTAGAAGGTGAATATATCAAAAGTCCTCATCCCTACCCCTTGTGCTTAAGGGATGAGGGTGGTTTGAAAGTTTGGTTCTTTCATTCCTGGCTTACACGCATGTATCTTGAGAATAATGCATTCCAGCGACATGATTAACTGAACAAAACTTAAGCTACCTTAGGTAGATAAGGCAGATAAATTTCCTACAAGTTTTGTACAGTGGAGTTTTGTGATATCTCCTTTAATTTTCTAGATATTCGCTTTTAAAAGTGTGAAATCCTTGAAAATACAGTTTTTCTTACAACTTTTTGCACTTTCAGGGCTTGACTTAACAAAAATGCATTGAGAAAATGAGTACTGAACGTTGTGTTGTAGAGGATTCAATTCTCTTCAATTTGATGTATTATTTCAACATTCTCAATACAGCAATAATTGATCATTTATCAATGTAATTTGAACACAATATCTGGAACACAATTTTTGATTCTGCAGATACATTAAGACTAGTTAGGAGCTGAACATATTGAAAATCCTCATCCCTAAACCATGTGCTATAGGTGAAGTACCGACAAGTTGACACTTGATGCTGTATTGACAATTTGACACTCAACACTGAAGCTGTTATAACAATTGATGGAAATCATAAAATGGTTAAATAATCCATCAAATTAAAGAGCATTCTCT
Source organism: Nilaparvata lugens (assembly GCF_014356525.2). Lineage (NCBI taxonomy): Eukaryota > Metazoa > Arthropoda > Insecta > Hemiptera > Delphacidae > Nilaparvata > Nilaparvata lugens. Next base: position 51,371,005 of record NC_052518.1, read on the forward strand.
CCTTCCAATTTGATAAGACTTGACCACCTCTGTTGACAAAAGTCAATTGGAGGATGAAAAGATGCGGATTTCTTTATTTTACATGCTGAACTTAATATAATTAGAAATTCATTTATTGACATAAAACATTTTAAAATGAATGGCCAACGTCACAACAATTTTAAAGTTACATAATTAATAAGCTTCAGACAATAGAAAAAGGTTACATAGTATGATGATTAGTCTAATCAAAAGTTATATCAAAGAGTTATATCAAAATTTACCTTCTTATAATTATAATCTAGGAAGTTGATTTCAATTTCAAAAATCAGCAACTTTATATAAACCTTCATCCTTGAAGATATTTTTACTGTGTTTTTGAAAACTATACCCTAAAGATTTCTAACAATTACTATATATAATCAGTCATATAATTTTGTACCTGTTAAAAGCCACCACCCTTCTTCGAGATCTAAGATTCAGTTCTAAGGAATGATCCTGTGCCTAGTATTTATAACTCGCACTTTGCACTCGGCAGGGGGCTTCGCCCCCGGCACCACTGAAAATGTTTTTCTGGTTTATAATTCATTTTTGGTTGAAACCTTTTCTTTCGATAGAATTATCCAATAAAACGTTAGATAATTTTGAATTTATTTCAACTCTTCTCTCATGAATTATACAAAAGTCATTGTTTCGAAGAAGTAGTTGCCATGAAACTGAGAGACAAGGAAGAAGATAGGAAATGGTATTGAATAGAAAGAGATGGAGAAACAACAGCCAGCAGGTAGTGTGCCATCCAGGATAGGGTCGGTTGCACAAAAGCCTGTCAAACTTTAACCATGATTGAATGCTATGTGAAGAGAAGCATTCTTTTCAAAAAAGACTTACCTAATTGCTTCTTTTGGCATTTGATCATGATTAAAATTCAACAGGCTCTTGTGCAACTGGGAAAATGCGTTTGTTCAATTTGGAGTAATCATAAAATATCTTGTGATTTATAATTAGATTTCCTATTGAATAGGTCAAAGGCCTATTCATACAGCAACCACATAGTACAAATTGCACTATTGTATTATGTGGTCGCTGTATTCATAGCCCAAAACATAGGCCTAAGAAGTCTTGCTGCCCTGACAACTACCTGCTCATTGGTATAGAAACTAGTTTTCATATTTCAACCATGGTATCTTTAGTTAACTCAACAAAGAGCTCCAAGTGATTTCATTTTATTCAGAATTTTATAATCTGAAAAAAGGCGAGAGCAAATTTAACTGTCCGACGACTGGATTTGGCGGAAATAAGCTGAAAACTAGAAAGTGAACCGAAAATACGAGGTGTTTGGGCCACTCTGTATCTAGCACAAGGAAAGTTTGCATAAAGAATTTGGTTCTGGACTTCTCTCATGTATCCAAATAATATATCAAAAAATCAGAGCCAATATATAAATTGCAAGCACCAATGTTTGTAGTGACTTGAATTGTAGCAATCAGAAGATATAGTTGATTGAAAACTAAAGTTCATTGAAATTGATTATTTTGTTGAAATTTCACTCGTTTTTGTGACTCAGAACACATTACATATAGATTGATCCCTCACATAGTATATTTTCTACTATTTGATTCTGTACATATCTTGGAATGTATTCGTAACAACTGGTTGAATCAGACTGACTCAAAACAAACCTTTCACATACCAGATTCTGCTAACCATGATAGTATCCTCACTGCAAGCTTTTCTCACTTGAAAACGTTTCATTACTCAGAAGCGAATAGTGTTATCAAATTAGCACCTCCACTCGACAGAATAGTTCTCTTCCAAAGTTCCCTTGAAAGGCAAAATGTCAAGCTATGTGTTAAGGTATTCGATGAGAAAAATGTAGCAGCTTTAAAAGAATGCAACATTCAAAATGAAAATTTTGAAACCCATGGAGAAAATCCATGCTAATTGGGAGCTCATAGAGCATCAAATTCTCTTCAATTTGATGTATAATTCCACAGCCCAGATGTCCTCAATTTGCTGGCATGCCATTTTGGAGCTGATTGGGAGACAATCCCTGAATTAAAGTGGTATAAAGACATTCTTTCCAACAATGATGAGCAGACCAATGAGGATGAAGAAGAAGATGTCTGTGACTGCTTGGAAGATGACTGTGGTCTCCATATTTGAAACAGTATTCAGTGAGTGATCCTTTTTTATAGCTATGTTAGGTTAATTTTGTGATTTTCCTTCGAAAGTCAACATATCCGTGCCTTTTTTCTCAAAAGTCAACATATCCATATTTTTTTGTCAAAAGTCAACATGTCCAAAACTTTTTTTTTGATTGTGTGAGTGGTAAAAACAATTTTTTTTCATTTCAAGCACTTGAACTCACCTCTTAGTAAGTAAAATTTAGGACAAATAATTCTCAAGGAATATAGAATAGCTGATGATTTATAAGTTTTTTATGTTTTATGAAAAAAAATCATTAGTGGAGATGTTGAGTTTTGAAAAAAAGCTCCTCTAATATTATTAAAAGATGCTCGGCTATCAGCAAGCTAGCTGACTACGGAGATAAGGAGGGTACCGATGGCGCACCATCTTCTGCACATCGAGAGGACTCTTACCGCCTCTGGCGGTGGCGCAACTCCATCCCCTCTGCTGTGGCCCCAGACCACAGCATTCCGATCCCAACCTTCCTGCTCCTTGTACAGCGGCCAATTGGCTGCCGTATGTCCCTGACCTCCTGTCCTTGTACAGCGGCCCGTTGGCTGCCGTTCGTCCCTGACTTCCTGTCCTGGTACAGCAGCCCATTGGCTGCCGTACGTCCCTGTCCTCCTCTCCTGATACAGTGGCCCATTGGCTGCCATACATCTCTCTCCTCTCATCCTCTCATCCAACTCGATCCAACTCATCATACTAATAAATCTGACACACTCATTGACCTTCTCATTGTTAGTGATCCTAATGAAGTTGTTCAAGCAGGCCAAATCCCAGTCCCAGCTATTTCTGGACATGATTTGATCTACTGTGTACTTTCCCATAAGATACCTAAGCCAGAACAGAAAAGTATTACTTATAGAGACTTCAAAAACTTTGATGAAGCCACCTTCCTGACTGATGTGGCTCAAACTCCATGGCATCAAATTGAAGCGTTACCCTCAGTTGATGACATGGTCAAGACTTTCGAGAATTGGACTTTGACTCTGTATGACAAACATGCACCTTATGTGACAAGGAGGATTAATAGAAAACTACGAGTACAGTGGATGACTGAAGACATACTTAAGATGATGGGACACAGAGACAAAGCACATAGAAAATTTAAAAAGACATTTGACTTGGACAGTTTGATAGAGTATAGGAGCCTTAGAAATAGAGTTGAACAGGAATTATGGAACTCAAAGATTAGGTACTTGAATTCGTTTATGACAAACAATAGACAAGACTCTAAATCACTTTGGCAGTGGATAAAAGAATTTGGGCTTGGCAAACAGAAATCGAATCCACAAATTGACTTACCATTGAACAATATAAATGACTTTTTGTGTAGTTGAGAAGTTGATATTGTGGTAATTATTCATATTGAATGAAAAAGACTAAGGAATTGTCAAAAAACCACCGATATATTGATAATTGGAGAGACCAGTTTCGGTTATTACACCATTGTCAATCTCTGATAAACAGAGGTTTATCAGAGATTGACAATGGTGTAATAACCGAAACCAGTCTTTCTAATTATCAATAAATCAGTGGTTTTTTGACAATTCCTTAGCTTTTTCATTCAATAATATAAATGACCATTTCATTTCACACTCTAACCAACGCAACAAAGTTGTCATTGCTAATCATATTGATGATCTTGAAGAGCAGGTTACAAACTTAGATTTACCAATTACTGATCAATTTCATTTCTATCCAATCTCAGAAGAAGACACTCTCAGAGAAATTCAACGTATTCATAGTAATGCTATGGGTGTAGACGAAATTCCTATTAAATTTATCAAGAAGATGTTATTTGCTGTTTTACCAACCATTACATACATTTTCAACAAGTCACTTGAAGAAGGCATTTTCACTGAAAACTGGAAGTTTGCTCTGGTTCGCCCTCTAAATAAAGTTCCACCACCCAATAAAGTTGAGGATTTTAGACCAATCAGTATTTTACCTGCATTGTCCAAAGTGCTAGAAAGACTCATTCATGCTCAAGTTGTAAAATGTCTAGACAACAATAGTAAGCTTAATAACTTTCAATCAGGCTTTAGAAAATTCCATTCAACTGAGACAGCTCTGCTTCATGTCACTGATGATATAAGGTTAGCTATGGACCAAAGAAAATGCACCATCCTCACCCTATTTGATTTTTCCAAAGCATTCGATACTGTTGATCATACAGTCCTTCTGAATAAGTTGGCTATTCTTGGTTTCAGTAACAACTCGTTAGTTTGGCTTGAATCCTATCTATTAGGTAGGAAACAATGTGTATCTGTCGGTGACAAAAAGTCTACTTGGAAAAACGTTATGCATGGAGTACTACAAGGTTCAATTTTAGGCCCCCTCCTCTTCACTTTGTATGCTAATAACCTTCCTTCCATTATCAAATTCTCCAGTTTCCATACTTATGCAGACGACCTTCAAATCTATTTAAGCTGTCCCATAACAAAAATTAATGGAATAATGAATCAGGATATCAATTCGATAGTGGAATGGACAAAGAAAAATGGCCTCAAGCTTAATCCCATCAAAACACAACACATTATAATTGGATATTCTCGTCTTATAAACAATATTGACCTTGAATCGATTCACAAAATTAGTGTAGATGGTGATGACATTCCTTACTGTAGCTCAGTTAAAAATTCAGGCATTATTATGAATAATACTCTTGACTGGTCAGAACAAGTGAACAAAACTTGTAAAAAGGTATTCTCAGCCATGCATGCATTGAAGAAAATGCACGATATTCTCCCTAGGAACATTAAATTATTATTGGTTCAATCTCTCATCTTCCCACATATTATGTATTGTAATTCTGTTTTTAACGATATGCAAGTCACTCTGAATGATAAACTACAGCGTTGCCAAAATTATTGTCTACGTTTCGTCTACTCTCTCCAATGCCATGATCATATCACCCCAGCCCACATTGCTAGTTCAACATTAAAGCTTCCTGATCAAAGGCTTTTTCGAATAGTCAAGCTTGTTAGAGATATCTTGAAATATGGTAATCCGAACTATTTTTAAGATGATTTCAAATTTGTCTCTGGAGGTAGAAGGATAGATGCTTCACATACTAGAACCGGAGAAAGTACATTAAGGATACCCAATCATCGAACTACTATTTTCACAAAATCCTAAGTGCCTGTCGTGCATGGAATGCACTTCCTGTTTCTATCAGGTCCATCGAGAGCCGAGCGAGCTTCATCCTGACTTTAAAAAAACATCTTTTGGAACAAATGACTGAAACTGTCCGGCCCTAGAACGATCACATGACAACCATCCCCCACCCATCCCACAAATACAAACCTTTAAACCTGTTATAGAATGAATTATATATATATATATAATATATATATATATATATATATATATATATATATTATATAAACTCATGTTATTTTAATTATCCACTGCATACTGCTGTATATTACTGAAAGTTGATTACCCTGATCTACTTTCAGCCTACTTTATTGTATTAATCAATAATTTGATCTTATCTACCTATATAATTATTTTACTCTATCAATTTTCTGTTTTTTTTTTCTCTTGAATATTTATATTAATTGAAACTTTTACAAAATTCACATTAATAAATAAATCCTTAGTTTAATTAATTAAATTAACGTTTTGGTAGAGAGTTAGTGGGGAGGATATTTATAATATTCTTTCCGAAGAATGGACATTGATATGTCCAAAGCTCCGCCAATCTATGTGATGCATAACAATATAATTATCTATAGTTATTATATTACTATACAAATTACTTTTTCATATCATATACAGTTCAATAATTATTTTCTTAGTCTATATTATGTAAATTCATCTATAATTTTGCTCTATTGTAAGCTATTGTATATAAGTATATAAGCCAGTATATATTGTAATCTACATAAATAAAGTACTCAATCAATCAATCAATCAATCAATCAATCCTCCCAGGGCACAGCGGCCCATTGGCTGCCGTCCCTTTCCACCTATCCTCCAGGGCACAGCGGCCCGTTGGCTGCCGTCCCTATCCTTCCATCCTCCCAGGGCACAGCGGCCCGTTGGCTGCCGTCCCTTTCCATCCATCCTCCCAGGGCACAACGGCCCGTTGGCTGCCGTCCCCATCCTCTCATCCTCCCAGGGCACAGCGGCCCGTTGGCTGCCGTCCCTATCCTTCCATTCTCCCAGGGCACAGCGGCCCGTTGGCTGCCGTCCCTATCCTTCCATCCTCCCAAGGCACAGCGGCCCGTTGGCTGCCGTCCCTATCCATCCATCCTCCCAGGGCACAGCGGCCCATTGGCTGTCGTCCCTATCCTTCAATCCTCCTAGGGCATAGCGGCCCGTTAGCTGTGCCGTCCCTTCCATCTATCCTTCCTCTTCCTACTATACTGGAGCGGAACCGAGGCCGTAAGGCCAATCCAAAAATACCTCGAAGTGGTGTCATCAGAGTAGAGAGCGACCTTCACGCCGTCAGAAGCACCAGGAGGTGCTGTCCACACAAGCTGAGGTACAAAGAAGGAAGAAGAGGAACTTCGGCTTGCCTCCTTTCCCCGCCCACATTACGACTGAGCTAAGTCGTCCAGGAGCAATACCTGGGTATCAATCACCCCCCTCTGAAGGTACTCAGGGTGTACGTGATACCACTAGGAAATACTGAAATGGAGTACATCTAACGGGTGATTACCATAGAACATAATCTCATGAACTTATATTATTGTGCAAAATATCACTGTGAGGACAATATAGATGGTGATGATGGTTGAAGCTAAGAATAAATTAGGTGTTTTTCACAGTACAAGTAGCATTGTTGTCAGGTGTACCAGAAAATCTATATGAGATTGCTATATGATGCTATATAGCATTAGCTTATAAGTCTTTAAAGATAGCATAGCTATGTGTTCTCTATGGTACTAAGTTTACAGGAATTAGGATATTGCGTGTAGACCTCAAAAACTGACTTCAAATTGATTGTATAAAGAGCGCTCTACTGAGTCTCAGATTGTAGAGCAAAAATTCCCGCCCGGAGGGATTTTGAATTTTACATCTAGATTGTAACAATCAGGATATATTGTTGATCAAATATGTACTAAATATGATCAAAATTGATTTTTTCTTAAAATTTACCTCATTTTTGAAAAATCATAACTCTGTACTCATTAGATATAGCAAATTCCGAATGTTCTCATCCTATTCAGAATTTTATATTCTTGAAAAAAAGCAGGAGCAATTTCTCTGTCCAAATACTGATTTTGGCGGGAATAGCTGAAAACTGGAAAATGAACCGAAAATATGAGGTTTTTGGGCCACTCTGTATATAGCACAATGGAATTTTGCATGAAGAATTTGGTTCTGGACTTCTCTCATGTATCCAAATAATATATTGGGAAATCAGTACTACAATATAAATTGCAAGCATACCCCTTTTATATGTCTATATTGACAGGACTATACTGTCCCCCAATATTTATATCTGTCAGATATTTGTTTAAATGTCAATAAATATTGTAAGTTAAACAGCTGATTACCTCCGAGTAGATTCTTAAGTCGGCTTATAAAGAATATATTCGTAACCGGAAACATAAAACAGTTTATGAAACAAAGATAATTTTAAAATGTGGAATATTTACACTTGGGACTCCTAGTACATAATTAATTAGAGTTTACTGAGACTCTGTGGTGCGAATGACGTAATTGCATCAATAGTTAGGCGATCACTCTAGGAAGGGGTGGAACCCGGGATTAACAATTAGATGGGATACTTGGGAGTGGGGGGCGGCGGTTGCCGATCTCGCCCAGGGCGGAAAGTCCCTAGGGCCGTGCCTGGTTACGGCCACCGAGGTTGGCGCAATAACAAATTACTTATAGCTTTAAAACTGTAGAGTCAAGCTGGAGTGAATGATTACAAATTGAAGAGATTACACGTTTATATCGGAGGACCGGAAAAAAATAAGTTGATCAAAAAAGCATTTAAACATACAAATAAAGTTCAATACAACAAGGCGAAGTAAAACGAGGGTGTGAAACAAACAGTCTTTCATACAAAGGCGGGATTCACTACTTGAGAAGCAAATACAACTTACTTATTTTTATACTATCTTTATGAATTATGCAAAACAACTAACAGTCTCAGGTTCATAATGCAGCGGTAACACACAGGGTGTGTATTTGTATCGATTTTAAATCTTGTAGAAATCAAAACATATCCAATTTGGAGCGGTAACACGTAAGAACAACGAGACGATGCAGGAAGGCGGTAATGACTCTGGATTCTTGAGAACGACTCTCGAGAACGGCCCCTTTCAACGGTTCCTTGGTGATCGACTCTTCGAAACAGCCCTGCAGGATATTAAAACGAATTTTGATGATTAATCAAAATTCATTTTCCTTTTCTTTAACTTAACAAATAAATTTTGACGTTTAGAAAGAAAGAAGAAGAAGAAGAACGGAGAGAGCATTTATTCATTTTTCTTATTCATGTGCTGATATGACTCAGCTAAGTCTGTGTGACAGTGCTTGTATTGGTGGAGGGGAGAAATTATTCTCTCCTTGTTTCAGTTGCAGTGGAACCGCCCTGGGGCTAGTATCAACTCCTCGATATGTGAATTCTGTCCTACTTATTTTTCCTTTGCAAGTATTGTCAGTTTATTTTTTTATGTGGAACTGCAATTTCTATAGCGTGAATATGTTACATAACTTTGTCGAACCCGCTATTGAAGGTAAACTATTGGTTTTCATATCTTTTTACATTATTGATATTATTATATCATTAATACTGCTGTTCGAGCTAATTAATAGTTTCCAAGCGAATTCAACATAAAAGTAAATGATGAAGTATTATCATTGAACTTAATTCAGCAAATACTTCGTTATATACTATTCTAAGTGATTATCAATATTTTCTTTAACATTATAATTTTTTTTAGACTATGTAAAAATATACATATTGTATGACTCATTTCCCATAATGTTCCGGAGTTATCTTGAACGAAGGTAAATTCATCTCGTAAACGATTTATTTTAAAATTTATCAAACATATTTTTTTGGTTAACTCCTTAGAAAAAATCGTTTCTAAAGATTGTATACTTGGACTTCGTAACAGTTTAATAGGTTAAAAGGTTTAATTGTAATTGAGATTTTTTTTATCACACAATTATAATATCAAATTTTTCTTCTTGGAACAATAATTAATATTTAAGATTGAGAAATTATTCTTGGCTGTTTTATTCCACAGCGGTCCATGTTTAAGGCTACTCAATACACATAATCATTACTTGAAGACAAAGGACGCAAGGTGCATCATATGAGGAACAGATTAAGTGAATATGGAAGATAGGAGACGATCGCCAAAATGTTTTTTTTTCAAAGAAATTGTCAAACATCATCACTAAATAATCTTCACTAATCATCATCGCTAATCTTCGCAACATAACTCGGTACCGAGGTAATGTGATCGATCGATTAATATTTTCCTGTCATTGAAATTCATGAAAGACTCTATTAAATGAATATGGGCCCATCGTCAATTAAGGATAATTTCATGGTCATGTATAAATAATGTTTTGTGAAACGGTAATTTTTTTGAATAATGAATTATTTCAGAACATATATAAAAACAAATGACATCCAATTTATTAGAACAAATGAAATGCCTTCATCTTCATATGTAGGCAACACACCACACCAACTTGTTCCTGTGAGACTCACCTTGTCCTTGTGTGAACTTGTTCCTGTGAGACTACCATTTATAGAAATACTTGTTCCTATGAAACTTGTCTCTGTGACACTAATATCGTTCAAAAACACTACTTGTCTCTGTGAGAACTTGTCTCTGTGATACGGACCCGTGGAAACTTGTTCCTATGAGACTGCCATTCATAGAAGTACTTGCTCCTATGAAACTTGTCTCTGTGACACTAATATCATTCAAAAACACTACTTGTCTCTGTGAGAATTCGTCTCTGTGAAACATCCCCGATTGAATCAGTACCTACCACCTTCCATAAAAAGGAATCAGTTGTTAAGCAAAGATCGAATAGTTAAAATTCATCTTCATTATAGCCTATAATATATATTTATATATTAAACATTACAACTCCAACGAGTTCTATCAATCATCTGCATTTCTTCAAGTAAATGAGCAACAAATAGAAAGGGTATAAAGTATCTCACAGATATCAAGTTATATCTGTTATGTTATATTTTTTATTGACTAGTTGAGTTTGAATTTTCGTTATAATTTCTAGAGGACCTGAAATATTCTGTTTCGAAGGCTGTGTGTGCAAGGGGCTCAGAACTGTTTACTTGTGGCTTTTTTCGAAGTTTTTCGAAACTATCAAAATATCAAAATTAATTTTTTTAGTAGAAATAGATTTTTCTTCAGATCATAGTTTTCGAGATATGAAAGTTTGTGATCCAAAATTTTCAATTTTTGAAAATAAATAGTTTCAAATTCAGTAATTCATGAAATTCTGAGGATACATTTTCTATGGAAAAGTATCTCAAAATATCAATTTTTGATGAAGTTATTCAATTGTCAATAAATAGCTGGAATTCTGTTATTCAGTAATTTTTAAAAATGGAATAGCTTTTTCAAAAATTTACACCTTAGGGAGTTTTTTTACTATCATTAGTAATAGTACCCAAATCGATATTTTCAAATATGAACAGTAAAATGTTAGTCAGTTGCAAAGACTTTTGAGAACAGTTTGTAAATATATTGTTAATTGGATAGAATATTATTTAACAAATTATTCGTTTTAATGGGAGGTGGTGGGTTCTGAAGTTCTAATTTAATCATTATCATTAATATATTGTATTGCGAGTATACACATGACACTACCCATTTAGCCTTCCTCTGTCACAGTCCCTGATGACACCCAAGTCCTCCCACTCTTAGCGTCTGCCTATCCTTATTGTTATTCTAAACAATGGATCGCTCAGTGGATTATTTTTCCTTGATCACTCATCGGACGACACCAACATGCATGAGTCGAGGAACAGAATCTTGGAAAAGACATTGAAACAAAGTGGTGACCTGTCTGTGGCTGCTCAGTTACTGAACTTTACCAGCAAGTGCACGTGTGAGTGTGAGTGTACCTATGTTTCTTTCCAGATCATCTGTGCTCTTGGTATTCCATGACCACGCATGCACTTATACGTATCTAATGTGATAATACCCAAAGACCTACCATCTATATCGATTTCCTGAAGCATTTGCTGCAATTCTTCCTCCCTAGCAAATTGGCCCAAACTTCTCATCACTCTTCCCAGTTCTTCCTGAGTTATACTACCATCTCCATCCTTGTCGAATAAGCGAAAAGCCTCTCTGAACTCTGAAAATGATAATGCAAATTATTGATGTTTCTGTATTTGTTCAGCTATCGACAAAGCAGATAACTCTATACTCTTTTAGTTCCACAAATTTGCCAGCTCGTTTTTCAAAAATGTAGAAATATAATTAACTAGTAGTTCTGTGAACAGTGGACCTCGTGCAGTTATAAAGCACAGCCTCCTTGTGTCGGCGAGATATCGGTGTGAAAACGACTGATGGCTATTGGAGTTGGTGTATCAAAAATTCTAACATCAAAAGCTAATCTCTTTCAAGACATACTGGCAACAGGACAGCCCGAGTTCAAAGCGGAGAAAGGTCGAGAGACAATACTATGCTATTTTAGTTATTCATATTGCATGCTTTATTACATCAATACTTCATTTAATAGTGCATGAAAATTGCATTCAATGAGGCATGCAATATAGTCCACACAGCAGCTGATGTTTCACGAAGTTACATTGAGATATTAAATTGCATGCGTCATGGCATGCAATTTACAATCCACTCGACAGCTGATTTATGATGAATAATTCTATAGTCTGATTTTTACTCTAATATTGGCGTATGAAGGAGGCTCCTTTTCCTTTTATATTATCCTTGGAATTCAAAATTTCCAAAAACCTTGTATATACGTCGACGCTGCGTTTCGCCTTGAATGCGCAACATATAAACATATGAACATTCAAACATGAAGAGAGATGCAAAACCGTCGACTTGAATCTTAGACCTCAGTTCGCTCGGTCAATTAACAAAATATTTTATCTCAATTATATATTTTTTTTAATAAAATTATTGAAAAGTATATTTTCTTGGCGAATAAAATATAATTGATTATTTTCAGCAAAAATGAATAGTTAATATTTAATCAGATATACCTGTATCAGCTATCTTCTACAGAAGGGAGTGACAGACAGAGAATCAGGTAGAGAAAATTTTAACAAAATGAACAATATATTACGAAATTAAAATAGAAGAAAATGAGGGTGTGTATACAGAACACACTGTGTGCTGTTGGCGAGACATCCCCTGTCACAAACCCATCAACATTTTAGACACTATTAAATACTAAACGGAAAATGAAAAATTGTACTAAATGCGATTTTAACAGCCCCAGATGGGAGTAGAAAAAAGAGATCTCTAAATTATTAGGAACCGACATGACTGAGTCTCACAATGTTTAAAAAATGCTATGCAGTTTTGGTGCCAAATTTTTATAATCTATTGCCGAAAACCATAAAGGAAATCATCAATAGAAACATTTTTCTGAAATGCCTGAAATAATACCTCATTCAACTAGATGACACAAGCAGCTTTTTCATTACTATAATATAATATTGTCACACAGGAAAACAATCTATACAATCAAATCTTATATAGGTACTGTATATTATTTTTTACTTACATTTAGCAAAAATTAATTTATTCTTTACTGAAGTTAAAATAACTGATCAAAAATGGAATACGCATGCAATTACCTTCTTTTTTATATGTTACAACCTTGTGAGGTTTGAAAGTGCCGCCATTTACGCCATTACATTATTTCAGAGACATTGCATATTCGATCATATTATTCATTACGCTGCCAGAGTGTGGCAGCACTGTTTAAAAAGTCAGCTGGGCAACGAGGTGTTTTTGTCTTGCTTTGTCTTGTTGAACAAAGAGTTCTTTTCAATTTTGTTTTAAGAGTAATTTCGATAACACACTGTAATTCTATTAACCTCAAGTTGTAAGTTGTAATCCGGATTGACTAGTATCTCGTCGGCACAGTATTGCAATGAGACTATTGATGACAGACTAAACATATTATTCTATTAGAACTACTCAAATGAATAACAAAATTATAAACTAAACTTCATCGTAATCTAAAGATTATTAGTTCTATTAAATTACTAGCAGGTAACCCGTGCTTTGCAAGTTTTAAAACTTTGCAAACTGAAAACTTGACGTAATAAAAAATTCGAAATTTGAAAATAGGCCTATAACCATCCACAGTTAATAAAGAATCTTTTTTCAAAATTTCAAATCAATCAGTCTAGTAATTCAGACGTGATGATGTGTCAAACATAATTTTCCTACATAATTACCCGTACGTGTATGAACCCGCTCTTCCCATTATTATAGTGAAGATGATGGATGGATGGATGATCTATCAATATATTTGAATGAGAATAACTTTTGAACAGTTTGAGAAATCGGTACAGTTTTCACTATTAATTTTCTCTTGAAATTATGTATCAAAATCATGTATCATATGCGACCAACGTTAGTTTTCTGTCTTCTAACTTTGTCATATATACCTTCCAATTAAAAAAATGAAGTTGAATTCAAAATGGCAGAACAAAATTTTGATGCGACAGAAAATCAGTTATTTTTATTCGAATAGGATCCCCTTAAAAACAATTTCCCTTTTTAAAAAAATGTTTAGCTGCTTCTATACAACAACTGGAAGCATGACAAATCGAAAACTTGACTTAATGAAATCTTAAAGAACTGAGAATAGGCATATAACCATCTTCGGTTAATTAAGAATCTATATGTGAAAATTCAAATTAATCAGTTGAGTAGTTCAGACGTGATGATGCGTCATACATAATTCCCTATTCCTTACGTGTATAAGCCAGTTCTTCCCTTTATTATAGTACTAGCCGTCAGGCTCGCTTCGCTCGCCATATCCGTCTAGCCAGAGGGCTCCGCCCCCTGGACCCCAGACTGGATCATCCAAAAATGAGATCAGCGGGCTCGCTTCGCTCGCCTGCATGTAGACCTCAGCGGATATGTCAATTTGATCTCGAAAAACACCTGTTACTATATCGGTGTATCTTTGGCGAACAAAATTCTTCCACCTCAGCTAAACCTGTGTACTGATTTTTCTAAAATATATTTCCATCAATTATTGAAAAAGGTGAGGAAACGCAGAAAAGCTGAGAAAACGCTAATTTTGGCTAATTGGAGAAATTGGTATTTAGGAGGTCCTGGATAAATGCATTTCAATCTTCAACTTGGTGCCAACCTAACAAAGTCAACTCAACTTAATGCCAACCTGACAAAATTTCTAATTTAGTTACTAGAACAACTGTTTCGAAGAGGTACTCTCTCTAGATTATAGTTCTATATTAACATATGGTATGGAGTGATCCGTGGTCTAGTGGATAGAGTGCTTGCCTAGCAGCATAGAGATCCCGGGTTCAAACCCTCTCAATACCAAAAGTTTTTTAACCAGATCACTCCCGTGTTATCGGATGGGCACGTTAAACTGTCGGTCCCGGCTGAAGTATGACAGTCGTAAGGCCCATTGACGGCTCAAATTATATATTCAGGCGGTGGGACCTTCCCGCAAGGGACTCCCCACCAACAAAAGCCATACGAATTTACTTTTTTTTTTATATGGTATGGACATTTCAAGATATTGGAATAAGAAGAATATACATGCTGAAAGAACTTTAAACCCTTAAAAACCACCCTTTGAGTTCAAATATCACCAAAAGATTTCTTAGTGCGCCTCTAAAGACTGAACATACCTACCAAATTTGAACGTTTTTGGTCCGGTAGATTTTTAGTTCTGCGAGTGAGTGAGTGAGTGAGTGAGTCAGTCAGTCAGTCAGTCAGTGAGTGATTGCCATTTCACTCACATATATATATATATAGAGAGAGAGATAGGTAACTGAAGAAGACATAATACTTCGAAGCCTCACAGAATCATATTGGTTTTTTTCAATACATCATTAAATTTTAGTATTGATTGGATCCTCCTCAATTTGAATCAGGCAGCCTTTTGTTTTCCCAATTCCAAACAAAATACCTAAAAATATTCGTTTCACTGCGAATTTGTGTCTGATAGTACATTATAAATGAAGAATATAAATAATTACTTATTTTATTGTGATCTATTCATTTTTTTGTTATGAAATCCAATGATACAGCATGAAGACTATGTCCATTTCATTTTTACTGGTGCCAAAAATTTACATTAAAATAGTTATTTGATAAAATCCAAGTTCAATTGTAATGAAAACGAATTCCTTCAAAAATTAATTGATAATAATACGTTTCGAGGGAGAAAATTAGGAACAAAAAAATTAGGAAGAATTGGGACTCGAACCCAGAAATCATCGCTCTGGAAGCGAGTGTTTTACCGTTACACTACACAGTTCCGTTCGTAAATGATTGTCTTGTGATAGCATTATAAACTCCTCATAAAAAAAACATTCTGGGCTACAAAAATGTAGCCTATGACGTAAGGAACTTCATGTATGGTAGCAGGAATCAAATTTGAACATTAATTCTGAAAGATCTGGAGGGAAAATTGAAATTTGGGCTTCCACGTGCACGAGATTGATATTTTTAGAATCTATGTGCAAAATTTGGAGATCTAAATCGTTTCTGTTTTTCCGGTATGCAATCCACAAGTTGACATGTTTTGATGGGCACAAACGAACACATGAACAAACAAACAAACACAACCCTACTCTCTCTTATTAAATGGATTGGTTTTTACTTGATTAATGGAAACTCAACTGTCACAACTAATATGCTCCTTCACTTGAAGAAATAGATTATTCATAAAAGTACTTCCATCTATTGAGACTCTTCTGAATTCCACTTTTCCATAGGAATTCCTTGAATTTTTTTCTAAAAATTGTGTTGCCTTTATTGTCTTTATTTCGTTTCATATTGTGAATTTGGCTTTTTTCCATATTAATCTCAGTAGTATGCTCTGGCGAGTCATGGTTCAGTAGAAGGAATTCATTGAAATATAAACATTGTGAGTATTGTGTTTTACCTGACTGGTGCAAGTCAGGTCAGTAAAAGGATAGTGACCATTCTGGCACTAGTAGGTAATGGAGTGTGTTTTTACCTATCCTGGCACAAGTTTGTTCAGTAGAAGTAGAATGACCGTTAATATCACCATTATAATCAAACTTAGGTACTGGAATTTTTGATGAATTGATTCATACTATATAAATTTCAATATAAGAATCTAGCTAGTAGAGTAACTCCAGTGTGCCCCAGGAAGGAAGGGCATAGGATGAAGGGCGTTTTCCTCAATCCTGTGTCTGATCGGCTACCACCCCACCAATAGTAGGTTACACATTTATTTGCTGTTGTCACACATATTTATGTAAGTGTTTTTCTGTAAGTATTGGAAATGGAAGAAAATTTTATTAAATACTAAAGGGTGAGTCATGGGACTTGCTTTCTATCTAACTCTTACATTCTATTGGGTGCATTAAGCTGGCTAAAATTTTGATGTCAAATATTCCATTGCGCATACTAGAGTCAAGAAAACTGGCTGTATCTTACAACTGATCTGGAACCTTAACTTTTTACGTAGACTCAATTAATTCTACTACTACAAATGGATGATTGGGGACTTGGTCAATTAGGGGCTTTCAAAATGAGCTATAAAAATAGTATGGCACTCATCATCCCTAAAATATTAATCTTTACTCAAGTTCCTCAAGAAAACAAGCTTTAAATGGAACTTGCACTGAACTATTCCTGGTCCTCTACGACGAATTAATAATTGAGGACTTGATCAATTAGAGACTTTCAAAATTGGCTACAAAAATATAATGGCACTCATCATCATAAACATCCAAACATTCACTTTAAATGATCAATGAACTACTTTTAAATGAACTACAATGAAAAATAATATATTTCGAATGTTTTTTGACCAATTACTTTTAAACAAATTTTAAAGGACCAAGTCTACCTCTGGATTTTGATCTCATTCCAGCCGCGGCTCAATTGGAACTGACCTTTTCCATGCAAATTATGTTCCCTCTCCACCAACAAGATGACTGTTCTATGGACAGCTGTCTAATGGTGTATCCCAATTAAACACAGAACTAGAATAATGGCTGAGCACTCACCATATTATTAATACAAAAGATTCATTCATTGAATCTAATCATTTTTGAAGATCTGAACATTGATATATCAAAATATCAAGCACAAAACCAGCTAAACATACTGTAAACTGGATCCAGCTAGAGAAAAATTATATTGTGATCACATAACATAAACATGCATCATGTCAATACAAGAATGAGTGCAACTGAAATAGAAACTACTTTATTCATTGAATCGAAGATAGCTGATCACTACATGGTGGTATTTAAAATTCTGAATAATTCATAAGAGGCAGTAATGAATTAGGAAAAGATAATTTCTCACTTTCATGGAGTATTCTGACCTTATAAATTCAGGTTTCATGATAAGAATTACAAACTGGAATGACCACTCAACATCGAGTGTTTGAGCATGTATGCTCAATTTTTGAGAAGCAGAATGTGACCTATTGTTTGATTTGATAAGAATATGACTCACCCTGCATTTGAGTTTTGGAGAGTGGCAGACGATTGTGTTGTGTGGTGGTGGTTGCAGAAGGGGGTGTGTGCTGCTCAACATCAATGACATTGACAACGTTGCTATTGACATTATCAGTGTTATCAACAACATGCATGTTGTCAGCAACAGGGGTTGTGTCACTGGCAACATCATCTTCGGCACCAACCGGGCTATTTGTTTGTCTTGTCTGGAACCAATTATAACAAACAAATTTGTTATCAGTCAATCCAATTTATTACAGTCATGGCTAAGACATTGTTACAAGTCAATGCAATGAAAAAATTGAGAACTCTGAATAATTTGATCGAAGAATTTGATCAAAGAATTTGATCAAAAAATTTACAAGCTAGTCAGAGCAATTGTTACCGCCAGCCAGTTGCAGTAAGTAACCACTACGATCACTGCTGCTATATTGAAATCATTGTTGTTTTTTTTTGAAGAGAAATTTTGAAATTCAAAAAAAATTTGTTAAGACAACGATTTCAAAAAAAAAAATTATAATTTACAAAATGTTGGAATGAAACCAGGAAATATTCAAACAAATACAACAAATGTTCTGAAATAATTCATTATTCAAGGAAAATTACCGTTTCACAAAACATTATATACATGAGCATGAAATTATCCTAAATTGACGATGGGCCCATATTCATTTGATAGAGTCTTTCATGAATTTCAATGTCAGGAAAATATTATTTGATCGATCACATCACCTCGGTACCGAGTTAAGTTGTGAAGATTATCAATGATGATTAGTGAAGATTATTATTTTAGTGATGATGTTTGACAATTTCTTAAAAAAACACAGCTTGGCAATCGTCTCCTATGTTCCATATTCACTTAATCTTTTCCTCATATGATGCACCTTGCGTCCTTTATCTTCAAGTGATGATTATGTGTAAAAGTGATTATGTGTAGCCTTAAACATGGACTGATGTAAAAAAAAAAAATTGCCAAGAATAATATTTCCAAATCTTAAATATTCATTATTGTTCCAAGAAGAACAATTTGATATTATAATTGTGTGATAAAAAAAAATCTCAATTACGATAAAAAAATATGTTTGATAAAAATGTAAAAAAAAATAATATACATATTTTGATAAGATATGTTTAATATTTTTTTTTGTTCAACCAAAAAAAAGGTAAATTCATCTTCTAAATGATTTATTTTAAAATTTATCAAACATATTTTTTGTTCAACCAAAAAAAATATGTTTGATAAATTTTAAAATAAATCATTTACAAGATGAATTTACCTTCATCCAAGGTAACTCCGGAACATTATGGGAAATGAGTCATACACTATGTATATTTTTACATAGCCTAAAATAAAATTATAATGTTGAAAAAAATATTAATAATCACTAGAATAGTATATATAACAAAATATTTGCTGAATCAAGTTCAATGATAACACTTCATCATTTACTCCTATGTTGAATTCGCTTGGAAACTATTAATTAGCTCAAACAACAGTATTAATGATAATATAATAATATCAATAATGTAAAAAAATATAAAAACCAATCGTTCACCCCCAATAGCGGGTTTGACAAAGCTACATAACATATTCACACTATAGAAATTACAGTTTCACATAATAAATAAACTGACAATACTTGCAAAGGAAAAAATAAGTAGGACAGAATTTACATATCAAGGAGTTGATGCTAGCCCCAGGGCGGTTCCACTGCAACTGAAACAAGGAGAGAATAACTTCTCCCCTCCACTAATACAAGCACTGTCACCCAGAATTAGCTGAGTCATATCAGCACATGAATGAGCAAAAATGAATAAATGCTCTCTTCAGTCTTCATCTTCTTCTTCTTCCTTCTTTCTAAACGTCAAAACTTATTTCTTAAGTTAAAGAAAAAGGAAAATGAATTTGATTAATCATCAAAATTCGTTACACACTCCTCCTCTTTACTTAATATGTAACATGTCTTGAATTTAGGAATCTTACATCCAACATCTCGTTTTCTAATATCTAAAATATTACTATCTATTAACAAGACTCAAACTTATTACCGTACTTCATCTTAAATTTGAACTAATAAATCTCATTTATGTTTCATGTATCGTGTTCCCCTTGTAGGAGAGAAATCATGAAACTGATAATAAAAAAATAATACGTATTATGATCCTTGATAATTATCGTCTGTTCTCAACTAAATATTTAACTACAATATACAAGGGGTAAAAAAAATTTTTTTTTGAATTATTTAACATCTAATCATGATGGCTACAATATTATTACAAACTTCTTCAATGATGCCATACTACTATCAGTAAGAAAGAATCATTAAAAATATCAATCGTTCACATGAGTACCTCCACTGGAAAATCAATACCATAAGTTTGTTTTTTATTTATATATCTTATCCAATAAGTTCAAATATTCCTTATAACATGATTTCAGAGGACAGAACAAAATGCTCATAGTACAAAAAGCATGAACTGTATCAGTTGACTGTTGAGTCATATATTGCCGATTGTATAAGTCGGAATATTGATAATAATATATACAACATAAATTAATCATTTTATGTTAGACCAAACTAATCGGTAGGAAGATAAATTCGACTTCAATAGATAGTTCACTCCACCATATTAAATCAACTTATTATTTCTCAACTGCGGTGATTATTGTTTCGATAGAACTTTCCATTGTCACGGTCAATGAGAAATAGTAACATATTATCTGCTGCATTGCAAGGAAATTATTAAATGTTGCTTGTGTGATTTTCCATTTTGAAACACAATCATCATAAGCCTTCAGCTTGCATAACTTTCATAAAGGATAATGAATATTACTATCTTTCTACTATTCATCATTTTACATTTCTATTCTCTTCTCTTCAGTCATTCGTTCTTATCTTCTTCTTCTTCTCGAGGATAGTATTTCTTAATTTGGGATACATGTGTCTTCTGAAAAATTCTATCGTTTTCCGGATAAAGTAATTCTACTGTCACTTCCGTCAGCCAACGATTAATCACATAAGGACCGGCCCAGCGGTAACTTGAATTGTGAGAAATTTTCTTTACAGCATCACTTAAAATGTGCGTTCTGAGCCGAACCAAGTCTCCTGTTTGGAATGGTACTTTCTTTCTAGTCTTATCATAATTTTCTTTCCTCCTAAGATGAGCTTTTAGCAAATGTTCTTCCGCATCTTTCCAAACTTCCATAGTTTCGTCATTGAAATTATCTGGAAGGATTTCGTTGATCTGCCACACATCCAGCAGTGGATGATTTGGCTTGAATCTATACATCAATGAAAGTGAAGTGCAAATTGTACTGTCATGTTCTAGCTAAATTAAATGCGAGCTGGAGAAATGACTTCAAACTTTCCTCCCATTTATTTTGACCAGTAGCATGAAAAGCTATCAGTGCACTGCATAGATTTCTATGTTAATGCTCAGCTAAATTCGGGTTAGGGTGAAATGGACTTGTAGTACTATGTCTTATCCCAAGTTGGAAACAAAAGTTTTTAAATTTGGTGATGTGAATATTGAAGCATTATCGGAAATGATACACTTGGGTGTTGAAAACTTTATAATTTTGTGATGTGAATATTGAAGCATTATCGGAAATGATACACATGGGTGTTGAAAAATTTATAAAAATTGACTTCAATGCTTTCATCACCGCTTCAGAATTGACTTTTTGTAGTGGAATCAACCAACAAAATTTCGAAAAAAACATCAATACAACTGAAAATATACATATTCCATTGAGTCGTACATATCAGTGGAACAATAGTGTCGATGTGAAACATCGCTAATGGTTCTTCCTCAATTTTGGAAGAAAGAAATCCATAGTTTGTTTGTTGTGCCGCCTTACTCTGACCACATATGACACATGATTTGACTAAATATTGGATATCTTCCCTCATATTTGTCCAATAAAAATGTTCAAATATTCTGTTTATAGTTTTTGAAATTCCAAGATGTGCACCGAGAATGCTTTCATGATAGTATCGGAATATCAGTGGCACTAGAAGTTTGGGTACTACAATTCTTAGTTTTTCTTGGTTTCAAATCTTAATTACTAATACTCCGTTGGAAATACTGTAAGGAAACTGATCTTGGTTATTAGCAATTTTCTTCATTATGTCAGAAATAAAAGGATCATTTCCTTGATGTGTTCTGATGTCGGTAAACACTAGTGGAAAATCTGTGATTTTCAATGTATTAATGAGATTCAATACACTTTTACTTTCAATTTCCTTATTTTCATTATCTTCTTCTTCAATATCACTCCCATCTTGATAGATCCTGGATAAGCAATCAGCGGTCACATTTAAACGACCAGGGATATGTTATACTACAAATTGGAGTGCTGAAGTCTAAGTATCCATCTTCCTAAACGACCAATTTGTTTGTCCTGTCGTAGAATCCATGATAGTGCACTGTTATCGGTTAATAATAGGAATTTTGCATGTTGAAGGTAAAGTTTGAATATTTCCATTCCGAAAATCGCAGCATAACATTCATTTCATAAGTTGAGTTACACTCTTGCTGAGTTAGTTTTTTAGATGTGTAAGCAATGGGCTTAATACTCCATCAATTTCCTGTGAAAGTATACCTGCTACAGCTTTGCAGCTTCCGTCCACTTGCAATACAAATTGTTTTGAAAACTCGGCAGTTTTCAATACTGGTGGGTTCATGATTGCATACTTCAATTGTTGGAATGCCTTGTCATGTATCTCTTCCCATACAAATTTGACATTTTACTTCCTCGAATCATCCAATGGAGCGGCAATTTCAGCATAGTTTTGGATATATTTATGATAATACCCAGTCATACCAATGAATCTGGTTATAGCTTTGGCATTTTTGGGCTTTGGAAATTCAAGGATGGAGTTTGTTCTGTTAGGGTCGATAGTTATACCATTTCGATCAACTAGATTTCCTGAAAATGGAATTTGTTTCTTTGCAAAATTAGTCTTTTCTGGTTTCACACTAAATCCGGCTTCTCTAAATTTTGATAACACAACTTCAATGTGTACTTAATGAGATTAAAAGTCCTTTGAATAAATCACTATATCATCAAGATTAGTTATACAAATTTTTGATTAAGTGGACTGTAATTTTAATCGATTCATTTTTCAATATATTCTGGCAGAAAAATACTAATGAATCCATTCATGATGCAATGAAAAAACTCTATTATTAAAACTTACCGCGGCTGATTATCTATGCTGTAAGACAGAGTGATTTTTATCTATAGGTTTGGGTGGTAGAAAGGTAAAGAAAGAATTAAGGAATAGAGAAATGTGAATAAATCACTTGACCTCTGATGATTTATGATGTACGCTAGCCAGGCACTGCAGAGAGTTGTTGAATCATGTATGGAATTCTGCTTCTCAATTTTACTGGGTATTAATTCACTACTACTTTCGATATAAAAAATACTCAAATTCTCACATGTACTTTAAAATCAATTATTACTCCCTACGATCGGAGACACAGAATTACTATTAATAATTTCCGATATAAATACAAATTAACAAACGAGTTGAACTGTCCTGTCAACGAAGAGAGACAGCTATGCAAACCGAATGAACTTGAAAAGTACATTCCCCGACCCTGAAAAATTAATTTTCAGCCAAAGCTGAAAACACAAAAAATCCACAAACCCACAAGAAAAACATACTAGAAAAAACCAACAACAAATGAAACAAAAGACCAATAAACAAAATGTGTGAACTATGCACACAGAAGAAAAAACACTTTACGAATACAAGGCTATGGGAGCGTGTAATGCTCATTGATTTGGCAATGCATACAGTTTGTTTTATGATAGTGATCAATCAACAATGTGACAAAGTGATCAGTCTTAGGTATCACAATTTGATGACAACTATCAAACTCAATGCTTGCATTCTGCAAGCGAGCACCAACTCGAATAAGCTCCTTATCTAAAAAGGGGGACAACCTCTGAAAACGAGTAGGACAATCTTTTCCACTTTTCAATAAATTCAGTTCTGATAAAAAATGAATTTTTTGAATCACTCTGCACATATACAACTCGGCTATCTCCAAGTCCGAAGTTCCTGGTTTCGGTAATATTCATACAGCCTTCAAAACAATGACAACAACATGCAACAAATAGTTATAGTTGGAACAGCGCTCAATCAGATGATAGATTACATTATCAGACAAATTTTTTGACTCCGTGACTCGAATACAGTCAATACAGTGTTCTTTTTCGCCTCTGGCAGATTCCAGCTCAACAAATTCTGTATTAACCGGCCAATGAATCTCATCCATAGACAACGACTCAGGCCCCGTCCACCATAAATTGTGTTCTACAAGGTTGTGCGGAGTCAAGCCTCTCGACAAACAATCTGCTGGATTCTCCACACCTGCTATGTGCATCCAACGATCAATTCGGGAAACTCTATTTGCGACAAAAGATTGCCATCAAGATGGTGATGCTTTAATCCAATGAAGTGTAACAGTGGAGTCTGGAAACGCTAACACTCGATCCACTTGACAACGTTTGCTAATTAACAACACAGTAGTGTTCAATAGCTCACTCAGAAGGACTGCCACACATAATTCCATAATTCCAGTCTTTGAAGGAGCTACTTTAGACTTAGCACACAATTATGAAATCTGAGTCAAATGATCACTACTTTGAGTCTTCAAATAAATTACAGCACCATAGCCCAATTCTGGAGCATCACAAAAACCAATCAATTGTATTGGTGAATCAGATGATACTCCAACATATCTGGGAGTAGACAACTTTGAAAGGCAATTAAACTCTCTTTGACAATTTTCCCACAATGTTCGAATCTCAATAGGTGCAATTTCATCCCAATCTAGACTTAATTTCCACAATTTCCCTATTAGACATTTCAGAAACAAAGTCAAAGGAGCAAGAAGACCAAGTGGATCAAATATTCTCGCAACAGTTGAGAGTATGTTAAGCTTTGTTGTGTCTTTCTGTTCTGCATTCACGAGAAAGTTAAATACGTCAGTACTAAGCTGCCATTCAAGTCCCAAAATAGTCAATGTACTAGCCTCAAATTCTTTTCCAAGAGAGGATTTTCTGCTATCCAACATTTTTGACAACATTTCCGGAGAATTTGATGCCCACTTTGTCAATTCAAAACCTCCCTTTCTAAACAATTCTTTAGACTGATGATAGAGTGTGTCTGCTTCATGTAATGATGGAACTGACAAGACTAAATCATCCATGAACATCGAGCACAGGATTCTTTTCTCTGCGATCAGAAAAGTTTCACCCTCTTCTTGTACCAATTGATGTAATGTTCTCAGAGCTAAATAAGGCAAGGAAGTGATACCAAACACTACACAATTCAACTCGTATATCTCGACTGGATCATCAGGAGAAAATCTCCATAGAATTCGCTGAAAATGGCAAAAAGACTTGTCAACAATAATCTGACAATACATCTGTTTGATGTGCGCTGTTAAGGCTATCGCGAAAAGACGAAAATACAACAACAAAGAGAAAATATCCGTCTGCAATTTCGGTCCCAAATGCAAGACATCATTCAGAGATAGGCCGGTTACCGTTCTAGCACTTGCATTGAAGACAATATGCACTGGTGTACTTGTACTGCGAGCTTTAACAATACAGTGATGAGAAATATAATATCCCTGTTTATCTGACTGATCATTCACTAAAGACATATGACCCTGCCTCAAATAGTCAACCATAATTTCATGATACACAATTTTTACACTTTCAGAACAAGCAAGAAAGTAGTTGATTATAATAAGGGGATTCTGGGACCACTGGCGATGAGCAGCCTAATTTAACCTAACCTAACCTAACCTAACCTAACCTAACCTAACCTGGAACCACCGACGATGAGCAGCCTAATTTAACCTAACCTAACCTAACCTCCCCCACCATGACTCCTCCACAAACCAATAGGAGAGCAGGAAGCCCCCCCACCATGATTTTCTCTTCAAACAGGTGATGACAGGTGGGCTAAGAACAGGTGCAGCTGCTCTCAACTGCCACACACCATTAAAAAAAAATCCCCATTTAAAATTCCTGGTTGAAAATTTTTTATTCCCCCCATACTAAATTCTGGTATCTGATATTCTTAATGAGGGTACTTTAAGTTTTATTGAGATTCTTAGAATATTTTTTTAACTTTAATTCTTGTATCTGATTGGTAATGTGGATATTGCATCCTCCAATAATATTCTCTTATCATCTTTGGGAGTAAGAGCTTTTTTATTTATATCCACTGTATAGACATAATGCTCTTTAGATCTGATGCAGGTGTTTATCAGTCTATTGTCATTATTCAAGCTGAGACAATTCAAAAAATCATCAAATGTAATACATTTATTTAATGCAGCTGACTGAACACCTTTTGCTTTTTTTATTTCATGGTCATACATTCTTATGGAATACATATTTGCATGAAGACCCACAAATTCCAAGATTATCTTACTATTTGCCTCATCCTTGAACTTTTCCAACACTTTTTTATCCACTGGTGAATAGCGAGGATGGTCGATGGGATAATCAGATTTGTCAAAGTGCTCAATCATGTTATATATACCATATATATCATCATATAAATCATTAGTAACTATTTTATATAGTAAACTATCTGTATCAGTATATGCTAGTTTAATGTTCTCATTGCCATATTTTGGTATCATTACACTGTAATGGAAGTTATACATCACTGTTTTTGAAATATCCAATACTGCTTGACCTATGTATATTGGTTTGTCTAACATTATTTTTTTCTTCTTTAGATGAATAGCTACCAAATTCTCACTAAAAAATGTTCTATCAATGAACTCTAATCATTTTTTCCATCTTTCTTTCACTGCACACTAATTGCATATTAAATCTCTCACGAACATTCTCCATTGTCTTACCATAGACTGAATTAATATATAATTTGTACATATTCTTCTCAAAAGCATTTTTAGAGCAAGTATGAAGTTCTGTGTTATGCTCAATGTATGGCTGCAGCCAGCATGACTGTTTGAATCTCAATGCACAGTGAATTTTCTCAACAATAAGGCCATGCTCAACTGCCTGTTTCAAAGCAATATAGTGAACTATATACTGTTTCCTGCTATTCACATGAGCACATAACTTTTTTGACCAATTCCAATAGATATGCACTCAGGGAGAAATGGAAGATCACAATGATCTACATGTAGTGAACTTGGATATGTTACATCAACCTCAAGGATATAGCCATATTCATCTCCTTCTTCTGCTTCAAGTAGATCATTCATACACAAATAATTAATCCACTGAAAATCCCCAAATGGAAGGGGTTTTGACATGACAAGGCCATATAGGTTATTACAATCTACAAAAGCAATGAAAACACTTCCAGCTGTAGAGTCAAATGTTTTCATATATTTATTGTTGGCCTTGATATGTCGATGTGAAACTTGACACAATCCTCCCCTTATCCCCTTCTCAATCATCATGAACTTCTCATAGTCTGTAAGGAGTTCAAGTTCAATACCTGTGAATCTTAGCATGGCATCCCAAGATAGACCAGGTAATGTGTAATAATAACATGGATCCAACTTGTGTGTTTTCATGGTAATATCCCTGAAATTCTCAAAAATATCAGCCAATAATAATACATCAGTTTTTGCATAATGGTCACTATATTCACCAATATTTTTGAACCCAAAGGTATACCATATATTTATTGCATGTAAATGATCTTCATCACTTATTGCTGTCTTTGTAAGATTTGAATAAAATGCAGCTTTTGGTGGGAGAGATGTTTCATTCAATTTATCCCAACTTGTCATATACTCATATGGAAATACACCTTTCCTTGTTAGTAGAGGAATATGTTGAGGTTGGATAAACTTTGGGATTTCTTCAAGTTTGGTGAGATTCCTAGCCAGACTATCCAAGCTACTTGGCATGAAACGAAATGAATCTAGAAACTGTAATTTCAAGAATTTATTGATTGTTTTTGAAAATGATATATATATTCTTCTTCTGAGTTGGGAATTATATCGATCTGCTCCTCATCATAACCCAACTCCCTCACAATAAAGTGACTATCATATCCACTGAGGTTGTGAAATAATACAGGGAGGAAGTGTGGGACTTGATACTTCAAATTGCAGCTACTATGCGCTGCCCCTCGGTAATTTCCTGTCATATGACAGTGATCTCTGACTTCCACATCATCTGCACTGAAATGTTTATCACACATATAACAAGTATCTGCCGAATTTTGTGCAGCAAGTTCTTCAGGACTCATTTCATTCATTGGATTGTTAGTTTTATATATTTCTGTTATTTCTTCAGCCAATTTATTCAAATATTTGAGTAACACCTTAGCAGCATCCCTACTCCTGTATATGAATGGCTCTGAAGGTAAATTATCATACTGTATTGTTTGTTTCAAATAGACACAAATGCTCATAGCCTCATATTTATGTACTTGTACTGTGAACGATGTAGCAATATCTAGTGTACAGCCTTGTACGGGCTTTAAAATACTTTCAAAATCACAGTAAACAAAAAAAGGTACTCGCAGACCTCTCTCAACATGCTCTAACTTCACGAATGGTTTGTCATCTGGTAGCACAACTCTTATAGGATTATTAACAACACACATTTTCAAATGCTCCCCCAGCTTTTCTTCTTTCGACACTCCATACTGATCATCAAAATGGCTGAAGCACCACTTGCATATTGATATGCTTTGTTTATGTTTTGTAATTTGATAACGAACCAATTGTTCAAAGTTTTTTATATATACATAGTGACTGATACCATCACTATTGGAAATCAATAGAATATCTCTATGATCTTCAAGTTCTTCATCAACAACTTTCAGAGGATAGACCTCGTTCTTCTCATCTAAGCCGAATATTTTGATTGTCATTTGATTCACTTTCTCAAATTTTTTAACCTCATTCAATGGTGTGGGGAAAGATACACAAGTGAAGTCATATGAATGATTGAGATTACTGTAACTTGATACTCGATGAGGTTTTTTATCTATCAGTTTAGATAAAATTGCATACTCGAAGCATCTTTTATCAAAATGTTGGACATTGATACATGCTTTCCTGTTGTTAATCACTTTGGGAAGTGGTACATAAGTACTACCACCATGAGGTATATACTTTTTGATGCATAATCTAAGCCCATCAACAGCAAGGAGATGCCATCCACTCTTTTTTAGTTGCACTTCACTCAGCTCAGAATTCAATTTATCAAATCCTAACATTAGAATTTATCTATATTACTATCTGCAAAAATAGGATAATTTTTTTTTAAATGATACATTCATTCTTCATCCATTTGATTTATTATTCTACAATCAACTAGTATATTGAACTTAACTGCACCTTCCAAAGACAATGACATATTCAATCTTGTAGTTATCTTATCTTTCACAGATTGTAGAAAAAGAGGTAAGTCATAATTGACATCTTGTTGAATGAAGCATGATTTAAGCCGACCTCCAAATGCAGTCTCATATTCAATAACACCTTCCAAGGATGGTTGCATTGCAAGTAATGCATCTAATTTTGGCTCAACTTTTAGCCATTTTGATGGTATGATTTCTGATTCACAAGTTTTATGATGCTTGAGCAAATTGTGTAAATTGATGAAGTTACATCCACAATGAGAGCATGAAACTTCAAAATTTTCATTGCATTCATTTTTATGCTTTTTTCTTATGTCTGATCTTTGAAAAACTTTACCACATTTCACACAAATAATGTTCATAGCACAGTCTAAGTCTTTATCATCTAAGAATTTAGAGCAGATGATCTCATGAAAGTTTTGTGATGGAATTGATTTAAATGAATTACAACAATATTTACAAATATGATTTGCAGCAGAATCAAATTCCTTTCCACATTTTGAAACATGTCTTTTCAAATTGAATAAACGTGAGAATTCACGACCACAAACTTCACACCTCATGATATGAATATAATTGAATAATGCAATTGTATAATGTCAATATGTTATATGAGAGTAAGAATTTTCACGAACCAATGACTTCTTCAATAGTCTCCTTGATGATCTCTTCGATGACCTCTCATATGATCCCTTTGATGATCTCCTCTTCAATGATCTCCTCGATGTCCTTTTTTCAATAATATATTTGATGTCCTATTTGATGACCTCTCCAAATACCTTTTTTTGATCACCTCTCTGATGGCCTCTCCAATAATCCCTTTGATGATCTCTATGATGTTCTTCTCAATTATTTCTTTGATCTCCTCTTCAATGATCTCCTCGATGTCCTTTTTTCAATAATATATTTGATGTCCTATTTGATGACCTCTCCAAAGACCTTTTTGATCACCTCTCTGATGACCTCTCCAATGATCTCTTCTCTAAGAAGTGTATTGTAGAAAACAGATAAAAATACTGTACTAATTATGAGCACAAACGCACTGATGTTCACTACACAAGGACTGAATCCCAACTGAGATAATCATCTCTCTCTTAAAGGTAATCCCCCCTCGCTCTGATTGCTCTCACAAGCAAACATGTTTGAACATGTTTGAACTCTACTTGTAGATCTAAACATGACTGTGAAGTGAGGTCAATGACCTGGCTTTGTGATGCTTGTGACAGCAATTTTTTATCTTATCCAGCTTCTTCTCCATTCCATAGAAATAGCGTATAATAAGGTCTATGAATATTCAAACCCTTATATCCTCTATTGCTAGTTTTATTGATGTTATCAAGCAGGATTGTATTTTAGCTATGAAACAACAACACTCATGGTAAGACAGAAAATTTTCTACAATAGATAAGAAGCTTTTTTGCTTACCGGTAGCTGTAAATAACAATATTGCTAACTGAAGGAGTCTAGCTGTTTAGTCAGTTATGATATTTAAGTCCAAAGTCCAAAGAAATAATTATGAATTCTACCCTCACTAATCGACAATTCTATCTAAATAGAGAAACATGAATTGAAGAGTTTTCATATAAACTATAGAACTTTCCTCCACGAATCCTAAAGTACAGTAAGTTTTCTTTCTACACACTGAAATACTCACTACTATTCGACTTTCAAAATATACTCCTGAACCCTACTGACTTAAACTTTCCCTCCAATTGCTTATATTTCATTTCTATACTAATGTAAGATCCTTCATAGCAATGCAGTATACCATAGCACATACCCATCAGAATGGGACTTTTCAAATCAAATGGGGGGTAAAAATGGGACTGAACCCTTATGTTATTGATTATCTCAAAATCAATAAAAGTAATGATAATATTACCAAGAAAAAAGTCAGTACCTCTAGATGTAAAGTAGAAACCCTATAAAGAAATGATTGAAGATTTTTGGAACCAACAAGTTATCTTTATTTACATCCTTGAAACTCATGAGTCACTTGAAACAGTTGCCATCGATCATAGGAAATGATTGATGACTCGATTCTAGTACTTTTCTCACATAACATTCTGTTTGTGTTTTGAGGAGGAGGAGGAGGAGAAGGAGGAGAATGAGCTGGAGGAGAAGGAAGTAAAAGATGAGTAGGAGTGAGTTGAATATGAGGAGAAGATGAAAAGAGAGCATGATGTAATAAAATTACCATGAGCAGAGAGAGAGAGTGAGAGAAAATAGAGAGAGTGGTGATGAGATGTACTCACTCAGTAGTCAAATTAAGTTGATCAAACTGCGTAGCTTTGAAGAAAGCTATGCATGTAGAGAGAGAAAATGAATGAAGAAAGATATAATCAATTCAAATTAGACAGGATTGAACACTTGAACAGGTTCATGGCATCCAACATAATATTCACACATCTGGAATCATTACTAATAACATCTTCCATTAAGTTCTTTTCCATCTATGGAAGACCATGTGCACACACTCATATACATGCAATGAGTACTTGATACACTAACACATGGAAAGATTCTATCAGGTTTGGATGTTTATAAAAAACTTCCTTCCACTCATCATCATCATACTCATCATTCTCCTCCCAGCAAGCTGACACCTAACTTCTTATCCTATCACTACCACTGTCTTATAGATAAGTGTGTTATCAAAAGTCTCTAGACTTTTCCGGGTTGGAACCATGTCATGCTCCTCCTAGTGCACCTAGGTCAGGTTGGAAATATTCAGCACTCCAATAACTTCCCGAGGGCTCGGATGTTTATGACCAATGCTAGCTTTAGTAAACAGCCTGTTGTTGTCGTATTCCAGTTCCGATTCTAATCAATTACTTATGGTCATGTTAAGTTAATCTATTTTAGGCTATGGAGTATCTTGGAGAAAGGCATGATTAGTTGGAGTCTTGTAGTTGAACTTCGATCACAAATGAATAAATTTGATTATCCAATTGGGATGAATTGATTCATAGCAATAAAAATCTAGTGTGATACACTCACATAACTTTTCTTGCTCATTGAACTTTATGTCCCATTCTTAAATGGGAAATTAGTATTAGGTCCCATTGATTGAAAATTCAATAAATTTTTTTTATTGAATAAATAGGTTTTATTTCAGTGAAATAAGACATTTCACTTTTGGAGAAAGGCATGATTAGTTGGAGTCTTGTAGTTGAACTTTGATCACAAATGTATAAATTTGATTATCGAATTGGGATGAATTGATTCATAGCAATAAAAATCTAGTGTGATACACTCACACAACTTTTCTTGCTCATTGAACTTTCTGTCACATTCTTAAATGATAATAATTCAGGGGAATAACATAATATTATGTATGATTGGTGGTTACATAATTCAAAAAACTAGGATCTACTATTGTATACATTGTTTTCCAGAGTACATTTTCTTTTATATAAATTTGTGAAATTTGATGATTATTTTTGAAGTCATCAAAACAGCTGTTCTACAGATGAAATCTGGTGTGGCGCACTCACACAACTCTCCTCGCCATTATGAAAATTGATCAGTGTTCACGTGCATCTCAAGTCTACTATTCAAAGATCTGAATCAGTTGGTGGCAGGACAATAATGCTGAAGACATTGAAAGATTTAATAGAATCAACAGTTGTCAACAGTTTGCAATAATTGAATAATAACATTTCCTCAAATTTCGAGCTTATTTTCATTTTTAGGTGAAAATGTTACTGAACATTAATTATAGAGATTTTTCATGTTCAATCCTTTCTACTTGATTTTTTTCTGTTTGAATTGTATCTGAAGACTGATAATTGAGGACCTAAAATCAAACTTTGCATAGATGGGACGAATCTCCTGAAATTTTTACAGATATGGGACTTGTGACATTTGATAGAGCTTATCAGTGACTATTTAGGTATAAATTTGATCATAAAATATATATATATATATATATTATTTTTAAAATGTAAATGTTCCTATTTGTAAATTTTAAAAAATGTAAATGTTCCTATTTGTAATTTTTTAAATTTTAAACTGTACCTATTTTTAAATTTTAAATTGTTCCTATTTGTAAATTTTTAAATTGTTCCTATTCTTAAATTTTTGAAATAAAAAAAAATATATATATATATATATATATATATATATATGTTGATCATTGTATTATTTTGTTAACTTACCTTGCTTGCATGTCTGTCAACAACTGTACACAACTGATGTACAATCATTTTTTTACTTGTCTATTCATAGTCAAAGGTTAATGACCTCACAGACATGCTTGAACATGTTTTAGTCACGCATGAATGCACGCGCAACAGTTGTGTTTTAGTCATACATGAATGCACACACGCAAGCAAACTTAGTTTGACAGCAGCAGACACGATGAGAGTCAAGACAGTAGCAGGTCAAGAAAATAAAATGAAAATAATTATAGTATTTGTTACATTCATAATATATGCAATTGGTATGATATTACTTTTATACTATACATTGAGTACTGATACTGCATCATAAAAGTTATTGAAACCCTACCTTATAGAAATAGACACGGCCAGACATCTGTGTAATGCATGCAATCAATAATCCATTGTCACCTGATTGATTATGAAGATCTGATTGATCCTATCTTCAAAGTAAATGATGTATAATTATAGGTGGCAAGTAGGGAATATTTAGACAGTAAACTACTTGGAATAACATCAAATATATTCACTAAATTACAATCAGATCCATTGCATCCGTTTTAACAGGAACACCGTTGAGGAAAAATAACAGCTAAGATGTTTGCACCTTGCAATTTTCGTAGCGAAAATTAACAGAACTGTAACGGAATCAACATCTGCCATAGTTAAATTCACAGCTGAGTGAATATTCATTGTGCACTGCATATGCATATGCATTATTGCTATCAATATGTTGTGTGAAAACAAGACGAGTGGTGGCTATATAAAAGCGTTGTCTGTCATGTTTTTGCTTGCATTCGTTTGTTGTGTCTCGATTACGTTTGTTGCAAAAATCATTGTTTGTGTGTGTGTGTGTTTTTTTGCGTGTTAATGGATTCTCAGCAATCGCCAGAAACAGCAGCAGCAGCATCAACCTTCACGTAAGTATAATGGAATTATCAAAAAATATTTTATCTAATTATTGATTGTGATATTAATTTACGTTTTACAGTTTAACAAACTGAAAATATTTGTGAAAAAGTAGCAGCAGCAGCAAACAATTACATTGCCAAGCTTAAATTAAGTTGTGAATTACTGGAAATTTCAACAAATATTTTCACTAAACTGCAATCTGATCCATCACTAGTGAACAGAGTATACTTGGACAGTAAATTACTTGAAATATCAACCAATATAATACACTAAATTGCAGTCTGATTCATCGTTGGTAGATAGAAAATATTTAGACAGCAAAATCACTTGCAATATCAACAAATATATACAATAAACTACAGTCTGATTTAATTAGCAAGGAAGTGTTTGAGAGTAAATTACCTACAATACCTGATACATTGGAAGACTCTTGATTTATCAAGGATAAATATATGCTTATCTTTACTTTCTAAAATGGCGGAAAAGTAAAAGGTGGATAACGAGAAAAAAAACTCTGTTTTTCATGGTTTTCTTGAAAACGGTTTTTGATCAAATTTATACCTAAATAGTCACTGATAAGCTCTATCAACTGTCACAAGTCCCATATCTGTAAAAATTTCAGGAGCTTCGTCCCATCTATGCAAAGTTTGATTTTAGGTCCTCAATTATCAGTCTTCAGATACAATTCAAACAAAAAAAATCAAGTGGAAAGGATTGAAGATGAAAAATCTCTATAATTAATGTTCAGTAACATTTTCACCTAAAAATGAACATAAGCTCAAAATTCGAGAAAATGTTATTATTCAATTATTGCAAACTGTTGATTCTATTAAATCTTTCAATGTCTTCAGCATTATTGTCCTGTCACCAACTGATTCAGATCTTTGAATAGTAGACTTGAGATGCACGTGAACAATAATCAATTTTCATAATGGCAAGGAGAGTTGTGTGAGTGCGCCACACCAGATTTCATCTGTAGAACAGCTTTTTTGATGACTTCAAAAATAATCATCAAATTTCACAAATTTATATAAAAGAAAATGTACTCTGGAAAACAATGTATACAATAGTATGATCCTAGTTTTTTGAATTATGTAACCACCAATCATACATAATATTATGTTATTCCCCTGAATTATTATCATTTAAGAATGTGACAGAAAGTTCAATGAGCAAGAAAAGTTGTGTGAGTGTATCACACTAGATTTTTATTGCTATGAATCAATTCATCCCAATTCGATAATCAAATTTATACATTTGTGATCAAAGTTCAACTACAAGACTCCAACTAATCATGCCTTTCTCCAAAAGTGAAATGTCTTATTTCACTGAAATAAAACCTATTTATTCAATAAAAAAAATTTATTGAATTTTCAATCAATGGGACCTAATACTAATTTCCCATTTAAGAATGGGACATAAAGTTCAATGAGCAAGAAAAGTTGTGTGAGTGTATCACACTAGATTTTTATTGCTATGAATCAATTCATCCCAATTGGATAATCAAATTTATTCATTTGTGATCGAAGTTCAACTACAAGACTCCAACTAATCATGCCTTTCTCCAAGAGACTCCATAGCCTAAAATAGATTAACTTAACATGATCATAGGTAATTGATTAGAATCGGAACTGGAATACGACAACAACAGGCTGTTTACTAAAGCTAGCATTGGTCATAAACATCCGAGCCCTCGGGAAGTTATTGGAGTGCTGAAAATTTCCAACCTGACCTAGGTGCACTAGGAGGAGCATGACATGGTTCCAACCTTGAAAAGTCTAGAGACTTTTGATAACACACTTATCTATAAGACAGTGGTAGTGATAGGATAAGTAGTTAGGTGTCAGCTTGCTGGGAGGAGAATGATGAGTATGATGATGATGAGTGGGAGGAAGTTTTTTATAAACATCCAAACCTGATAGAATCTTCCCATGTGTTAGTGTATTAAGTACTCATTGCATGTATATGAGTGTGTGCACATGGTCTTCCATAGATGGAAAAGAACCTAATGGAAGATGTTATTAGTAATGATTCCAGATGTGTGAATATTATGTTGGATGCCATGAACCTGTTCAAGTGTTCAATCCTGTCTAATTTGAATTGATTATATCTTTCTTCATTCATTTTCTCTCTCTACATGCATAGCTTTCTTCAAAGCTACGCAGTTTGATCAACTTAAGTGACTACTGTGTGAGTACATCTCATCACCACTCTCTCTATTTTCTCTCACTCTCTCTCTCTCTGCTCATGGTAATTTTATTACATCATGCTCTCTTTTCATCTTCTCCTCATATTCAACTCACTCCTACTCATCTTTCACTTCCTCCTCCTCCAGCTCATCATCCTCCTTCTCCTCCTCCTCCTCCTCCTCTCCTCCTCCTCCTCCTCCTCCTCCTCCTCATAACACAAACAGAATGTTATGTGAGAAAAGTACTAGAATCGAGTCATCAATCATTTCCTATGATCGATGGCAACTGTTTCAAGTGACTCATGAGTTTCAAGGATGTAAATAAAGATAACTTGTTGGTTCCAAAAATCTTCAATCATTTCTTTATAGGGTTTCTACTTTACATCTAGAGGTACTGACTTTTTTCTTGGTAATATTATCATTACTTTTATTGATTTTGAGATAATCAATAACATAAGGGTTCAGTCCCATTTTTACCCCCCATTCGATTTGAAAAGTCCCATTCTGATGGGTATGTGCTATGGTATACTGCATTGCTATGAAGGATCTTACATTAGTATAGAAATGAGATATAAGCAATTGGAGGGAAAGTTTAAGTCAGTAGGGTTCAAGAGTATATTTTGAAAGTCGAATAGTAGTGAGTATTTCAGTGTGTAGAAAGAAAACTTACTGTACTTTAGGATTGGTGGAGGAAAGTTCTATAGTTTATATGAAAACTTTTCAATTCATGTTTCTCTATTTAGATAGAATTGTCGATTAGTGAGGGTAGAATTCATAATTATTTCTTTGGACTTTGGACTTAAATATCATAACTGACTAAACAGCTAGACTCCTTCAGTTAGCAATATTGTTATTTACAGCTACCGGTAAGCAAAAAAGCTTCTTATCTATTGTAGAAAATTTTTTGTCTTACCATGAGTGTTGTTGTTTCATAGCTAAAATACAATCCTGCTTGATAACATCAATAAAACTAGCAATAGAGAATATAAGGGTTTGAATATTCATAGACCTTATTATACGCTATTTCTATGGAATGGAGAAGAAGCTGGATAGGATAAAAAATTGCTCTCACAAGCATCAGAAAGCCAGGTCATTGACCTCACTTCACAGTCATGTTTAGATCTACAAGTAGAGTTCAAGCATGTTCAAACATGTTTGCTTGTGAGAGCAATCAGAGCGAGGGGGGATTACCTTCAAGAGAGAGATGATTATCTCAGTTGGGATTCAGTCCTTGTGTAGTGAAAATCGGTGCGTTTGTGCTCTTAATTAGTACAGTATTTTTATCTGTTTTCTACAATACACTTCTTAGAGAAGAGATCATTGGAGAGGTCATCAGAGAGGTGATCAAAAAGGTCTTTGGAGAGGTCATCAAATAGGACATCAAATATATTATTGAAAAAAGGACATCGAGGAGATCATTGAAGAGGAGATCAAATAAATAATTGAGAAGAACATCAAAGAGATCATCAAAGGGATCATTGGAGAGGCCATCAGAGAGGTGATCAAAAAAAGGTCTTTGGAGAGGTCATCAAATAGGACATCAAATATATTATTGAAAAAAGGACATCGAGGAGATCATTGAAGAGGAGATCATCAAAGGGATCATATGAGAGGTCATCGAAGAGATCATCATGGAGACTATTGAAGAAGTCATTGGTTCGTGAAAATTCTTACTCTCATATAACATATTGACATTATACAATTGCATTATTCAATTATATTCATATCATGAGGTGTGAAGTTTGTGGTCGTGAATTCTCACATTTATTCAATTTGAAAAGACATGTTTCAAAATGTGGAAAGGAATTTGATTCTGCTGCAAATCATATTTGTAAATATTGTTGTAATTCTTTTAAATCAATTCCATCACAAAACTTTCATGAGATCATCTGCTCTAAATTCTCAGATGATAAAGACTTAGACTGTGCTATGAACATTATTTGTGTGAAATGTGGTGAAGTTTTTCAAAGATCAGACATAAGAAAAAATCATAAAAATGAATGCAATGAAAATTTTGAAGTTTCATGCTCTCATTGTGGATGTAACTTCATCAATTTACACAATTTGCTCAAGCATCATAAAACTTGTGAATCAGAAATCATACCATCAAAACGGCTAAAAGTTGAGCCAAAATTAGATGCATTACTTGCAATGCAACCATCCTTGGAAGGTGTTATTGAATATGAGACTGCATTTGGAGGTCGGCTTAAATTCGACAAGATGTCAATTATGACTTACCTCTTTTTCTACAATCTGTGAAAGATAAAATAACTACAAGATTGAATATGTCATTGTCTTTGAAAGGTGCAGTCAAGTTCAATATACTAGTTGATTGTAGAATAATAAATCAAATGGATGAAGAATGAATGTATCATTTAAAAAAAAAATTATCCTATTTTTGCAGATAGTAATATAGATAAATTCTATTGTTAGGATTTGATAAATTGAATTCTGAGCTGAGTGAAGTGCAACTAAAAAAGAGTGGATGGCAGATCATTTACATGCAATAAATATATGGAATACCTTTGGGTTCAAAAATCTTGGTGAATATAGTGACCATTATGCAAAAACTGATGTATTATTGTTGGCTGATATTTTTGAGAATTTCAGGGATATTACCATGAAAACACACAAGTTGGATCCATGTCATTATTACACATTACCTGGTCTATCTTGGGATGCCATGCTGAGATTCACAGGTATTGAACTTGAACTTCTTACAGACTATGAGAAGTTCATGATGATTGAGAAGGGGATAAGGGGAGGATTGTGTCAAGTTTCACATCGACATATCAAGGCCAACAATAAATATATGAAAACATTTGACTCTACAGCTGGAAGTGTTTTCATTGCTTTTGTAGATTGTAATAACCTATATGGCCTTGTCATGTCAAAACCCCTTCCATTTGGGGATATTCAGTGGATTAATTATTTGTGTATGAATGATCTACTTGAAGCAGAAGAAGGAGATGAATATGGCTATATCCTTGAGGTTGATGTAACATATCCAAGTTCACTACATGTAGATCATTGTGATCTTCCATTTCTCCCTGAGCGCATATCTATTGGAATTGATCAAAAAAATGTGAATAGCAGGAAGCAGTATATAGTTCACTATATTGCTTTGAAACAGGCAGTTGAGCATGGCCTTATTGTTGAGAGAATTCACCGTGCATTGAGATTCAAACAGTCATGCTGGCTGCAGCCATACATTGAAAATAACACAAAACTTTGTACTTGCTCTAAAAATGCTTTTGAGAAGAATATGTTCAAATTATATATTAATTCAGTCTATGGTAAGACAATGGAGAATGTTCATGAGAGATTTAATATGCAATTAGTGTGCAGTGAAAGAAAGATGGAAAAAATGATTAGAAAGCCTGAGTTCATTGATAGAACATTTTTTAGTGAGAATTTGGTAGCTATTCATCTAAAGAAAAAAAAAATAATGTTAGACAAACCAATATACATAGGTCAAGCAGTATTGGATATTTCAAAAACAGTGATGTATAACTTCCATTACAATGTAATGATACCAAAATATGGCAATGAGAACATTAAACTAGCATATACTGATACAGATAGTTCTATATAAAATAGTAACTAATGATTTATATGATGATATATGGTATATATAACATGATTGAGCACTTTGACACATCTGATTATCCCTTTGACCATCCTTGCTATTCACCAGTGAATAAAAAAGTGTTGGAAAAAAAGTTCAAGGATGAGGCAAATAGTAAGATTATCTTGGAATTTGTGGGTCTTCGTGCAAAAATGTATCCCATAAGAATGTATGACCATGAAATAGAAAAAGCAAAAGGTGTTCAGTCAGCTGCATTAAATAAATGTATTACATTTGATGATTATTTGAATTGTCTCAGCTTGAATAATGACAATAGACTGATAAACACCTGCATCAGATCTAAAGAGCATCATGTCTATACAGTGGATATAATTAAAAAAGCTCTTTCTCCCAAAGATGATAAGAGAATAGTATTGGAGGATGCAATATCCACATTACCAATCAGATACAAGAATTAAAGTTAAAAAAATATTCTAAGAATCTCAATAAAACTTGAAGTACCCTCATTAAGAATATCAGATACCAGAATTTAGTATGGGGGGAATAAAAAATTTTCAACCAGGAATTTTCAATGGGGAATTTTTTTTTAATGGTTGGTGGCAGTTGAGAGCAGCTGCACCTGTTCTTAGCCCACCTGTCATCACCTGTTTAAAGAGAAAATCATGGTGGGGGGGCTTCCTGCTCTCCTATTGGTTGGTGGAGGAGTCATGGTGGGGAAGGTTAGGTTAGGTTAGGTTAGGTTAGGTTAAATTAAGCTGCTCATCGTCAGTGGTTCCAGGTTAGGTTAGGTTAGGTTAGGTTAGGTTAGGTTAGGTTAAATTAGGCTGCTCATCGCTGGTGGTCCCAGGTTAGGTTAGGTTAGGTTGGGTTAGGTTAGGTTAGGTTAAATTAGGCTGCTCATCGCCGGTGGTCCCAGAATCCCCTTATTATAATCAACTACTTTCCTGCTTGTTCTGAAAGTGTAAAAATTGTGTATCATGAAATTATGGTTGACTATTTGAGGCAGGGTCATATATCTTTAGTGAATGATCAGTCAGATAAACAGGGATATTATATTCCTCATCACTGTATTGTTAAAGCTCGCAGTACAAGTACACCGGTGCATATTGTCTTCGATGCAAGTGCTAGAACGGTAACCGGACTATCTCTGAATGATGTCTTGCATTTGGGACCTATTGGTTGGTGGAGGAATCATGGTAGGGAGGTTAGGTTAGGTTAGGTTAGGTTAGGTTAAATTAGACTGCTCATTGCCGGTGGTCCCAGGTTAGGTTAGGTTAGGTTAGGTTGAATTAGGCTGCTCATCAACAGTGATCCCAGGTTAGGCTAGGTTAGGTTAGGTTAGGTTAGGTTGAATTAGGCTGCTCATTGCTGGTGGTCCCAGAATCCCCTTATAATCAACTACTGTTCTGAACAAAGCTCAGGCTAGAGCTACCAGAGGACTGTAATTTACTATTTAAATAATCAAATACAAACAAGGGGCAAAATTTAATCTTCAATTTGAGCCAGGTGATTTGTACAGTTAAACTCTGCATTAATGATCATTAATTGATTTTTGCTCAAAAAGAGCAAAAAACTAACCAAATTTATTCCAATCTTGACAACTTGCCCTTCAAAGCCTTTATTAGGTGTTTTGGTCAGGTTCAGGGTGGGACAAAATCTGGGAATAAGACAGGTTCTTGCTTCCGGGCTGCCTTTTTGCGTTCAACTTGCAGGCTATGCACTGTGTTTTGAACAAAGCTCAAACTGGATTCTTTATAAATCCAAATCCAATTCAAATTAATTCAATTCAATACTATTTACGCTGTTATATTCATAATTCACACACACTACACTCAAACAATTTACAAGAAATTTCCGATCAAAATTACATGACAAACACAAATTCGGTCTTGCACAACAATGGGGCGACGAGACAAGACAGACACAACTCACAAAAAATCCATCCACAATGCTATGCAGCAGGACGGTTCACGCTGACGCAAACACAAGTCCGCTATTGGCAGAAATACAGTCTGGCATTCTGGCGCTACAATTCGAATTCTCTGGCCAGAACATACCCCCGCCTCTGAAAAACTATTTTTCAGCCAAGTTACAAAACTGGAAAAACCAAGGAAAGGAAAAAATCCAGATGCGCCAAAAAAAACAAAACACCAACAACAAAAAACAACACAAAAGAAAAAATGCAACAATCACAACAACTATTGAAATGGGAGTGGATATAATTTTGTTACTGGTCTTTTATAAATACCAGTTTTTAGGTGAACACTCGCCACTCGAATCTCACCGTCACTTCCCGGAAACACTTGCTCAATGACACCCAGTGCCCACTGCAATGGAGGTGTGTTTGGTTGGTCAACTACCACAACCGTTCCCACACCGATAGAAGTGGGTGATTTCAACCATTTTTTACAACTTTGAAGTTCGTGCAGGTACTCTCTTCTCCATCATCCAGAATAATTGAATAAGTTGACTGATCAATTCATACCTGGTGAGACGATTCACAGGGACACTGTCCACGTCCCGCATGGGAAACAATTTCAACGGTGTTAGAGTCAAAAAGTGTGCTGGTGTTAAAGCCAGCGGTTCACTTGGATCCTCACTCAGTACACACAGCGGGCGGGAATTTAGGACACCTTCAATCTGCACCAATAGAGTGTTCAGTTCCTCATAGGTGAGAAGTTGATTGCCAATTACTCGGAACAGATGCAACTTTACAGATTTGACATTTGCCTCCCACAGACCTCCAAAATGCGGTGAACCAGGGGGAATGAATTTCCAATCAATTTTTTGTTTGGTGAGTTGACTAGTCAATGTGGTTTGAAACTCGGACGAGTTCAAAAGTTGAGATATTTTTCGCAACTGTTCCTTGGCACCTACAAAATTAGTACCACAATCGGAATACATCACACAACAGGGTCCACGACGTGACAAAAAACGACGAAACACAGCTAAAAACATGAGCGTTGATTGATCCGATACCAACTCAATATGTACCGCCTTTTTTGCCATACACACAAACAGACAAATGTAGGATTTCAAAACACAAGGATTACGACGTCTCGTCATAGTAATACACAGAGGACCAGCGTAATCCACACCACAATTCTCAAATGGTTTGCATTGTGACACTCCACAAGCAGGCAGGTCACCCATTTTCAGAATAATTGCATTATTACTAGGTCGAATACGGAAACAACAATTACACTTGAAGACACAAATACGAATAATAGAGCAAGCAGACAGTATCCAGAATTTCTGTCTGATCAAAGACAACAATAACGAAGGTCCAGCATGACAATTCTTCTTGTGGTGATAATCAATTAACATCAATAAGAAAGTTTCAGATTTTGGTAAGATCATCTGATGACTGCCGACGCAAATCACACCTCTATCAATGAATGGAGACAGACGATGTAGGCGCATAGAACAATCTTCTCCCTTCTCTAATTGCACAAATTCAGATGGAAAATGTTTCTTCTGTACCACTTTACATAGATACCTCTCAGCAACATCGAAATCTGATTCTTCTGATTGGGGTAAGATTGGTAAGAATTTGAGAACAAGAATTACAATTCTCAAAAGACAACCATAATCCGAACAACGACCAATCAATGAATATATTGCATTGCTGTTATATCAGGAGATTTTGTGACTGTCAACACTGATGGTTTTTTTGCCTCCGGTGGATCCACTATCTCTTCCATTTGAGTTCGGATGGGCCAATCGCATTCGTCCTCTGCTATCCATGATGGACCCAAGAGCCACAACGGAAAGTTCACAAGTTCAACTGGTGATAAACCTCTAGACAAACAGTCGGTGGGATTTTCAATTCCGGCAACATGCATCCACTCCTGTATACAAGAATCCTGTATTTTTGCGACGCAATTACCAACAAAAGTTTGCCATTTCGCGGATGGAGCAATTATCCAACACAAGGTGACTGTAGAATCAGAGAGTGCGACAATACAAGACACATGACAACGTTCACTAATAATAGTGACTACTGAATTCATGAGTTCTGCCAACAAGAGTGCCGCACACAACTCCAAACGAGGTATTGAAACAACTTTAGATGGTGCTACCTTGGACTTTGAACACAATAATACAACTCTTGGCTCCTCGCTCTCATTCTGCGACTTCACATAGATAACTGCACCATAACCAGACAATGATGCGTCACAAAAACCAATCTAACTGATGTGAGAATCCTGAAACAAACCAATGTGATGTGGAACAGCAAATTTCAACAACAGAGGCAACTCTTTTTGACAATTCTCCCAAAGAGTACATATAGACTCAGGCGGCTTCTCGTCCCAATCCACTCCTAATTTCCACAATTTCTGGACAAGACAATCTAGAAATAATGTAAACGGTGAAAAGAGACCAAGTGGATCATAGATACGAGCCATCACTGACAGAATAGAATGCTTAGTAGTGACGACCTCACCACTCTTGACTGAAAACTGGAACAGATCAGTACTAGGTTGCCAATTCAATCCCAAGATAGCCAAGAAGTTGTCTGCTTCGAAATCCTTGTACGAAAACGATTTCTCTTCCTCCGAGAATTTCTCCAACATTGATGGTGAATTTGAAGTCCACTTTGTGAGCAAGAAACCTCTTCCCTCAAACAGCTGCTTGGACTGACGATACAGCTCCGCGG
This sequence comes from Nilaparvata lugens, assembly GCF_014356525.2. Classification (NCBI taxonomy): domain Eukaryota; kingdom Metazoa; phylum Arthropoda; class Insecta; order Hemiptera; family Delphacidae; genus Nilaparvata; species Nilaparvata lugens. Next base: position 51,415,740 of record NC_052518.1, read on the forward strand.
CCTCTGACTCTGTGGTGACAGATGTGACTAAGTCGTCCATGAACATGTCTCCTGGTATTCTCGCCTTGGCTGCTGGAAAACGAACTCCATCGTCCTCTACAAGCTAGTGGATGGTGCAAAGCACCAAATATGGAGAGCTTGAAACACCAAAAACAACACAATTGAGCTGATAAATTTCGATTGGATCCTCCGGCGAAAATCTCCACAATACACACTGATAACGACGGCAGGAATCCTCCACTAATATCTGTCGATACATTTGTTTAATGTTGGCAGTTACTGCGATTGGGAACAAACGAAAATTAACTAACAAAACAAAAATGTCAGTCTGCAATTTGGGACCAGCATGAAGAACCTGGTTCAATGACAAACCAGATGATGTTCTGGAACCAGCATCAAATACAATTCGGATGGGCGTGGTAGTGCTGCTTGCTTTCAAGATGGCATGATGCGGTATGTAGTAACCACCTCGGTCTGTCTGATCTGCTACAAACGACATGTGACCCTGACGTAGGTAATCGATCAATATTTCATGATATGGAATACGAGTATTGCTGTCAAGCTCTAGTCGTCTCTCCAAAGTCAGCAGTCTGTGTTCGGCGACAGCATACAAATCTCCCAAGCTGCTGGGCGGCTCCGCAAATGACAAGGCAACAACAAAACAACCAGAATTCTTACAATGTACAGACTTCCGAAAATTTACCTCACACTCCAACTCTTCCGGTTTCAGTTGACAGATTGGTGCAGGGCACGATTCCAACTCCCAAAAACATTCTACAAAACTATCCAACGATGGACTACTAACGAATCGACTACAGATGGCTGTAAAACAATTTGACACATTCGTTGTTGAAGTGAGAATCGGTGCTCTCCCCATCAGAATGTGACCAAAGACACTATTAACAGTCATCAATTCGTGTGATTCACCTGTACTAGGACTCCCACGTAGCAAGTGAGGAACTAACTCCGCACCAATGATGCCATCTATTCTACTAGGAAGGTAGAATTTGTCGTCAGCCAGTGTACGATTTTCAAGATGATGAAGTTTGGATCTGTCGATTTCACAAGAAGGCAACTTGTCGATGATTTTATCTACCACTGTGGCATCCATCAAAAACTTGATGGTAGGATCCAACTTCGACAGAATCGACACACAAGTACGACCTCGAACTTCACTAGTACCACCACCGAATCCACAAACAACGGTTTTCATGGGCTGGAATGGTAGTCTCAAACGCCGACACAATTTGGCTGTAACAAAATGACACTGACTCCCGGTGTCAACCAAGAAACGAACATCACAAAGCTGATCATTACAATCTCGAACATGTGCAGTGATGGTCGACAACACAATGGTCGAATTTTCTACATCGTTGGATGTAGAACAACAACTAATAGGTGATGTGCCACCTGCCTTGGAGTTCGACGAGGACGCAACACCTTCATTGGAACTTGATCTGGAAAAGTGCAATGAAGAATGATGAGATTCTCGTCATTGAGCACACTGAGTTTTACTACGACAATTTCTACTCAAATGATCCACATCAAGACAACGAAAACAACAAAACTTTCCTTTTATCAAACAATAATGATCCCAAGAAGTCATTTTCAAGAAACTTGCACAATCTACTAACCAATGACCCGGTTTTGAGCACTTCAGACAATTGGGATTTTTACTAGATGCATCGTTAGATGAATCATTAGATTGAACCACAAACACCTTTGATTTATTATCCTTTTTGTGCTTCATATTAAACGATTCAGTCTGTTTCTCATCAAAAGGAAGAGTCTTAATTTGCTTTTCAATGAATTTGACATAATCGGTATAAGTTGGCATAGCCTTGTCACGGACGGCCGATTCAAAAATTCTACGAGAACTTGGATCCAGCAATCTCAAGCCATGATAGAGGAATATCGAGTCTGAAAATCAGTGAGTTGCAATCTCTTCAATGCATTGATTGAACTGCAAAACCCATCAAAAATCGCAATACAACCTGCCTTTGATTCTGATTTTATTGGACGAAATTCAAAAATTTGTTTGAAATAGGCATTGACTTGCGCCCGTGGATCGTTATAGCGGGTCAATAATGCCTGCCAAATTATTTGATAATTGTTAGCCAATGGTGGCAAATGATGACAAATATTTGCTGCTTGTCCAGTAAGTCTACTTACAAGATATTGGACCTTCTGCTGATCGTTTAAATTCTTGTTGTCATGTACCAATGCCTTAAATAGTTCATAAAACACCGACCATTGAGTCTGGTTCCCATCAAATTTCGGAAGGTCGATTTTAGGCAGTACCGACTCGGACACGACTGGCTGTGAACTAGCTGCTGTAGCTGCCGAAGATTGAGCAATAGAGACAGTCGCCTCTCTCTGTTTGAGAGTGTTAGCCGCTACTTCAATATACTGAAACAGATCTAGGTGTGAGTCATTGAATGCTACAACATGATCTTTATTCAACTCAAGCTCCAACTCATTAACCACTAATTCTGTCTTTTCATAATCCGAAATGGTCTGAGACACCCGAGGATACAATATGGCCAAACACACTGTTGACAGTTTTTACTGTGCCTAAACGTTCAGTAGACTTATCTTTCAACATTTCTGGGATCAACTCGACGCCAATAATGCCATCAATATAACAATGTAAATAATATTGTGTATCAGCAAGATCAAGACCCTTCAAATACGACAATTCATAGATCTGTCTACTATTCAAGAAGGTAATATAACGACAATATGATTCACGACCAAAGCTTGTACAGAAAAAGATACAGCTGGCTCCATGAGAGAGGAAAGCATAAAGACCGTTTCACCCCGCACAGCTCACGACCCTCCGCCGAAACAATTAACTGTTGTCGCCAGACGTGTTATCGGCAAATTAAGTCATTTACAAACCTTTGTAGTAAGAAAGTTACACTGACTCCCAGAATCAAGCAGCAATCTAACCCTACCACGATTTCCCTGTCTACTCAAAACAGTAGCCACTACAGTAGACAACAACACAGTTGATTCAGCATTCTTACTGTCATTGACCTTGGTCGAACAGTTGACCACTTCCTTGTTTACATTATTTATATCACCCTGAGACAATTTTCCACTAAAATCAAAATGCAATAAGGAATGATGTGGCTTTTCACACTGGTTACAACGCACTATACTAGTACATTCACGAACAGAATGACAATTAAACAAATACTTGAAACAACATGATTTGTCTTTGACAAAACAGAAACGTTCCCATGGTGACAATTCCAAGAAAGAACGACAATCAAGTATTAGTACCTTGATCACACTTCAAACAATTTGACTTCTCACGAACATTACCAGTCGAAGTCGTCTCTGATTGAACCGCCAAAATCTTAGAATTTGACAAGTTCTTGACTGGCTTCACACCACTTGATAATTCGAATTTATTATTTTTATCACATGGCAATGACTGGAACTGTCTTTCAATGAAGTGTACAAAATCTTTGTAAGTCGGGAGGTCCTTATCTCGACAAGAAATCTCGAACTCTCTACGAGATGTTGGATCTAATACTTTCAATCCCTGGTACAAAAAAATACAATCCTCCGAACCCTCATTTTTTACCTGCTTCAATGCTGTAATAGAATTACAAAATCTATCTAATATTGATGGAACTGGAATATTCCATCCAAATAAGAATCTATCTGAGATCTAGGGTCATTATAACGGCTAACCAATGCATCCCAAATAATGTTGTAATTAGTGGCTATAGGGGAAGATGTTTGCAGAATTTTTGCGGCCTCATGAGTAAGCTTCAAAACTAAATACTGGACCTTATGTTGATCTGATAAAGTGGTATCGTCATGGACTAATGATTTGAATAATTCAAAAACCATTCATCCTGACAACCATTCTGATTGTTTTTTATTTTTTCGACTGTTTTATCGATTAATGCAATCATATCTAAATGCGACTAATTGAATTAAGGGACATATTCTGGGTCTACACTCATTTCTAACTCATTAATCTTAAATACAATACTATCATAATCCGCGACTGTTGCTGGAATTAATCTAGCCAAAGTTAAAACATATTGAGCTGTTTTCTGATCAGATACATTTTTACACAAATCAAATGTACGCTGTATTCTCTGATATATTTATACATACATTGTATGTATATACATACATGTATATATGTATTTATATATATATTTTTTCCTTTTAAATTTGCCATAATAATTCATTTATTTGCCATAAAATAATACAGATTGATAAAATAAATATTTTAACTTACAAAATGGCACTACCGGCAAAGAAAACTTGTGCGCCGGCAGTGAGTTTGAGCAACTAGGTACAGCAAACATGTCAATAGAAAAAAAGAGCTAATTCAAACCACTAGAATAAATAAAACTATGGAAACCAGGTCACATCTCAATACTTACAAACGATAAGACAAAGTAACAAAATCATAGTTTGATAGACAACTTTCAGATAGTAAAGGGGGAAATAATTTGAATAAAACATGATAATAAAGAGTTGATGAATGCCTAGAGTTGAAATAGTTTGACTACAACATTTTCGGTCTTGATCCAGTTCTCAATTTTTGTTTTAAGTGCTTTAGAGAGTTTTATTTTTATAAAATGTTCTGGAATAATATTTATTAGTTTATTTACTATGTAGTTGAATTGTCTTCTGCATATAGTTAAGTCAGTTCGAGGAACAATATATCTGTTTGCAGATCTGAAAATATAATTAGTTTGATGCAGTGTAAAGATATCTGTATGATTGCTGATATATTTAATTTGATTTCTAATATATAGCTGTCTGACTGTCATAACTCCAAATTCCAGAAAAAGTTGGTGACTAGGGTATCGTCTGGGCACTCCCAAGGCTGCCTTGAGAATACCCTTTTGAATAACATTCAATTTTTCAAAATGTGCATTGAAAGCGCCACCCCACACCCTAATTCCATACTGGAAGACTGACTGAGCATATGCTAGATATACCATTCTACTTAGACCTTTGTCTTTGAGTAAGCTCAAATTATGAAATTTGTGGATCATAATTTTCATTTTGCTACACATACTATTTATATGCTCATTCCATCTTAAATGAGGGTCCAGAGTGACACCTAAATACTTTGTTTTGGTCACGTTTTCTAAAACGGGACAAGGGCAAGGCAGTTTATTACGATTGCTACCGTTCTTGCCATACAGGCAATTTACATTGTGTACTCTTACTGCATTTAATTGAAGTGTGATATCATCGGGTTGAGTTCTTGAGTTTGGTGAAAAAGTCATATAAACGCTCTTCGAGTAATTAAGTGTCAACGCATTTCTAACAAGCCACACTCTCACACCAGCTAGTCCGATGTTGGTTAAGGATATCACGTTGTCCCATGAAGTCCCCGTAAAAACCAATGCAATGAAATTTATGATCCACAAATCATCAGCATACGACAAAACTCTACATCCCTTGATAGGAAGACTTGATAGATCATTTATATAAACTAAAAATAAAATTGGAGAAAGAACTGTACCCTGGGGTAAGCCGAATCCTGTTAAAGTTACTTTGCTCTCTTTTCCATTCAGAGTTATAATTTGTATTCTGTTCCCCAAATAACCAGCAATGAGCTTCAAGACCGGACCACGAAATCCATATTTTTCAAGTTTTTCAAGCAGGTTGATGTGTGGGACAGTATCAAATGCTTTGGCTAAGTCCAGAAACACAGCCAAAGATTTTTTGTTTGTGTTGAAATTAGATGTTATTTCTTTTACAAGTTCAGTCATGGCATCCTCAGTACTCTTATTTTCTTGGAAGGCATATTGATACTGGTTTATTAAATTGAACTTTTTTAAATATGTGGCAACCTGTTCTTTTATTATTTTTTCAAAAAACTTTGGATAAATTACTTATGAGACTTATTGGACAATAATTGCCTGGATTTTTCTTGTCCCCAGATTTATGCAATGGGATTATGTTTGCAATTTTAAAGTGACTTGGGAAATGTCCAGTTTCCATACATCTATTAAAAATTAATGTTAGGGGCTGAGCTAGAAAAGTTGCTATTCTTTTTAAACAAAAACTACTTAAATTATCAAACCCAGAGGATGCACCATTTTTTAAATTATTTATTTGTTTTATAACTTCTTGTGAACTTGTAGGATGCATAAAAAAAGAGTTCACAAGGCGGAAATTAGAAACAGCAGTGGTTTCCAGATAAGGAAGATTTCCATTTTCTTTGAAGACTCTCTTCGCATAAGACTTTCCCACATCTGAAAAATAATTATTTAGTAGTTCAGGATCAATACCAGGCAGAAATTTTTGGCGTTTACTGTTTAATATTTCTTGAATGCAGTTCCATACCTTTTTATTGTTCCCTTCACATGATTTTAATTTGTTCTTATAAAAGTCGATTTTTGCTGATTTGATAAGATTATTTAGTAAATTTCTATAGACTCTATAATTTTCTCTCAACGTGTCATTAAAAGGTTGTTTTTTTCAAGGTATTATGCATTTTGTCTCTTATTCTTATTGAATTCACCAAGCCTGAACTTATCCATTCCTTTAGAGGTCTAGATTTACTTTTCAACTTTATTTGATGAGTTGATAGTTTTATATAAGATAACAACTTTTTTACAAATCGGTTAACTATATCATCCAAGTCAGTAGAGGCGTCCATATTAGAAAGTTCATCAACCCATGTTTCCTCCTTCAACAAATCAATGAGTTTGAAATAATTTATTTTTTCTTTGTAATGATTAAAGTTGTTTGGTTTATTAGGTGCCTGTTTGTTTATATTAATATGGAGAGTTATACAGAAATGATCGGTTATAGAAGTTTTATGAATTATTCCTAGAATGTTTTCTTCCCCAATTTTCGGACCTTTGTAAAAAATGTGATCAATACAGGTTTCAGAATTATCATTTACTCATATACATTACATACATATACATTGTCCAAAGTGCTAGAAAGACTCATTCATGCTCAAGTTGTAAAATTTCTAGACAACAATAGTAAGCTTCATAACTTTCAATCAGGCTTTAGAAAATTCCATTCAACTGAAACAGCTCTGCTCCGTGTCACTGATGATATAAGGTTAGCTATGGACCAAAGAAAATGCACCATCCTCACCCTATTTGATTTTTCTAGAGCAATTGATACTGTTGATCATACAGTCCTTCTGAATAAGTTGGCTATTCTTGGTTTCAGTCACAACTCGTTAGTTTGGTTTAAATCCTATCTATTAGGTAGGAAACAATGTGTATCTGTCGGTGACAAAAAGTCTACTTGGAAAAACGTTATGCATGGAGTACCACAAGGTTCAATTTTAGGCCCTCTCCTCTTCACTTTGTATGCTAATGACCTTTCTTCCATTATCAAATTCTCCAGTTTCCATACTTATGCAGACGACCTTCAAATCTATTTAAGCTGTCCCATAACAAAAATTAATGAAACAGTTGGAATAATGAATCAGGATATCAATTCGATAGTGGAATGGACAAAGAAAAATGGCCTCAAGCTTAATCCCATCAAAACACAACCCATTATAATTGGATATTCTCGTCTTATAAACAATATTGACCTTGAATCGATTCACAAAATTAGTGTAGATGGTAATGACATTTCTTACTGTAGCTCAGTTAAAAATTTAGGCATTATTATGAATAATACTCTTGACTGGTCAGAACAAGTGAACAAAACTTGTAAAAAGGTATTCTCAGCCATGCATGCATTGAAGAAAATGCACGATATTCTCCCTAGAAACATTATATTATTATTGGTTCAATCTCTCATCTTCCCACATATTATGTATTGTAATTCTTTTCTTAACGATATGCAAGTCACTCTGAATGATAAACTACAGCCTTGCCAAAATTATTGTCTACGTTTCGTCTACTCTCTCCAACGCCATGATCATATCACCCCAGCCCACATTGCTAGTTCAACACTGAAGCTTCCCAATCAAAGGCTTTTTCGAATAGTCAAGCTTGTCAGAGATATCTTGAAATACGGTAATCCGAGTTATTTTAAAGATGATTTCAAATTTGTCTCTGAAGGTAGGAGGATAGATGCTTCACATACTAGAACCGGAGAAAGTATTTTAAGGATACCCAATCATCGAACTACTATTTTCACAAAATCCTTCTTAGTCAGTGCCTGTCGTGCATGGAATGCACTTCCTGTTTCAATCAGGTCCATCGAGAGCCGAGCGAGCTTTATCCTGACTTTAAAAAGACATCTTTTGGAACAAATGACTGAAACTGTCCGGCCCTAGAACGATCACATGACAACCTCCCCCACCCATCCCACAAATACAAACCTTTAAACCTGTTATAGAACGAATTGTATATATATATTATATGTTATTTCAATTATCCACTGCATACTGCTGTATATTACTGAAAGTTGATTACCCTGAACTACTTTCAGCCTACTTCATTTTATTAATCAATTATTTGATCTTATCTACCTATATAATTATTTTACTTTATCAATTTTCTGTTTTTTTTTTCTCTTAAATATTCACATTGATTAAAACTTTTACAATATTTCCATTAATAAATAAATCCTTAGTTTAAATAATGAAATTAACGTTTTGGTAGAGAGTTAGTGGGGAGGATATTTTCAATATTCTTTCCGAAGAATGGACATTGATATGTCCAAAGCTCCGCCAATTTATGTAGATGCATAACAATATAATTATTATCTATAGTTATCATATTACAAATTGCTTTTTCATATCATATACAGTTCAATAATTATTTTCTTAGTCTTTATCATGTAAATTCATCTATAATTTTGCTGTATTGTAAGCTATTGTATATAAGTGTATAAGACAGTATATATTGTAATCTACATAAATAAAGTACTCAATCAATCAATCAATATAATTGTTCTAACTTCGCCTTATGAATTTTCAACATTGCAGTATGTGTTTTAGGATCTAATTCTCCTTGCGTATTCATTTTGAATAACTCTGTTATCACCAACGATAAGATAGTGATGAACAAACAACTTGTATGTAGACATGATCCTACTGATAAGCACAACAAAGTTTAGCATGTCTGCTCTACGCTCTTGAACTTGTCAATTACAATATGAACAATACGAACAAACTACAAATTCATATATGAGAATTTGAGTACAATTTAGGCCAATACACATCACGGGCCGGTTAGGACCAACAATAGTTAAACAAATTTCTGATTAAGTGGAATGTTATTTCAATCGATTTCATTTTTAATATATTCTGGCAGAAAAATACTAATGAATCCATGATGCAATGAAAAAACTCTATTATTAAAACTTACCCCGGCTGATGATCTATGCTGTAAGTCAGAGTGATTTTTATCTATAGGTTTGGGTGGTAAGAAGGTAAAGGAAAGAATTAAGGAATAGAGAAATGTAAATAAATCACTTGACCACTGATGATTTATGATGTACGGTAGCCAGACACTGCAGAGAACTGTTGAATCATGTATGGAATTCTGCTTCTCAATTAATTCACTACTACTTTCGATATGAAAAATACTCAAATTCTCACATGTACTTTGAAATCAATTATTACTCCCTACGATTGGAGACACGGAATTACAATTAATAATTTCCGATAGAAATACAAATTAATGAACGAGTCGAACTGTCCTGTCAACGAAGACAGCTATGCAAACCGAATGAACTTGAAAAGTACAAGACAAACAATTAAACAATTATGCACTAGAGTGCGCCAGTAGATGGGGAAGATTGAACCTAACTACAGCGCCAAACTCCATTAAATTCAAACGGCGTCAACAAAGATAATTTAAAACAAATTTGAATTTGATATCCTCAAAGAGTGTATCTAGAACGGAAGTCAAGGCTTGTGCACCTATACTTATACCGAATGGAACTCTAGTATACTTAATTCTTTTATTTGTTGGGTTTAATTTTTTTCTTAGAAGAGAATGATGGGCCCATGTGATTGAAGCTCCAGAACTTACTAAAATAATAGTATTAAGAAGGGGAATTTCTATTGGATTAAATGGGGTTACCCCTTTAGGGGGTTATTTATAGGTTCTCCTCTGAGTACAAAAAGTCGTTAAGTGCTTACTTTCCTCAGATAAGGGCATCTGATAATAAGCTTGATTAGAATCCAACACAGAAAATACTCGGCATTATGGAACCAGTGGAATATGTTAGGCTAGCTACACACACATCGATTTTGGTCGTTCGATAAAAGGTCGTTCGAATTTTTATCGTATGACCAAAACTTGAAGTAGATCTCAGACACATCGATTTTATAACGATTTTGATCGTGATCGTGCATTTTTAATGATTCGCATCAGCTGTTTGCTATCTTTTTGCTATGTGGTAGTGAAGCCGATGGAAGCTGGACGTTCAGACAAAATCAGCTTTTCAAACACATCGATTTTGGTCGTTTGATAAGAAATTTAACGTCCAGTTTTCTATAGTGGCGCAATGGAATGAATGGGTGATTACAAACACGTCGATAAACAATTTTTATCGTACGGACGTCGTGTAGCAGCCGTCTCTAGCCTCGACTATATACGACTGCCGTGTAGTGGTCGTGAATACAGTGGCGCATATTATAATCAAAGCAGCAACTTCATAGTACACATCGAATTTCATTCGAACGTCCAGCTCCCACATTTTGCGTTATCACCGTCTTCAAAGAAGGAATTTTCGAGGTTATACAGAGTGTTTCAAAAATTACTACAACTTTGATAATTCATAACAAATTATTCAAAAAAGATAAAGAACAGTTTACAGTGATGTATTGAAGGAAGAGTTTTCGAAGTAGATTCTCAACGATTGACCATCTTCAAGCAGTTAGTCACCTCATAGAAAAATGTGAGGGATTCAATATAGGTGTCTACTTGGTCTTTATTGATTATAAAAAGACATTTGATCGTTTGAAACATGCATTCCTCTTCACGTCGCTTGAAATGATTCCAGCAACCTTTTTAAATATAATAGAGGACGTATATAACAATAGTACAGCACGAGTAATATCAGATTCACCAGGAGAGATCTTCAGCGTGCAGAAAGGTGTGAAACAGGGTGACCCACTCTCGCCGTCTCTCTTCAATGCCGCTCTACAAAACATTTTTAGTGGTCTCAAGTGGGATAGGTATGGTTTGAATATCCAAGGACAATATCTAAATCATTTACGTTTTGCGGATGACATTCTTCTCATCGCCAAATCTCCATTGGAACTAAAAATCATGATAGCCAGCTTGGCTGCTGAAAGTGAGAAAGCGGGGCTCATTATAAATCCAGGGAAAACACATCTCATGACTAATAGGGAAACAGTAGACATAACACTTGATGGCTGTTCATTGAATTGGTCAAGAGAGATTATTTATCTAGGACAACTGATTGCTTTCACTGACAGAACCGACAAAGAAGTGAAACGTAGGTGTGCAATTGCATGGAGGAAATATTGGTCATTGAAAAGTACTGGTAAGAAAGTATTGAAAGTATTGGTCAAGAATAAGGAGATTAGTACTGTTAAGAAGACACAGATATTAAAGACTTGTGTTTTTCCCGCGCTTATTTACGGCTCCCAAACCTGGGCGTTAAAGAAAGCAGTACTACAGAAAATAGCAAGAACTCAAACGGCGATGGAAAGAAGTATACTGAACGTAAGGAGGCTAGATAGAGTTAGGAATACATCCATCAAGGCGATAACAAAATTGGACGATGTACTGAAGACTATCAAGAATCTGAAGTGGAAGTGGGCAGGTCACGTCGCTAGATTGGAGGATGGCAGGTGGACGAAGAGTCTAACTTTGTGGAAGCCCAGCTGGAGGAGAAGGAAAATTGGACGACAGCGATTCAGATGGGAAGACGACATTGTGAAAGTGACTGGGGATAGGTGGGCAGTGTATGCAAAAGATAGAGATAGATGGAGGAACCTGGGAGAGGCCTATGTCCAATAAAGGACCTGGTTTCCACAAATAAAATGATAAGAACATTTTCTTTTTATTTAATCTTGTATACTAATAATGGAGTTTGGACTATTTGAAAAAAAGCTAGCTAATTCAGTAATGTTATTGAATATTTTCAGTTTAGCAAAGATGTTCATTCTTTCTACATATTATTTTGTATTATTGTATAGTGTTGGGAACCAATAAAGGCTTTTATTATCATTATTATTATTATTGAAGGAAAAAACTTCAAATTTTCATTTTTAATAGCTAGATAGCGCTGAATTACCTCATAACAAGTGCGAGTAGTAGTTAACCGTAGACTCCTGAGCATATTTTGTAGTCTCGTGGTTTCTAAAGATGCGTTTACACCAAAGTTATTAACAAAATGCTTATTTTTCCGTCCTTAAAGATTCTATTAGATTGAACGGAACTTGACAAACACATATGTTCATCATATGTACGATAAGTTATGTTCAATCTAGTACAATCTTTAAGGACGGAGAAATAAACATTTTGTTAATAACTTTGGTGTAAAGGCAACTTTAGAATTCGACATTTTGACTATGCAGAATTTGGTTCCTACTATCTTCATCTGTATATAAGAAAGCGAAATAGAACTCACTCACTCATCAACAAAACTAAGATTCAAAACCATGAAGTTCAAAGTTGATAGGTATGTTCAGTTGGCCCTCTAGGGGAGTACTAAGGACAAATCTCATAAAATATCCCAAAGTTACAACCAAAGTAGGCTATATTACATTATTACAGTGTTTTATTTTTTCGAGAATGTCCATATTTAGTAAAAAATTTCAGATTTGGTATGAAACTGTTATATTAGAAAGACTTCGAGATAATGCCAAAGATACGTATAAATCGGAAGTATTTTAGTGTTTTTCAGCGAGTCTCCTAAATTTGTCTGCATTTACTTAACCGAATAAGAATAAGAATAAGAAGAAGAATGATTTTTATTCCTTTAGTGCATACAAACAATGCTATCGGAAACGTCAAAGTATACATTATAAATACATCATAATAAAATAACAGAATAAAAGAATAAAAGTTTCATTCCATTCAGGCACAAACAATGCTATTGGAAACCTCTATTTAAGGTTTCCTCCTTATATGTCAATAAAACAATAATATCAAGAATAAAACAATCCAACGTACATAATGCATCATTTGAAAATAAGCAAATTAAAATATAAAAGACTACAGAGTACTATCACGTATGGTTTCCAAAAAAATGATTTTCTACTGGCAGCTGGAGGAAATCAGAAAGCGAGTATAGTGGGAACTGTAAGAGAAGATTTTCAAGTTTTTGTCGGAATACTGTTAAAGGCAAGTTTCTGGCTGAGTCTGGCAGAGTATTAAAAAGTTTCAAGGATACATGATTAGGACTAGTTAATACTTTTTTCAGTCTTGTGTAAGGTACATCCAATTTTGTCTTATTTCGTGTATTATGGCTGTGGATGTCAACTCTGCATCTATATGATCCTATATCCTTCTTTACTTGAAGTAGGAGTTTGAAAGCTACCATACTGTAAGTTGTCATAACTTTTTCCTTTATTAATAATGGCCTGCAATGCTCCAAATACGCTGCACCTGATATAATTTTTATAGCCTTTTTCTGTAGTAAGAACTACAGAACTTTTTGCACATCTGGGGCACAACCCCACAACACCAATCCGTACATAAAGACACTCTGAAAAAAAGCGAAATAGCACATTCTTAAATAGTGTGCGGGTACACAATCCCTGAGCCTTTGAAGAAGGTATATAACCCTACTAAGTTTGGAGCAGACACTTTCTATATGAGGTATCCAAGTGAGTTCATAATCTAGTGTAATGCCAAGAAGCTTAGCACTTTTTGCACTCTGACTGATCTGTCTCAAACCAAGCACTAGCTTCTGGGTCAAAAATAGACGGTTTGCCCTAAATCAGGCTTCTGCCCCGTCCTGACATCTAGACATCTTTTGTTCAAGAGCACTGAGATCCACATCAGCAGTAACTAATGATGAATCATCAGCATAGCATACCACCTTGGATCGAATGCTGAACCCAATATCGTTCATCATAACCAGAAAAAGTGAAGGCCCAAGAATGGACCCCTGAGGAACACCATGTGATACAGCAATTGGCTTGGAAAACTCTGAGTTAACACATACTGTCTGGATACGACCCTGTAAATAAGATTCTAATAGCTTCAGAGCATTGTTTTGGATACCAAGAAATTCTAATTTACTTAATAAAATGTTGTGATCCACCACATCAAATCCTTTAGTCAAATCGAAAAGAACCAATCATGTGTGCTTCTTATCATTAAAACCATTCTCAATGTCAGCCACAATGGTACTAACAGCATCAATAGTTGACCTACCTTTCCTAAATCCGAACTGAGTTCCACTGAACAAACTATTTGATTCAAAGAATTCATATAGTTGTGAGGCAATAATGTATTCAAATATCTTACTAAAGATGGGTGGTACCGATATTGGCCTAATGTTTTCTGGTGAGTCTTTGTCCCCCCTCTTGTATATGGGCACTGTTCTAGAATGCTTGAGTGATGATGGAAAAACTGATTCTCTGATAAGGGCATTAAAACAAGATGTTAATGGCTGTAAAATAAATTCAATGACTTGTTCTATGAAGGAGCTGGAAAGGGAATAAATATCTTTGCTAGTGGAGGACTTCATTCTAGAAACTATGTAAGAGACTTGATCACATGATACTTCTTTTAATACAAATACAGCCTGTGTTTTTGGGGAAGATACCAGAAGCTCCTCAGCAGAAACAGCTGAAGGCTCGATCACTTTATGAATTTCTGCTACAGCACTGATAAAGTATTGGTTGAATTCTTCAGAGGATACAGTTGTAACAGTAGACTGAGCAGGCTTGGAGTTTTTTCGAATTATTTTCCAAGCCGCTGAGCATTTATTGTTAGCCGATTCAATAAACTTGACACTATGGTTCAGTTGATTCATTTTCAATTCACATCTGTACAGCTTCTTAATATTATTATATGTCAACCTTCTGAGTAGATTTTTGCCCACACCTTCTTCTACCAGAATTCCCAGTGTCGCTCTAGGCCAGCTAGACTCAGTCGGCGACTGGGTGGGCCGCAGCAGGGTACGGGAGTCTTGGTGGGGCGTCCACCAACCACCCTCGTTCGAGTCGGGGGTTGAAACAGGGTCTTGAGCACCTTAGAGAAATGTTTCCCCCTTATAGGTAAGAGGGGCCGTGCTTTTGCACTGCCAAACAGGGTTGGGCGTGAAGTGAGAGGAGTAGGAATGCTGTGGTGTCTGCAGTGAAGGAGGTCTCTGTGACGGGAATAACATTCCCGAATACCACTGGACGTCCTCTTGTGTGTCTTGGAACTATTCACTGGAGTCGGTAACCGGGTCACTAGTCTCAGGTACCGGGTGTTTTCTGGGGGTCCGGATCGAACCCGGAGTTGGAGGAAGGGCCTTCCCTAACTTTTCTCGAGGTCCTCTTGCGATTCTGGAGCAAATCGGCAAGCTATAGGAGCCCGCGCGACGGACTTCACTTCTGATCACCAAGTCCCAGTCCTCGGGCACCGGGTGTCTTCCTGGGGTCCGGATCGAGCTTGGAGTTGTCGGAAAGGCTTTCCCTAGCCTTTCTCGAGGTCCTCTTGCGAATCCAGAGCGAATCGGCAAGCTACAGGAGCCCGCGCGCCGGACTTCACTTCCGATCACCAAGTCCCAATCCTCGGGCACCGGGTATCTTCCTGGGGTCCGGATCGAGCTCGGAGTTGTCAGAAAGCTTTCCCTAGCCTTTCTCGAGGTCCACTTGCGATTCCAGAGTGAATCGGCAAGCTACAGGAGCTCGAGCGCCAGACTTCACTTCTGATAACCAAGTCCCAATCCTCGGGCACCGGATGTCTTCCTGGGTACAGATCGAGCTCGGAGTGGTCGGAAAAGCTTTTCCTAACCTTTCTCGAGGTCCTCCTGCGATTCCGGAGTGAATCGGCAAGCTACAGAAGCCCGCGCGCCAGACTTCACTTCTGATCACCATGTCCCAATCCTCGGGCACCGGGTGTCGTTCTGGGGTCCAGATCGAGCTCGGAGTTGTCGGGAAGGCTTTCCCCAGCCTTTCTCGAGGTCCTCTTGCGATTCGATGTTTCGGCGATGATGTACCAGGATGCAGTCAGTTTTTAACCAAAACCTGGCATGTCGCTGCTGGTTGAAACAGGCAGGTTGATGCCCAAACTCGTTGAAAAGGTCGAACAACACTCGTCCAAGTGTGTGTTGCACCGCGGAGCTTCCAGTGTCTGAGATTAACCACCTTCAACCTCAGACACAACTCCTGGTCGTCGAAAGATTCGGAGTACACTCAAAGCACGAGATGTACTATGTTGCTAGCTGCGCGCTGCTTCCTTCACTCCCTCTGTCGACCGCTCGCACTCGACACCCGCACTAGACTGCTGCCTACTAGCCTTTTACGAGCCTCCCTCAGTGGCCGAGATGGAGGGGAGTAAGGATGCGCAGCACTGCTGAGCGGTAGCCCAGCGGCTGGGTTGCTCGTTGACCTCTGTGATTTCATCAGAGATAACCGAGCGTCTTATAACAAGCCCTAAACTCAATTCCCCTCATTAGTTATGATATACATCGTGACAACCTAGCTGAGTATGTACCTTCTTTTTTTAATCTATCATAGGCAATAAGAACATAATCTTTCAAAAGATTGATGTAAGGATCGAAAGGAAGAGTTAATTTCTTGACTGATGACTGCAGGGATCGTGACATCAGGAGCTGGGCTGCAGGGCGCAGGAGAACTGGAAGGAATAGGTGAAATAGGAAAAGATTCAATGTATTGAATGAGAGGGGATACAGTCTCTTCACGGCTCACAATTACTTGCTTCTCCGTAGAAACCTCATCACTACTCCCATCACTTACAGACACATTGTCAATACCATTCGTAACAGAACGCTTAATCCACATTGTCAAGTTTTTCGACAGTTGTCTTTTACCTTGTCGATTAAGATGGAGTCCGTGTCTTGTGCGATGAGATCGCTGAAGGAAGATGTTGACATCATAATAGCGAATTTGCAGATCCCTTTTATTTATAGCTGCTCACCATTCGAGATGAGCAGGCATTAGAGTACATTATGCTTTCATTTATATCAGGATCGTCATACCGATAGGGCACACTACATACGATAATGTTCGTTTTTAAATTAAGTTGAAGAAGTGCACTGATTCCTTGATGAAGGGATAACTGATACGGTTCATCTCTATGAAGGTCATTAGTGCCTCCAAAAATAACAACAAAATCATCCTCAGTGAAATCCCTGATAAACTCAAGTCCATCGTGAACAATGTGTTTAAGTTTTGCTCCCGGCTTAGAATATACGAAAATGTCATGAGTCATCTTGTAAGTGCTGCAAGTATTTGCTAAGCTGTTTACCCTGACTGTCTGAAAGAATTGTAATTCTTCTTTTCTTAATGGAATTATTTAACATACTGCTTTTCGAGTTACAAGTCTTAGGCACGGTTTTTGATGACGCGGGTCTATGAACTTGCGCTTCAACGATAACTTTATTAGATGCGAACCTATCCGAAAACGACACATTATCAGAGAGTACTGAAAACCGATTATTCACTGTAATAGCACTTTGATTCGTCTCAATAACTTTAGTTCTAGATCTAATAGAGAATTTAGGCGTAATGAAATTGTCCTTCCTGTAATGTATTTCACTCAAAAAATCAGTGTTGTTGGCTTCAGCTTGAATAATTCTTATAATTTCATCTTTATTATTTAATTCCTCTTTTAAACTTTTATTAGTTGAGTGAAGTTCTTCTAAGCGAGCCTTCAAAAGTAGTAATTCCTCATCGGCTGCCTTTTCATTAAATAAAAAGTCTTCCCTTCTTCTGTTTTTTTCGAGTTCCAGCAGTTTGACCAGTTTTTAGATGTTAAGTTGCAGGGCCAGAATCCAAGCAGAAAAAAAACTTTTGTGAAAGAAATTCAGCAATATGAGCTAGGAAATATAAATTGTTTGAAGCAGGAACTCCTTCAAGAAAATTGAAGTAGTGTTTATAACAGTTGTAACCTAAATTACAAATATAAGCAATTCATTGATACTCTAAGATTTCACATTAGTGTATGCTGTCCGATAAAAAAAGTCAAAGTAAAAAGTAAATTAAACAAAGTAGATGAATGGATAACTGAAGATATTCTTACTCAAAGAAATATTGTTAGGGAAGCTTATGAGGAATTTAAATTAGTGAGGGATGTTCCGAGTGAGGTCAAATACAAATGTCTAAAGAAAAATTATGCAGAAGAAGTGAGGAAAGCTAAGTGTAAGAAAACAGCTGAAATATTAACAACTAGTACCAATTTTAACTCTGCTGTTTGGGAGGTAATTAATAGAAATAGGAGAGCAGCTCAAAAAGATACAGTTACTAATGTCCCTAGGATAATCGATGAACATGGAAATTATATGGATGATAGTATAGACATTTGTAACTTTTTCAATAAATATTATCAACAGGTTGCATATAATCTCCAAAAGTCACTGAACACTAATACTTATAATACAACTACATTAAATTCTGAGCAAATTGAAAAGGTATTTAAATTTCATCCATTATCAAGAGATGAGTTGTCAAGAATAATAAAAAAATTGAATAACAAAAAAAACAGTAGGATTGAATGGGGTCTCAAGCAAAATTTTAAAAGAATGTGAAAATGAATTACTGGACCCTTTATTGCATCTCCTTAATACTTCACTAGAGCAGGGTATTTTCCCTGATGATCTGAAACAAGGAAAAATTTTGCCAATTTTCAAGAGCGGTGATTCTGAAAGAGTTGAAAATTATAGACCCATTAGTATTCTAAATGTAATAAGTAAAATTTTTGAAAGAGTAGTTTTAAATAGGTTATTGATGCACCTGGAAGAAATTAATTTCATATGTGATGAACAGCATGGGTTCCAGAAAGGGAAATCTACTAAGACTGCAATAGTATCCCTTGTTGAAAGACTAATAGATATAATAGATTCAGGTGAGAAGGCAGCCGCAATATTTCTTGATTTATCCAAAGCTTTTGATTGTGTGAACCATAGAATATTATTGGAAATACTAAAAACTGTAGGTGTGAATGGTATAGAACTAAAATGGTTTGAATCATATCTCATAGGTAGAAACCAGTGTGTTGAGCTTACCAAGGTGGATGGGAATGAAATAGTAAAAATTTAATCTCAAAAACTGGAGGTTCAGGCTGGAGTACCTCAAGGCTCAATTCTGGGTCCCTTACTGTTTCTGTTGTATGTGAACCAATTACCAAAAGAGTTAAAAGATCACAGAGCTCTGTAGTTTGCTGATGACACATCGCTTATCTTTAACAATTATTTATTAGATAGTCTAGAAATAAATGCTTTTACTGGAGTACAGTCAATTGTCCAATTCTTGAAGCAAAGGCAATTAACAATAAATAGTAAGAAATGTCAATTCCTACAATTCAAAAGTAAATATAATTCAGTAGAGGATAGAGAAATAAATGTGTTTGTAGAGGAGAATGAATTAGACCAAGAAGAGAAAGTAGCATTCTTGGGAATTTTATTGGACAGGAAATTAACATGGCATCCTTACATTGAGAGGATATGTAATAAGATATCATCTGGGGTATTTGTCCTGCGGCAGCTTGCTAGGCTGAATGATAAAAAACTACTGTTAACTGCTTACCATGGACTTATACTATCTCATATTAGGTATGCTATTTTAGTATGGGGTAATTCATCTCAACAAAATATGGACAGAGTGTTTAAGATTCAAAAGAAGGCACTCAGATGTATAGAGAAAGTGAATAGGTTAGACTCTTGTAGGCCTTTATTTAAAAAGCTTGGTCTATTAACTGTGTCATCTTTGTATGTATATGAAGTTGTAATGCATGTGAAAACGAGTGGTGTGATCCAGAATTCAGATGTTCATGAGTATAATACGCGAAACAGAGCAGATTATCATATAATGGGTCACAATAGTAGGTTATTTGAACAAAAACCAGATCATATTGGTAGGAAATTTTATAACAAGCTACCTCAAATCTTGAAAAGTAATGATGATTTGAAGATTTTCAAAAAACAAATGAAAAAATATTTAGTTGATAAAGCTTTTTATAGTGTACAAGAATTCCTTTCAAACCTAAACTAGGTTGAACTACTTAGTGTTAGAATTATTATGTAATAACATGACTTGTCTCATACTCCATGACTGGAGTCTTTAGGACGTAATCTTAAAAAAAAAAAAAAAAAAAAAGTTCATTATTTTCTTTCGAAATAGCGTCCCTATCATACAAAAGTTCATTGTTGTCGGAGATAGTCGAGTCCAATTTATTTAAGACTTGAACAATGTCAGGAATTAAGCCTATAGCAAAACCAGTCTAAAGCACTTGGAGTGATAGGCCTGAAGCTTTGTACTTGCAAACTTTGTCCATTACTGGGATGCTTACTCATTAAAAAATTAGATTTTACATAAAATCAAAGTGCATCATGATCACTCAATGCAACTGGATCAACCTTCACAGAGAATGATTCCGGTTTCAAATCTGTTGCAATAGTATCTAGGGCTGATTCAAGTCTAGTAGCTTCAAAATTAGTGAAATATAGGGACTTCAAAAGATTGATCAAGTCTGACCTTCGGGAGTCCATAGTTAGAATATTTACATTGAAGTCTCCACCAATTATGAAATTGTACTTGTGTTTGTATTTATTCAAAGACAAAATAAGTCTCTCCAATGCATCAAAAAACAATTCTAGATTGCCATTTGGTGATCTATAGATTACTATAATTGAGAGCTTTAATCTTTTAACAATAATACCTGCGAATTCATGATGAATTTTATGACAGTGAGAAGACAAGTCAAGAGCTTGTACCTGATTGGCATATGTATTTGCAATAAATATGGCAACACCTTCATTTTTAAAATTTGATCTACAGAAGGCAGTTGCAAGTGAAAACCCTTGTATTTGAACTAGATTTAAAAAATCTTCTCTAAACCAGTGCTCAGAGAAACACAGCACATCAAAAGCTTTTTCCCGATTTATCATCTCGATTTCATCTATTTTGTTATTCAAAGATTGCACATTACAATACATTAGAGAGAAAACATCATTTCTAAGAATATTTACATTGTTTTGTTTAAATAAGTGGGAGGAGTTATTTCTAAAAAAGAAGTATTTTCAAAAGATTGATGTAAGGATCGAAAGGAAGAGTTAATTTCTTGACTGATGACTGCAGGGATCGTGACATCAGGAGCTGGGCTGCAGGGCGCAGGAGAACTGGAAGGAATAGGTGAAATAGGAAAAGATTCAATGTATTGAATGAGAGGGGATACAGTCTCTTCACGGCTCACAATTACTTGCTTCTCCGTAGAAACCTCATCACTACTCCCATCACTTACAGACACATTGTCAATACCATTCGTAACAGAACGCTTAATCCACATTGTCAAGTTTTTCGACAGTTGTCTTTTACCTTGTCGATTAAGATGGAGTCCGTGTCTTGTGCGATGAGATCGCTGAAGGAAGATGTTGACATCATAATAGCGAATTTGCAGATCCCTTTTATTTATAGCTGCTCACCATTCGAGATGAGCAGGCATTAGAGTACATTATGCTTTCATTTATATCAGGATCGTCATACCGATAGGGCACACTACATACGATAATGTTCGTTTTTAAATTAAGTTGAAGAAGTGCACTGATTCCTTGATGAAGGGATAACTGATACGGTTCATCTCTATGAAGGTCATTAGTGCCTCCAAAAATAACAACAAAATCATCCTCAGTGAAATCCCTGATAAACTCAAGTCCATCGTGAACAATGTGTTTAAGTTTTGCTCCCGGCTTAGAATATACGAAAATGTCATGAGTCATCTTGTAAGTGCTGCAAGTATTTGCTAAGCTGTTTACCCTGACTGTCTGAAAGAATTGTAATTCTTCTTTTCTTAATGGAATTATTTAACATACTGCTTTTCGAGTTACAAGTCTTAGGCACGGTTTTTGATGACGCGGGTCTATGAACTTGCGCTTCAACGATAACTTTATTAGATGCGAACCTATCCGAAAACGACACATTATCAGAGAGTACTGAAAACCGATTATTCACTGTAATAGCACTTTGATTCGTCTCAATAACTTTAGTTCTAGATCTAATAGAGAATTTAGGCGTAATGAAATTGTCCTTCCTGTAATGTATTTCACTCAAAAAATCAGTGTTGTTGGCTTCAGCTTGAATAATTCTTATAATTTCATCTTTATTATTTAATTCCTCTTTTAAACTTTTATTAGTTGAGTGAAGTTCTTCTAAGCGAGCCTTCAAAAGTAGTAATTCCTCATCGGCTGCCTTTTCATTAAATAAAAAGTCTTCCCTTCTTCTGTTTTTTTCGAGTTCCAGCAGTTTGACCAGTTTTTAGATGTTAAGTTGCAGGGCCAGAATCCAAGCAGAAAAAAAACTTTTGTGAAAGAAATTCAGCAATATGAGCTAGGAAATATAAATTGTTTGAAGCAGGAACTCCTTCAAGAAAATTGAAGTAGTGTTTATAACAGTTGTAACCTAAATTACAAATATAAGCAATTCATTGATACTCTAAGATTTCACATTAGTGTATGCTGTCCGATAAAAAAAGTCAAAGTAAAAAGTAAATTAAACAAAGTAGATGAATGGATAACTGAAGATATTCTTACTCAAAGAAATATTGTTAGGGAAGCTTATGAGGAATTTAAATTAGTGAGGGATGTTCCGAGTGAGGTCAAATACAAATGTCTAAAGAAAAATTATGCAGAAGAAGTGAGGAAAGCTAAGTGTAAGAAAACAGCTGAAATATTAACAACTAGTACCAATTTTAACTCTGCTGTTTGGGAGGTAATTAATAGAAATAGGAGAGCAGCTCAAAAAGATACAGTTACTAATGTCCCTAGGATAATCGATGAACATGGAAATTATATGGATGATAGTATAGACATTTGTAACTTTTTCAATAAATATTATCAACAGGTTGCATATAATCTCCAAAAGTCACTGAACACTAATACTTATAATACAACTACATTAAATTCTGAGCAAATTGAAAAGGTATTTAAATTTCATCCATTATCAAGAGATGAGTTGTCAAGAATAATAAAAAAATTGAATAACAAAAAAAACAGTAGGATTGAATGGGGTCTCAAGCAAAATTTTAAAAGAATGTGAAAATGAATTACTGGACCCTTTATTGCATCTCCTTAATACTTCACTAGAGCAGGGTATTTTCCCTGATGATCTGAAACAAGGAAAAATTTTGCCAATTTTCAAGAGCGGTGATTCTGAAAGAGTTGAAAATTATAGACCCATTAGTATTCTAAATGTAATAAGTAAAATTTTTGAAAGAGTAGTTTTAAATAGGTTATTGATGCACCTGGAAGAAATTAATTTCATATGTGATGAACAGCATGGGTTCCAGAAAGGGAAATCTACTAAGACTGCAATAGTATCCCTTGTTGAAAGACTAATAGATATAATAGATTCAGGTGAGAAGGCAGCCGCAATATTTCTTGATTTATCCAAAGCTTTTGATTGTGTGAACCATAGAATATTATTGGAAATACTAAAAACTGTAGGTGTGAATGGTATAGAACTAAAATGGTTTGAATCATATCTCATAGGTAGAAACCAGTGTGTTGAGCTTACCAAGGTGGATGGGAATGAAATAGTAAAAATTTAATCTCAAAAACTGGAGGTTCAGGCTGGAGTACCTCAAGGCTCAATTCTGGGTCCCTTACTGTTTCTGTTGTATGTGAACCAATTACCAAAAGAGTTAAAAGATCACAGAGCTCTGTAGTTTGCTGATGACACATCGCTTATCTTTAACAATTATTTATTAGATAGTCTAGAAATAAATGCTTTTACTGGAGTACAGTCAATTGTCCAATTCTTGAAGCAAAGGCAATTAACAATAAATAGTAAGAAATGTCAATTCCTACAATTCAAAAGTAAATATAATTCAGTAGAGGATAGAGAAATAAATGTGTTTGTAGAGGAGAATGAATTAGACCAAGAAGAGAAAGTAGCATTCTTGGGAATTTTATTGGACAGGAAATTAACATGGCATCCTTACATTGAGAGGATATGTAATAAGATATCATCTGGGGTATTTGTCCTGCGGCAGCTTGCTAGGCTGAATGATAAAAAACTACTGTTAACTGCTTACCATGGACTTATACTATCTCATATTAGGTATGCTATTTTAGTATGGGGTAATTCATCTCAACAAAATATGGACAGAGTGTTTAAGATTCAAAAGAAGGCACTCAGATGTATAGAGAAAGTGAATAGGTTAGACTCTTGTAGGCCTTTATTTAAAAAGCTTGGTCTATTAACTGTGTCATCTTTGTATGTATATGAAGTTGTAATGCATGTGAAAACGAGTGGTGTGATCCAGAATTCAGATGTTCATGAGTATAATACGCGAAACAGAGCAGATTATCATATAATGGGTCACAATAGTAGGTTATTTGAACAAAAACCAGATCATATTGGTAGGAAATTTTATAACAAGCTACCTCAAATCTTGAAAAGTAATGATGATTTGAAGATTTTCAAAAAACAAATGAAAAAATATTTAGTTGATAAAGCTTTTTATAGTGTACAAGAATTCCTTTCAAACCTAAACTAGGTTGAACTACTTAGTGTTAGAATTATTATGTAATAACATGACTTGTCTTATACTCCATGACTGGAGTCTTTAGGACGTAATCTTAAAAAAAAAAAAAAAAAAAGTTCATTATTTTCTTTCGAAATAGCGTCCCTATCATACAAAAGTTCATTGTTGTCGGAGATAGTCGAGTCCAATTTATTTAAGACTTGAACAATGTCAGGAATTAAGCCTATAGCAAAACCAGTCTAAAGCACTTGGAGTGATAGGCCTGAAGCTTTGTACTTGCAAACTTTGTCCATTACTGGGATGCTTACTCATTAAAAAATTAGATTTTACATAAAATCAAAGTGCATCATGATCACTCAATGCAACTGGATCAACCTTCACAGAGAATGATTCCGGTTTCAAATCTGTTGCAATAGTATCTAGGGCTGATTCAAGTCTAGTAGCTTCAAAATTAGTGAAATATAGGGACTTCAAAAGATTGATCAAGTCTGACCTTCGGGAGTCCATAGTTAGAATATTTACATTGAAGTCTCCACCAATTATGAAATTGTACTTGTGTTTGTATTTATTCAAAGACAAAATAAGTCTCTCCAATGCATCAAAAAACAATTCTAGATTGCCATTTGGTGATCTATAGATTACTATAATTGAGAGCTTTAATCTTTTAACAATAATACCTGCGAATTCATGATGAATTTTATGACAGTGAGAAGACAAGTCAAGAGCTTGTACCTGATTGGCATATGTATTTGCAATAAATATGGCAACACCTTCATTTTTAAAATTTGATCTACAGAAGGCAGTTGCAAGTGAAAACCCTTGTATTTGAACTAGATTTAAAAAATCTTCTCTAAACCAGTGCTCAGAGAAACACAGCACATCAAAAGCTTTTTCCCGATTTATCATCTCGATTTCATCTATTTTGTTATTCAAAGATTGCACATTACAATACATTAGAGAGAAAACATCATTTCTAAGAATATTTACATTGTTTTGTTTAAATAAGTGGGAGGAGTTATTTCTAAAAAAGAAGTATTTTCAAAAGATTGATGTAAGGATCGAAAGGAAGAGTTAATTTCTTGACTGATGACTGCAGGGATCGTGACATCAGGAGCTGGGCTGCAGGGCGCAGGAGAACTGGAAGGAATAGGTGAAATAGGAAAAGATTCAATGTATTGAATGAGAGGGGATACAGTCTCTTCACGGCTCACAATTACTTGCTTCTCCGTAGAAACCTCATCACTACTCCCATCACTTACAGACACATTGTCAATACCATTCGTAACAGAACGCTTAATCCACATTGTCAAGTTTTTCGACAGTTGTCTTTTACCTTGTCGATTAAGATGGAGTCCGTGTCTTGTGCGATGAGATCGCTGAAGGAAGATGTTGACATCATAATAGCGAATTTGCAGATCCCTTTTATTTATAGCTGCTCACCATTCGAGATGAGCAGGCATTAGAGTACATTATGCTTTCATTTATATCAGGATCGTCATACCGATAGGGCACACTACATACGATAATGTTCGTTTTTAAATTAAGTTGAAGAAGTGCACTGATTCCTTGATGAAGGGATAACTGATACGGTTCATCTCTATGAAGGTCATTAGTGCCTCCAAAAATAACAACAAAATCATCCTCAGTGAAATCCCTGATAAACTCAAGTCCATCGTGAACAATGTGTTTAAGTTTTGCTCCCGGCTTAGAATATACGAAAATGTCATGAGTCATCTTGTAAGTGCTGCAAGTATTTGCTAAGCTGTTTACCCTGACTGTCTGAAAGAATTGTAATTCTTCTTTTCTTAATGGAATTATTTAACATACTGCTTTTCGAGTTACAAGTCTTAGGCACGGTTTTTGATGACGCGGGTCTATGAACTTGCGCTTCAACGATAACTTTATTAGATGCGAACCTATCCGAAAACGACACATTATCAGAGAGTACTGAAAACCGATTATTCACTGTAATAGCACTTTGATTCGTCTCAATAACTTTAGTTCTAGATCTAATAGAGAATTTAGGCGTAATGAAATTGTCCTTCCTGTAATGTATTTCACTCAAAAAATCAGTGTTGTTGGCTTCAGCTTGAATAATTCTTATAATTTCATCTTTATTATTTAATTCCTCTTTTAAACTTTTATTAGTTGAGTGAAGTTCTTCTAAGCGAGCCTTCAAAAGTAGTAATTCCTCATCGGCTGCCTTTTCATTAAATAAAAAGTCTTCCCTTCTTCTGTTTTTTTCGAGTTCCAGCAGTTTGACCAGTTTTTAGATGTTAAGTTGCAGGGCCAGAATCCAAGCAGAAAAAAAACTTTTGTGAAAGAAATTCAGCAATATGAGCTAGGAAATATAAATTGTTTGAAGCAGGAACTCCTTCAAGAAAATTGAAGTAGTGTTTATAACAGTTGTAACCTAAATTACAAATATAAGCAATTCATTGATACTCTAAGATTTCACATTAGTGTATGCTGTCCGATAAAAAAAGTCAAAGTAAAAAGTAAATTAAACAAAGTAGATGAATGGATAACTGAAGATATTCTTACTCAAAGAAATATTGTTAGGGAAGCTTATGAGGAATTTAAATTAGTGAGGGATGTTCCGAGTGAGGTCAAATACAAATGTCTAAAGAAAAATTATGCAGAAGAAGTGAGGAAAGCTAAGTGTAAGAAAACAGCTGAAATATTAACAACTAGTACCAATTTTAACTCTGCTGTTTGGGAGGTAATTAATAGAAATAGGAGAGCAGCTCAAAAAGATACAGTTACTAATGTCCCTAGGATAATCGATGAACATGGAAATTATATGGATGATAGTATAGACATTTGTAACTTTTTCAATAAATATTATCAACAGGTTGCATATAATCTCCAAAAGTCACTGAACACTAATACTTATAATACAACTACATTAAATTCTGAGCAAATTGAAAAGGTATTTAAATTTCATCCATTATCAAGAGATGAGTTGTCAAGAATAATAAAAAAATTGAATAACAAAAAAAACAGTAGGATTGAATGGGGTCTCAAGCAAAATTTTAAAAGAATGTGAAAATGAATTACTGGACCCTTTATTGCATCTCCTTAATACTTCACTAGAGCAGGGTATTTTCCCTGATGATCTGAAACAAGGAAAAATTTTGCCAATTTTCAAGAGCGGTGATTCTGAAAGAGTTGAAAATTATAGACCCATTAGTATTCTAAATGTAATAAGTAAAATTTTTGAAAGAGTAGTTTTAAATAGGTTATTGATGCACCTGGAAGAAATTAATTTCATATGTGATGAACAGCATGGGTTCCAGAAAGGGAAATCTACTAAGACTGCAATAGTATCCCTTGTTGAAAGACTAATAGATATAATAGATTCAGGTGAGAAGGCAGCCGCAATATTTCTTGATTTATCCAAAGCTTTTGATTGTGTGAACCATAGAATATTATTGGAAATACTAAAAACTGTAGGTGTGAATGGTATAGAACTAAAATGGTTTGAATCATATCTCATAGGTAGAAACCAGTGTGTTGAGCTTACCAAGGTGGATGGGAATGAAATAGTAAAAATTTAATCTCAAAAACTGGAGGTTCAGGCTGGAGTACCTCAAGGCTCAATTCTGGGTCCCTTACTGTTTCTGTTGTATGTGAACCAATTACCAAAAGAGTTAAAAGATCACAGAGCTCTGTAGTTTGCTGATGACACATCGCTTATCTTTAACAATTATTTATTAGATAGTCTAGAAATAAATGCTTTTACTGGAGTACAGTCAATTGTCCAATTCTTGAAGCAAAGGCAATTAACAATAAATAGTAAGAAATGTCAATTCCTACAATTCAAAAGTAAATATAATTCAGTAGAGGATAGAGAAATAAATGTGTTTGTAGAGGAGAATGAATTAGACCAAGAAGAGAAAGTAGCATTCTTGGGAATTTTATTGGACAGGAAATTAACATGGCATCCTTACATTGAGAGGATATGTAATAAGATATCATCTGGGGTATTTGTCCTGCGGCAGCTTGCTAGGCTGAATGATAAAAAACTACTGTTAACTGCTTACCATGGACTTATACTATCTCATATTAGGTATGCTATTTTAGTATGGGGTAATTCATCTCAACAAAATATGGACAGAGTGTTTAAGATTCAAAAGAAGGCACTCAGATGTATAGAGAAAGTGAATAGGTTAGACTCTTGTAGGCCTTTATTTAAAAAGCTTGGTCTATTAACTGTGTCATCTTTGTATGTATATGAAGTTGTAATGCATGTGAAAACGAGTGGTGTGATCCAGAATTCAGATGTTCATGAGTATAATACGCGAAACAGAGCAGATTATCATATAATGGGTCACAATAGTAGGTTATTTGAACAAAAACCAGATCATATTGGTAGGAAATTTTATAACAAGCTACCTCAAATCTTGAAAAGTAATGATGATTTGAAGATTTTCAAAAAACAAATGAAAAAATATTTAGTTGATAAAGCTTTTTATAGTGTACAAGAATTCCTTTCAAACCTAAACTAGGTTGAACTACTTAGTGTTAGAATTATTATGTAATAACATGACTTGTCTTATACTCCATGACTGGAGTCTTTAGGACGTAATCTTAAAAAAAAAAAAAAAAAAAGTTCATTATTTTCTTTCGAAATAGCGTCCCTATCATACAAAAGTTCATTGTTGTCGGAGATAGTCGAGTCCAATTTATTTAAGACTTGAACAATGTCAGGAATTAAGCCTATAGCAAAACCAGTCTAAAGCACTTGGAGTGATAGGCCTGAAGCTTTGTACTTGCAAACTTTGTCCATTACTGGGATGCTTACTCATTAAAAAATTAGATTTTACATAAAATCAAAGTGCATCATGATCACTCAATGCAACTGGATCAACCTTCACAGAGAATGATTCCGGTTTCAAATCTGTTGCAATAGTATCTAGGGCTGATTCAAGTCTAGTAGCTTCAAAATTAGTGAAATATAGGGACTTCAAAAGATTGATCAAGTCTGACCTTCGGGAGTCCATAGTTAGAATATTTACATTGAAGTCTCCACCAATTATGAAATTGTACTTGTGTTTGTATTTATTCAAAGACAAAATAAGTCTCTCCAATGCATCAAAAAACAATTCTAGATTGCCATTTGGTGATCTATAGATTACCATAATTGAGAGCTTTAATCTTTTAACAATAATACCTGCGAATTCATGATGAATTTTATGACAGTGAGAAGACAAGTCAAGAGCTTGTACCTGATTGGCATATGTATTTGCAATAAATATGGCAACACCTTCATTTTTAAAATTTGATCTACAGAAGGCAGTTGCAAGTGTAAACCCTTGTATTTGAACTAGATTTAAAAAATCTTCTCTAAACCAGTGCTCAGAGAAACACAGCACATCAAAAGCTTTTTCCCGATTTATCATCTCGATTTCATCTATTTTGTTATTCAAAGATTGCACATTACAATACATTAGAGAGAAAACATCATTTCTAAGAATATTTACATTGTTTTGTTTAAATAAGTGGGAGGAGTTATTTCTAAAAAAGAAGTATTTTCAAAAGATTGATGTAAGGATCGAAAGGAAGAGTTAATTTCTTGACTGATGACTGCAGGGATCGTGACATCAGGAGCTGGGCTGCAGGGCGCAGGAGAACTGGAAGGAATAGGTGAAATAGGAAAAGATTCAATGTATTGAATGAGAGGGGATACAGTCTCTTCACGGCTCACAATTACTTGCTTCTCCGTAGAAACCTCATCACTACTCCCATCACTTACAGACACATTGTCAATACCATTCGTAACAGAACGCTTAATCCACATTGTCAAGTTTTTTGACAGTTGTCTTTTACCTTGTCGATTAAGATGGAGTCCGTGTCTTGTGCGATGAGATCGCTGAAGGAAGATGTTGACATCATAATAGCGAATTTGCAGATCCCTTTTATTTATAGCTGCTCACCATTCGAGATGAGCAGGCATTAGAGTACATTATGCTTTCATTTATATCAGGATCGTCATACCGATAGGGCACACTACATACGATAATGTTCGTTTTTAAATTAAGTTGAAGAAGTGCACTGATTCCTTGATGAAGGGATAACTGATACGGTTCATCTCTATGAAGGTCATTAGTGCCTCCAAAAATAACAACAAAATCATCCTCAGTGAAATCCCTGATAAACTCAAGTCCATCGTGAACAATGTGTTTAAGTTTTGCTCCCGGCTTAGAATATACGAAAATGTCATGAGTCATCTTGTAAGTGCTGCAAGTATTTGCTAAGCTGTTTACCCTGACTGTCTGAAAGAATTGTAATTCTTCTTTTCTTAATGGAATTATTTAACATACTGCTTTTCGAGTTACAAGTCTTAGGCACAGTTTTTGATGACGCGGGTCTATGAACTTGCGCTTCAACGATAACTTTATTAGATGCGAACCTATCCGAAAACGACACATTATCAGAGAGTACTGAAAACCGATTATTCACTGTAATAGCACTTTGATTCGTCTCAATAACTTTAGTTCTAGATCTAATAGAGAATTTAGGCGTAATGAAATTGTCCTTCCTGTAATGTATTTCACTCAAAAAATCAGTGTTGTTGGCTTCAGCTTGAATAATTCTTATAATTTCATCTTTATTATTTAATTCCTCTTTTAAACTTTTATTAGTTGAGTGAAGTTCTTCTAAGCGAGCCTTCAAAAGTAGTAATTCCTCATCGGCTGCCTTTTCATTAAATAAAAAGTCTTCCCTTCTTCTGTTTTTTTCGAGTTCCAGCAGTTTGACCAGTTTTTAGATGTTAAGTTGCAGGGCCAGAATCCAAGCAGAAAAAAAACTTTTGTGAAAGAAATTCAGCAATATGAGCTAGGAAATATAAATTGTTTGAAGCAGGAACTCCTTCAAGAAAATTGAAGTAGTGTTTATAACAGTTGTAACCTAAATTACAAATATAAGCAATTCATTGATACTCTAAGATTTCACATTAGTGTATGCTGTCCGATAAAAAAAGTCAAAGTAAAAAGTAAATTAAACAAAGTAGATGAATGGATAACTGAAGATATTCTTACTCAAAGAAATATTGTTAGGGAAGCTTATGAGGAATTTAAATTAGTGAGGGATGTTCCGAGTGAGGTCAAATACAAATGTCTAAAGAAAAATTATGCAGAAGAAGTGAGGAAAGCTAAGTGTAAGAAAACAGCTGAAATATTAACAACTAGTACCAATTTTAACTCTGCTGTTTGGGAGGTAATTAATAGAAATAGGAGAGCAGCTCAAAAAGATACAGTTACTAATGTCCCTAGGATAATCGATGAACATGGAAATTATATGGATGATAGTATAGACATTTGTAACTTTTTCAATAAATATTATCAACAGGTTGCATATAATCTCCAAAAGTCACTGAACACTAATACTTATAATACAACTACATTAAATTCTGAGCAAATTGAAAAGGTATTTAAATTTCATCCATTATCAAGAGATGAGTTGTCAAGAATAATAAAAAAATTGAATAACAAAAAAAACAGTAGGATTGAATGGGGTCTCAAGCAAAATTTTAAAAGAATGTGAAAATGAATTACTGGACCCTTTATTGCATCTCCTTAATACTTCACTAGAGCAGGGTATTTTCCCTGATGATCTGAAACAAGGAAAAATTTTGCCAATTTTCAAGAGCGGTGATTCTGAAAGAGTTGAAAATTATAGACCCATTAGTATTCTAAATGTAATAAGTAAAATTTTTGAAAGAGTAGTTTTAAATAGGTTATTGATGCACCTGGAAGAAATTAATTTCATATGTGATGAACAGCATGGGTTCCAGAAAGGGAAATCTACTAAGACTGCAATAGTATCCCTTGTTGAAAGACTAATAGATATAATAGATTCAGGTGAGAAGGCAGCCGCAATATTTCTTGATTTATCCAAAGCTTTTGATTGTGTGAACCATAGAATATTATTGGAAATACTAAAAACTGTAGGTGTGAATGGTATAGAACTAAAATGGTTTGAATCATATCTCATAGGTAGAAACCAGTGTGTTGAGCTTACCAAGGTGGATGGGAATGAAATAGTAAAAATTTAATCTCAAAAACTGGAGGTTCAGGCTGGAGTACCTCAAGGCTCAATTCTGGGTCCCTTACTGTTTCTGTTGTATGTGAACCAATTACCAAAAGAGTTAAAAGATCACAGAGCTCTGTAGTTTGCTGATGACACATCGCTTATCTTTAACAATTATTTATTAGATAGTCTAGAAATAAATGCTTTTACTGGAGTACAGTCAATTGTCCAATTCTTGAAGCAAAGGCAATTAACAATAAATAGTAAGAAATGTCAATTCCTACAATTCAAAAGTAAATATAATTCAGTAGAGGATAGAGAAATAAATGTGTTTGTAGAGGAGAATGAATTAGACCAAGAAGAGAAAGTAGCATTCTTGGGAATTTTATTGGACAGGAAATTAACATGGCATCCTTACATTGAGAGGATATGTAATAAGATATCATCTGGGGTATTTGTCCTGCGGCAGCTTGCTAGGCTGAATGATAAAAAACTACTGTTAACTGCTTACCATGGACTTATACTATCTCATATTAGGTATGCTATTTTAGTATGGGGTAATTCATCTCAACAAAATATGGACAGAGTGTTTAAGATTCAAAAGAAGGCACTCAGATGTATAGAGAAAGTGAATAGGTTAGACTCTTGTAGGCCTTTATTTAAAAAGCTTGGTCTATTAACTGTGTCATCTTTGTATGTATATGAAGTTGTAATGCATGTGAAAACGAGTGGTGTGATCCAGAATTCAGATGTTCATGAGTATAATACGCGAAACAGAGCAGATTATCATATAATGGGTCACAATAGTAGGTTATTTGAACAAAAACCAGATCATATTGGTAGGAAATTTTATAACAAGCTACCTCAAATCTTGAAAAGTAATGATGATTTGAAGATTTTCAAAAAACAAATGAAAAAATATTTAGTTGATAAAGCTTTTTATAGTGTACAAGAATTCCTTTCAAACCTAAACTAGGTTGAACTACTTAGTGTTAGAATTATTATGTAATAACATGACTTGTCTTATACTCCATGACTGGAGTCTTTAGGACGTAATCTTAAAAAAAAAAAAAAAAAAAGTTCATTATTTTCTTTCGAAATAGCGTCCCTATCATACAAAAGTTCATTGTTGTCGGAGATAGTCGAGTCCAATTTATTTAAGACTTGAACAATGTCAGGAATTAAATCAACAACAGCATCGTTAGTGAATTTATCTGCAATAATAGACGGAGTTCCTCTTATATCCACGGCTAAATCTATAACAAACTCATTACAAAGTTCACTGTTTATATTATTGATTTCTGACTCCGATCAAACACTCACGCATACGGCGAGTTGTCATAAGCCTATTCATTTTTAAGTTCGAAAGCTAGCGCCCAAAACAGGTAAAATCAAACGTCACTGATAACGCAACAGAGCTGACAGATGACAGTAGATAGGTCAGTAGGTCAAGCACTCAGTCAGTCGCTATCGGCATAGTGTACAAAAACATCCGATTGTACTACAGCTGACCAGATTACCGCTCAGACATGAAATGCCGGTTACAACTTTGATAACTTGGTATTGAAAGTGAGGTTATACACTTTGAAAGACTATTTATAACTCACAGAGTGGGGATAATAATTATCCTCTGCTTGAAAAGCCAGCAGTCACACAATATAACATCACTACTCACTTTGTTAACCGTATATGTGATAAATTATTACAATACTTTATAAACTAATCAGCAGACGAACCATTAACAACCATCACAGGCAGATCAGCGCTGCCAACTCAACAGAGAACAAATTAATGATCAGAAAATGGTCAAATTTAGGAATAGGTGTAAAAATTCAAACTTCCGAAGGAATTCGAAGTAACGTCAAACATAAGCCCAAAATCTACGTTTTCCAGCGTTTCTTGCCTTTTTCGAGAGCAGGCTGAAAGAAAACTTTCAAGTTACGAAAAGTGGTTCAGCTAGGGTCATAAGATTTTGTGATGAGAGAACTCCTTATTTCGTCAAAGAAACGTCAAAAGTTCGCGTTTTTAATCATCTTCCTGTTTTTTCTCTCCTTTTTCAATAATTCATGTCTTTTTTTTCTTCAAAAAGTATATTTACAAATTAATAGTGTTACGATAATTAAATGGATATATCCCCTGTGTGGATGATTCGTCTGTGTGCAGAGAGGAGTCGAAATAAATCAGATAGTGAAATATAGTGCTTTGAATAAAAGCATTTGTGATAACTACTTGAAGATAGCTTAGGAATCAGAGTTGAATATGACCAAAAAAATATATATACATGATTACAGTGTAAGCATACAATATTAATAATAGCCAGCTCAACGGCTCTTGAAGGTTTTACTTGACAGTCATAACTTTATTTTATTTTATTAATAATTTCAAACCAGTTAAAATTCACTGGTTTGAATAAAATGAATTTGAGATACTCGAAGATAGCATTTTCTTAGCTAGGATATAGAAATTTTATTTCGAGAGGACTCTAATATTTTCTCTAGTGCCGGAGACACTAGAAAATGTTTCACATTTTCAGCGTATTCCTATATTATTAACATAATTTTCCATATTTCTTAACACTGACGTTACATACATTATGATCATTCGTGATAGTGACGACGCGACAAGTTTATATACTTCCATATATGAATAACGCGGATGTCAAATTAAGTAGCACTGGCCTCTGGAGCCTATACTGGGAGCTATTGTAAAGAAATCTGGAATACTTGACGTAGTTTTGCGAAATCACAACTTTTGATGACTGAGCGTAACCACGAATGCCTAAATGCCTGGAAATCTAGGGTTAGATTGAAAATGACTCTTTACACTGAAATCCAGTGGATGTCAGTTAGATAATGTTGTTGTATACCATCTTGTATTAAGTACAAATTTTATTATTTATTGTTCGTATTTGGTATCAAAAACTGTTGTATTCTAGATCATCTATCCTTGGTTTTTCTCTTATTTGATTCAGTAAGAGCAGTTGTAATAGGTACTTTCGTGTTCTAATGCATTGGAAAGAGTTAAAGTCGATCGTAATGATGAAGTGAAAATGAAAGACCAAAATATAAAATACAAAATAAAACGAAATTTTGATAAACGTCACATAGTGCAGTCACTATATAAATTGGTGCTTGCAATCTATATAGTAGTTCTAAATTATTAATTTAATGACCGAGGGAAGTGAGGTCTAAGATTCAAGTAGACGGCTTTGCATTTATCTATATGTATAGGTTTACATGTTTATATGCTCCGCATTAACGGCGAAACGCGTTAATAGATTTTCATGAAATTTGACAGGTATGTTCCTTTTTAAAATGCGCGTCGACGTATATACGAGGTTTATGAAAATTTTTAATTTCAAGGATAATATATAAGGAAAAGTAGCCTCCTTCATACACCAATAGGAGGAACTTCGCCCTCCTAGGTTTTTAATAAAGGCAGCGATTCAATTCAATTCAATATTAGAGTAAGAATCAGACTATAGAATTATTTATCATAAACGAGCTGTCGAGTTAATTATAAATTGCATGCAATGGTGCATGCAATTAATATCTGAATGTAACTTGGTAAAAAATCAGCTTTCATGTGGACTATTAATTGCATTCGATGAGGCATGCAATTGATAACTCGAATTAGCATAGTAATTCATCCCGAATTTTCCCTGCTTTCAACTCGTTAAGCTTTTTATAATAGTAGCATAGTTGTTAACAACAAATTATTGACATTGTCGGTATAACAACCCAAACAGCCATTAGTTTTTCACACACCAATATCTCGCCGACACGACAGGACTGGACAATTTACTCTGATTGACAGTATTAGAGGAGGCTGTGGTTAATAACTGCGCGAGGTCTACTGTTCACAGAACTACTAGTTTAGTAGAACGTTTATTGGAACTAAAGAGCTGAATGGAAAGTTACGTGCGCATGCTCATTACGGTGCTGTCTTGAGATAAGATGGCCTTGTATCATTAAAATTATTTATTTCAAATTGCCAAATGATCACTCCACTCAAACGTTCGATAAAAGATCGTATGAACAAATTCGATGTGTATGAAGTTGCCGCTTTGATCACATGCGCCACTGTATTTACGACCACTGAACGACCACTACACGACGTCGTGTTTAGTCGAGACAGGAGACGACCACTACACGACGTCCGTACAATAAAAATCGTTGATCGATGTGTTTGTAATCACCCATTTATTTCATTGCGCTACTATTGGAATTTGGTCGTTCGTTTTTTTATCGTACGACCAAAATCGATGTGTGTGTAGCTAGCCTTATCCAGATTGGGCAGTGGAGTAGAATCTAATGATATCTTCTTATTTAGTGCACGATAATCAACGACTACACATTCACCTCCTCCCTTTTTCGATACTAAAACGCTGGGCTAGAATAACATGAAGTCGATTTCAAATTATTCCCTCTTCTAGCATCTTATTGATTTTCTCATTCATGATTTCCATTTTCATAGGGTTCAATTGATAGGGAGCTTTTCTCACCGGTTCCTCTGATAAAAGTTGAATTTTATATTCAATTAAATTCGTTTTTCCCAATTTATCAGTGAGCACATCATCAAAGTTGTCTAGTACTTTTTGCAATTTTGTCTGTTGCTCAGCATTCAAATTATCTTCTCTTATGTCTTAACTGATTGCATTTTGTATCTCCATCAAATCGTGGTTCTTTTTACTTTCAAAGGAAAATTTAAATCGTGGTCTGAAATTGAAATAATAAATTAACTCTTGTTGAATAGATCTATCATCAACTGTGTGTGATGTATAAAATCACAACCAAGTATAACTGGAGCTGAAAGGTTATCACAAATATGGAATCGAAATATCCAACTGAAGTTTTCTATTTTGATCTTTATGAACAATGCTTCCTTTAAATTCTAACCTTCATTATTAGCTGTGACACAATTTAGATGATCTTCTTCAACTCGTAATTCAGGATTAGTAATCAATAACTCATCAAAAACCTTTTTTGAAACTATACTTCTATTTGCACCGGAGTCTATTGAAGCGGTTGTATGCATGCTATTGTTTCCAATTTCGCAAACTACAAAGGGAATAATTTTATTCGTTAAAGCTCTAGTTTTTATCTTGTTGAAAGATTTCTGTGCTCTTCTTTTACAACGTTTATGGAATTTATTTTTCCTCTGTCTTCCAAGCTTTGAATACTATATTTTTACTTCTTGGTTCATACTTCGAATCAATTAGTAGTTATTACTATCAGTTTGATGTACTAAATCTCTATCCAACTTAACTCTGAGCTTCTTCTTTTGATTAGATTTTTCTAGTCAGGTCTTTACATTTTTACACTCATTAACATAATGACCCAAGTTATGACATTTGTAACATTCAACATTATTCAAATTCTTGTTAGTATTTTAATTTTGATTTTTTGTGTCATTGTATTCCTTTGAACATTTGTATTATAAGGATTTGATCTACACACCCAAGCCGTATGTCCTAGCTTTTGTCAAACATAACATCTCCTTGAGACAGTACCTACTTTATTAAATAATGATCGTGGCTCTCTCCCATTTGAACTTGACTCAAATCTATCTCTCTCGCTATCCGCAAACTGAATATTTTGCGATCGGACACATATTTCATTCATATCCCTAAAACTGGTAGGTTTGAACTGAAATACTAACCTTGATCTTTCCTGGGTGTTCAATCCGGAACATAATTTATATTAGACACAATCTCTTCATCTGATCTGTTCAGTTTTAATAATTTGGCTGCTTCTTTTATCGCTACTATATAGATAGATAAGGGTTCTCCTCTCTGTTGTAGTCTATAATATTGTTCGCGCTCAATAACTGGAAGAAGGCTCGTAGGGATGAAATATGTCAAAATATCTTGATGAAATGTGTCGAATTCAAAGAAATTCGTAGGTTCAATCTTTCTGAAAGAGGTCCTATTGTTGAACTATGAATCAAATTGAACACTTGTTGATCCATGAGATTTCCGCGCTCTTTAATTTTTATTGAATTTTCAATAAATTTAAGCAACTTGTCAACTGAAAATCCATCTGTAACAGGTAAATCTTTCATCAAGTGTTCGATCGGATTCGGCAGTTTATTATACAGATTGCTGAAAATAGAATGTGTCATATTCGAGGCACCTAACATACTTTCTTTAACTAATGGTAATCCAGTATACACAACAGGTTCGTGAATATTTTGTATTACAGGACGTATACTATTACTATCTCGAGTAAGTTGTGGCAAACTTGCGTGTTCAACGGATTCTTGCGTATTTTGAAATACAGGCCGTATGCTATCTCTATTCATTTCATGCTGATTAATCAAATCAATTGGATTAAACATGTTGCCCTCTATTTCATTATATGTGCTCATTGAACTTGGCACATGACTAATGTTTAGTTTCAATGTAGGTCTTTGCGATACGGTAGCTTTAGTTTCACTTGGCGTATTGGTAGTATCGAATTCAGATACATGAATGCTAGGAGTAGAAACCTGTTTGAATTTTTGAGTTATATTTGCTTCAACATTGTCGGCATCTTTAATATCAACTACCGGTGAGGCTGCTCTACTGATTAGATGATGTTTTAGATCAATTAACATATTAAAAACAGCTTGAGCAGACACAATCGATCCTTCAATTTCAGCGATTAACTCCTGATTGTTTGCTTCTTCAGCGTATGTTAATAATTATTGTGCTACTCTATTTAGAATTTGTAAGAAGATACTAACTTCCTTGCCAAAACTGGCTTTTCTGTCCACGTTG
This sequence comes from Nilaparvata lugens, assembly GCF_014356525.2. Taxonomy (NCBI): domain Eukaryota; kingdom Metazoa; phylum Arthropoda; class Insecta; order Hemiptera; family Delphacidae; genus Nilaparvata; species Nilaparvata lugens. The sequence continues at coordinate 51,455,097 of NC_052518.1, forward strand.
ATCAAACTAGGAATTCTTACTGAATATTCCGTTTCTCTCTTTAATAATTCATCAATTCTAGTCAAAGCTTGCTTACAAATTTTTTTCAGTATAATTGATCCTCGATATTTTGGGGTCTGAATTACTTATCACTAGCCTATACTTCCCCCTGTAAGGTATCTAAGTCGCATTCAGAAATAGTATTTGGTGGAATACCTATGGTCTCAAGTTCAAATATCAAGTTGTCCTTACTTAAATAATTAAGATTAAATTTGACATTAGGGACTAAATCGAAATTGAATCCCCCATCTACCTCTTGTTTGACATCCCAGTAATTCACCATCTTCGACTCAGATGAAGTTGAGGACATTTGTCTCTTTGGCGATCCCATCATCATGTGTGACATTTATATGATTAACTTGTTCTAAACATATATGCTAATATTAACCATTAACGCTAATGTTATTTCCTATACATGCATGACATCAATTTTCCTGATTCCATTCCAAGTTAGATGAGGATAACAAGAATTTAGAATTAAACCAGTAAGGGTTTACCAGCAGCAGTGGCGCAGTGAAATCGTTCTCGTTTGTTTTTGAAGAGAAATTTTGAAATTGAAAAAAAATTCGTCAAGACAACGATTTTCAAAAAAAAAAATAGAAATAATTCACAAAAAGTTGGAATGAAACCAGGAAATATTCAAACAAATACAATAAATTCAGCAACATTTTCCCGTCGCAATTTCACTTTGTGACAGTGGGGAGGTGCGCTTAATGACACCTCAAGGATCAAAATTTCAGACTTTTATAACTTTTGATAAGAAATCGGATCTCATCGTATTACATTTCATTCTTCTTAGCACCTCAAGGCGGTTCAAAATTATGCATCACAAGTCAATTTCGGTCAAGAAATGGAAAATTTGTTGCTGAGTGTACTTTAGCCCATATTCCCATACACCAAAAATGACCAATTTCTATATTCAAAGCTGCACATCTTGTGAAATGCTTCAGATAAAATTTTCAAATCTTGTGAGGATGTGAGAGTGTTCCCCGTCTTTCTACTGCAATTGAATACTTCCAATTCCAATACGATTCAAAAGTTGTGAAAGATTTTACACCTTGAGGTGTCCTTAAGCGCGTCTTTGCACTTTTTACTGAAATGGAATGCAGTCAACGGGTGATTCACATAGAACATAATTTCATTAACTTATATCATTGTGCAAAACTGTGAGGACAATATGGATGGTGATGATGTTTGAAGCTAAAAATTAGGTGTTTTTCACAATACAAGGAGCATTGTTGTCAGGTGTACCTGGAAATCTATATGACATAGAGCGCTCTACCCAGTCTCAAATTGTAGAGCACAAAATTACGCCCTGAGGGATTTTAAATTTCACATCTACATTGTAAAAATCGGGATATATTGTTGATCAAACTAAATATGATCAAAATTGATTTTTTTCTTGAAATTTACCTCATTTTTGAAAAATCATAACTCAGTATCTACTCATTGGAAATAAACAGTTCCGAATGATTTCATTTTATTCAGAGTTTTATAATCTTGAAAAAAGGCAAAAGCAAATTTTCCTGTCCGATCACTGATTTTGGCGGAAATAGCTGAAAACTGAAAAATGAACCGAAAATACGAGGTTTTTGGGCCATCCTGTGTATAGCACAAGGAAATTTTGCATGAAGAATTTGGTTCTGGACTTCTCCCATGTATCCAAATGATATATTGAAAAATCAGAGCTAAAATTTGAATTGCAAGCACCAATGTATATAGTGACTGGACTAGTAGCACAAAATATCTTATTAAACTATTTTTATGTTCCAAGTATGTACACAATAAGAAAACAGGCTGTGTAAAGGCTGAAAATAAACTTTCTTCTGGTGAAATTTTGCAAAGTTTTCGATTTGTATAAATTATCAAGCTATCAAAATGAAATTTTTTTCTTGGGAAAACATTTATCTCCCAATCATTACTTTTTGAGACATGAGCACCTAAAGTTTAAATTTTTGGGACAGAATATTTCAAATTCTGTACGAGATAAATCCATAAAATTCGAAGGATGAAATTGTTCATGGTATTGTTGAATGAATAGAACAAACATTTTTTGAAAATATTAATTTTTGAGAAAGTTATTCAATCTAATAAAAATTACCAAAAATAACGTTCAGTTGAGAGGTTTTTTTTCAATTTCAAAAACTTTCCCAAAAATTGATATTTTCAAAATTTTCTTGTTTAATTCAATCAACGATACCATGAAGAATTTATCCTTCAAATCTCCTGAATTTATCTCTCACCTAATTTTAAATGTTCTGTCCCAAAAATTTAAACTTTAGGCGCTCATATCTCAAAAAGTAATGATTGGAAAAAAATGTTTTTCCAAGAAAACTTTTTCATTTTGATAGCGTGATAATATACAAATCTAAAAATTTGAAAAATAGCACCAGTAGAAAGTTTATTCTTAGCCTCTGCACAGCATTAAGATGTAGACTGCAAAAGAGTATTAGGCCTTCTTAACTTGCTAAGTAATTGAAACTACAATTTCTTTGAGTTGTTTAACACACCTGTTTAATTGAGTAGGACTCCTCTGACCTTTGCATAGGGTAATTTCTCCACCAATTCTCCAAGATCTGGGGACTGAACTATTTTGTTAGGATTTTTGCAATTTGTGACTGCGAGCTGTCGGTGTACAGACTGGACCTGCACACCCGGTAATAGATTAATGTAATCGGAAAGGTGTAGGTGGTATAAGGTACAGGATTTAGTGTATAGAGTTTGAGATATGGAGAATACTTTATTGGGCCTGGGGAAGGGAGATTTTTTAATGGAATTATCTCTCCCTATAACTGATAGGGGTTTGTTCAAAAAATCACAATCTGAGAATCGCGATATAGCTCTCAGCAAGCTGGACCTGCTAGCTAAACACAGTATATCAATCTCAATTTCATGGTAATTAAAGTTTCGAGGATGAGGTTTCGGGTGTTGGATTTCTGAATCGCGAGCCTGCAGCTGCGAAAGGATTTTCAGCAATTCTGAAACTGCTAAACAGGATTTCTGCGCTAATCTGGTGACTGAGTGCCGGTTATAAAGGGCTAATCTGTGACTGCCCTTGACGGTATGGGAATCACTCTCAATAGTCCGAAACACTTTTAAATCAATAGTCAGTATGTCAACTATTATGAGAGGATAGGGAAGGGTTTACAAGGATTCTCCTAACCTTCTTGCTGGTCTGAGGACCGCGACTGGGTCTATCTCTAATCTGTGACTGAGATCCTGCTCTACACAAGGTTCCTACACCTCTCGCTGGTCTGAGGACTGCGACGGGAACGATCTCTAGTCTGGAACTGAGATCCCGTGCTAAACAGGGTAAAAAAGAATTAAGAGAGAGAAAGGGAAAGGATGCCGCAGTCTAGGAACTTCGGCAAGGGAGTCCTCAAGCTGTACCTGAGAGCTAGAAGGATTTTAGAATAGGGAGAGTTAAGAGAAAGAAAGAGAAAGGACGTCGCAGTCTAGGGACTTCGACAAAGAAGTTCTCAAACTGTACCTGAGAGCTGGAAGCGTCGCAGTCTGTGACTTCGACAAGGACGTTCTCAAGCTGTACCTGAGAGCAGGAAGCATCGCAGTCTGTGACTTCGACAAGGATGTTCTCAAGCTGTACCTGAGAGCAGGAAGCGTCAGAGTCTGTGACTTCGACAAGGACGTTCTCAAGCTGTACCTGAGAGCAGGAAGCATTGCAGTCTGTGACTTCGACAAGGACGTTCTCAAGCTGTACCTGAGAGCCAGAAGGATTTTCGAATAGGGAAAGTGAAGAGAAAGAAAGAGAAAGGACATCGCAGTCTGGAGACTTCGACAAGGATGTTCTTAAGCTGCACCTGAGAGCTAGAAGGATTTTAGAAAAGGGAAAGTTGATTGATTGATTGATTGAGTACTTTATTTATGTAGATTACAATATATACTGGCTTATACACTTATATACAATAGCTTACAATACAGCAAAATTATAGATGAATTTACATAATATGGACTAAGAAAATAACTATTGAACTGTATATGGTATGAAAAAGCAATTTGTAATATAATAACTATAGATAATAATAATATTGTTATGCATCTACATAAATTGGCGGAGCTTTGGACATATCAATGTCCATTCTTTGGGAAGAATATTGAAAATTAATATTTAATATTAAAGTTGAGAGAAAGGAAGAGGAAGGATGCCGCAGTCTAGGGACTTTGGCAAGGAAGTCCTCAAGCTGCACCTGAGAGCTAGAAGGATTTTAGAATGGGGAAAGTTGAGAGAAAGAAAGAGAAAGGATGTCGCAGTCTAGGGACTTTGGCGAGGAAGTCCTCAAGCTGCACCTGAGAGCTGGAAGGATTTTAGAATAGGGAAAGTTGAGAGAAAAAAAGAGAAAGGACGTTGCAGTCTACCAACTTCGACAAGGACAAACTCAAGCTGCACCTGAGCTCTCTAGGGAAAGGATTGGAATTTCCTTACTAGGAATTACAGAAAGTCTGAATTTGCTAAATAAGTTGAAATACAGGACCATTCAATGATATGAAAACCAAATGAGGAAAATTCACCCTTTAAAATTGAGATTTCCTTATTATAGAAGAGGAAATGCGCACAAGTGACCAGTCCCAACATACAGTTACCTGAATCACTGCAGAACCAAATACGGAGAATAGTGAACAGATTCCCGCACTAAACTTAGGAATGTTGTGAAGCGACAAAGTCGGGACCATAAATTAAACTCTCAAAAAAATAATCGGCAACAATCCACGAACGATGCGGATCACACCATAATCCAACCGAATAGGGCCTAGTTAAATTTCCCACTTAACTATTTGTAGCACAAACTTGAGATCCCTTACAGGTTTCAAAACCAAGGATAGCTCGTTCACCCCCAGTGAATTGAATTCAGGAAAAATAGCCGGCAAGAAAGAAAATCCCCAAGGAAGTTCTATCTTCGAGTTATCCAGAACTCATCCTACAATATTCTATATTAACACACAAAAAAAAAATAATTCCCCTAGAAATAACTAGTACCGGGAATGTCGTAAGGAGAGAAGATTCACGACCCATTCACACGCTCTACCACCAAATAACTGACTCTCTCCCAGGTCTCCTTGAAGCAGTACCAGGTCACTGAGAATTAGGAGGCCGGGGGAAAAGAGATTGCTGACCAATGGGAATCTTGAGAGACGATCACGCCAATGGCCATGTGACAGGGTTTGACTCAGCTACTCCTGATGTTAGGCTGCAAACGATGATGACAATGCTACTTATTGCTATACTAAATTATTCCGGTAAACAATCTTTCTATTCCAGAAATTTCGTGAAGAATGATACTGACCTGACTCAGTAGCCGCTTATTGTTTTGATGATACGGGTGCTGCTGCTGCAATACTAGATACGAGAACGCTCAGAGTAGTAAACAAGATCTGGAAATTTCTGGTTATGATGAATCTGTTGCTGATGATTTATAGGGGTTGACGGCGATGGTGATGATGTACATACACAACTACAAGTGCAACAAAATATATCTGGAAGTTGACCCTATTATTATTCTAAAATAGAATAAATTCGCTAAATTCTATACTAGATGACTGTTCTCCATCCATCACAAAAATTCACTTTGTGACAAATATGAATTCATTATTTATTTGTGTCTTTTAATTTTCTGTTCCTTAAAACTTGCCGTTCTGGGTGGCCGCCCGGTCCGCCCACCTCTGGGGCAGGGCCTGGCGGTAACAGGGATGAATGTTGTGTGCGTTTTATGAATACAGTGTTAATGTGTCCGTAGAATGTTTGCCATTTGATGATGCATCCTGTTATTTTCTAAAGTAATAAATATTATATGTTCAATTAACATCCATTTTATTATATCGTTGAGTACAAACTGAATTACTTATAAACTTATAATCATTAAGTTGGTTGCCCATAGCAACCATAGAGTGTAACCATGTGACATTTCTCCCCACTCAAATTGCACACTTGAGGAGTTGGCCAATATGTCTTCTCCATATTGAACCATCCTCCATTTTCACTTTATATAAAAGTTCACTTTCTCTTACAATTATTTCTCCAAACCTCCACTTCAGTCGTGGATTCGAATAATTTTGTGTCTGTACTTTGTCTCCCACCCTAAACTCTCGCCTGGCTCTTCTAGTTCCTACATGTGCTCCTGCACAGAGAAGAAAGTTCCTTCTACTTTGTGGCTCTGGCTTTTGTATTGGACCGTGGCCGCAGCAGTCCTAGGCGTGTCCTAATATCTCGCCCGTATGAGGCGATGTCAGTATACACCACCGTCAAAGTCAGACACATCCATCCTAGCACTGAGATTCAGTCTTGTTTTGGCGGTGGCTACTTTTGTCGTTCTTGTACTGAAAAATAAGTGTCTTGTTTTGGCGGGGCAAGTCCTTGACTAATTTCTCTACCTGGGAAACAGTCTCTGGTTATCGCTATCAGCTTCTGTCGCTTTTGTCAGTTAAGCTGGCAGAATAGCTAGGAAGTAAATTGGTTTGGATTTTGGCACAGACTGTACTCTTTCTTTGAAATATTCTGTTTATAACTTAGTGTGACTGTAGAAGTGTGTGTGAGACCACCATTAGAAAATACTCCTGCGTGACATTGTCTCTTATCTCAACCTTATTTAGTTCTATTGCTTCCTCTCTCATTCTCTCTCTCACTCTCTCTCTTCCCCTGCCTCACCCTCTCACCATCACTCCTGCGCCTTTCTCTTTCACTCTCTCTGTCTCACACACACACATACTCTCTTTCTTACCCGGTTGTGTGCTAATGCTCTCCTTTCTCCTTTGTTATTATTTCATACAATGCTTCAGACATATTATCTTCAAACTATCTTGAATTTTACTTCCCCATGCCTAGAATTGTAATTTTTTTGTGTCAATAATATTCAATACTATCAACTTCTGCTTGTAATATTGTGAATTCCCCATTCCACTGAGTAGGATTGTATAATATAGTTGATGTAGCATTGTACTGGAGGGTTGATGGTTGAATGTGAGAGAGGGCCAGCCGTGCAAAAAAAAACTAAAACTGCAATTCAATTAAATCCTCACTTCTTCACTTTCTCACTATAGGCCTATATCCCTCAGAAACACACTCTCTTGTTAAATACACAATCCCCTACACTGAAATAATTTGACTCCTTCAAGTTATGTGCTTCCAGCTTGATAATACCGCCCGTTGTTTTCTCAATAATATTTGTTGAACGAGCGTTAGCAAGTTCTTACTTTTTACTCAAGTTCAAAGTTGTTGCCAGTCTGTGGGTTTGCTTGTTTGTTTGAATGCACTACTATAACTCAAGAAAGAGTTGATCGATCAGCTTCAAATTTTGAACACACACTCTTCGAACCTTTTTACAGGTCAAGTTCGTTGAACAACAAAGTATTTTACTCACTCCTTTGTCCTTTCTCAGGATATAAAAGTAACATTGAAAGTACATGAGATAAAATAACGTTCTCCTGTGTGTTGCCTGACTATTATCCTTCAGTAGCATACACATAATATTAATTATACAAGTTGTGATACTTGTCACAACCACTTATTAACTTAATAATTTGAATGAAAAATAAACTAGTTTAGATTAATATGAACTATCATCAACTAAATTTTTAGTTTCATTTTGGTTGCCATGGAGAAAATTGTAATGTGAAATTTTCAGTTCAATATTATTATCAACATTTTTATAGTTTTTGCTTTTTAAATGTGATTTTGTGTTTGAAAATAGTTTTCTTGATTTTAAAATTTACAAAATAGTAACTCAGGAAGTGAAAGTGCAAATCAAATTTTTATTGAGAAAAATGAAGAACCCAAGACATAACCTATAAACTTGAGTGTTGATAGGAAATGACATTGGGTAATACGGCAAGGCAGAACATCCGAAAGGATCTCTCTGCCGATAAAAGCCATAAGAGTAAATAAGAGTAAATAAATACAAGTTGTGATAGCAGTTACTATGTCGTTGGTATTATTAATTTAACAAAATTTGAATTTTTATTCTGAATCATTTACCCATACGGAGGAACCTATGAAGTTCTATGGATTCACGGATAGGCCTACAGCGTAATATTGATGGGAAAACAGCTCAATTTTCCTTTCCCAAAAATAATTTGACAGTGGGCTCCACTGGGATTCCTATTCAAATTTTTAAAAAAATATTCTGTAGGTAGCTTCAAAATTTCGGTCTGCCATCTTCGTTCCACCACATTTAATCAAACATTTTCTATGGGAAGGTTTTAATACAAGATTCGAATGAAGAATTTCAAAAGACAATGAATGGTGGAAATCGCTCATCAATATATCAAACCATTTCAAAGATATTCACATTTTAGTGTTAAAGTTTTTGGATATCTGTGATACAGAAATACTGCTCGCCTAGAACAGGATAGATTTCATCACATATTCTTATTATTATCGTTCCCTAGCAACCTATGTTAAGCTTTTATATTATAGTCGCTGCTGAGAGAGATTTATGTGATAGATATATACCTGAATAATACTATTGAATACTATATTCGACTAAACAACAAGTGACCCAAATGAAGCGGTTCAAAATATAAAAAAAATCTGGTTTGGCACACTCACACAACTTTCCTTGCCCTTATGAAAATTGATCACCTGACGCTAGTATTCCCGCGCATCTCAAGTCTACTATTCAAACATTTGAGCCAGCTGGTGACAGGGCAATAACGCTGGAGACACACGAGGTCTGATATCTCTTTATAGTGAATCATTTAATAGAATCAACAGTTGCCAAAAGTTTGCAATAATTGGATAATCACATTTTCTCCAATTTCGAGCTTATTTTCAACTTTAGGTTAAAATTTTACTTGAAATTAATTGTAGCACGGAAAAAACTACCTTCCAATAAGGTTCTGCTAACTAGAAATTTACTACAACAATGATTTTATTAATTAGGGTCTCGACCGGGTGAAAATGTTTTATAAGGAGCTAGAAATTTTGGCACTTACCCACAGCTATCACTCCCACCATAATCCCAAACCACAGGACATAATATATCATATATATCATAATGCCGGAAAAATAACTTAACTTTTTGCAATACGGTTTGGATTTTGATCCAATCAATACCTCGGTTGTTTAACGACTGGAGGTTTTCCGTCCGGAAAACTTCCCCCTCTCCACGTCAGTGTGCCAGAAGGCCTAACTGCTGCTATTGGAAGAGTCGGTTCTCACGAGATTCAGCAAGCGGGTACTTGCCAGGTCTGCAGTATTCCTCTGTGAAAATATCTACAGGCTAACAAACATCTGCCTTGTCCTTGCCTCGTGTAGCCGCCTCATCCGTGAGAACTAGCAAATATCCCTGAATTTGCTGGTTCCCAGAGTCGTTTAGACATAAGTTAGCAGAATCTTATTGTCGCTGCAATAATACTACTTACTCACTAAATTATATTTTCCCACTAAAGTCCAACTACGGAAAGTATTATTCTAATATCAGAGTCTTTTCTCCTGAAAAATCTTAAATCTGAAACACATAAAAAATCAATCAATAAAATAAGAAATCAAATTCTATCCATGTCACACTACCCCCTTCTTCGCAAAAGGGTGACTATCACTGATTGCTTTTCACTTCACACTTTTGATTGCTTCTCACTTCACACTTGCCACAATAACACTGCTGTGCACTGCTGTGCTGTACTGGCTGAGCAGTGTCGACCAAACGAATAGAGTTGCTGGCTGGTGGACTCACAGTCGGGGGCGCTGTGTGGGGCGGCTCTCTTGCTGATGGTACTGGTGCTGGTTTTGTGCGCACTGGATAGAGCACGTACCTCCATTGTGGCAGTGAAGTTGGCATGCGACCACACATCAGGAAGTAGCACCTCTCGTACAAGCAGTAGGCTCCCAAGAGCCCCAGGAAAAGGAGTCCCAGCCCTCCACAGATGAACTTCATGGTGTTGTCATCGGCCGACGTCGGTTGCAGCTTCTCCGTCTGTTGCACAGCATACATGAGATTGGAGATAGCTATCTCATCTACGCTGATCGGTCCAGGGGAGAGTTGGCCTTCTTGTTGTCGCTCTCATATACTTGTCCGCAGTCGAGAGGCCAAGCTGGAGTCGTGAGCCAGTGTCAAGAGTGGTGGAAGGTAGATATCAAATGGTTTCTGATGAGTGTCCGAATGACCCATGTTTCGAGTGGGAGCCAGAATCTGATATTTGGGGTCTCTAATGGTACAACCCCGCGCTGCTTTTAGGAGACCAGTTCCCCGTAACTTGAATTCTTCAACATTCATTTTCCCGTTGGACTGACACTGTGAGATGAAACGTTGTTCCATGGCTAAACTGTAAGCCCAGCTGAACTCTCCGGCTAGCCACACCCAAATGTCTGGCGGATCGTCGGCCAACATCTTGAGAGTACACGTCTCCTTGACACTCTGGTGTTCGCCCAGGAATAGAGAGCTGAGACACGATGGGTAGTGTCTATTGTTTACTGGTGTCAGGATTGGGCATAGCGTGATTGGTCCCGGCTCACATCTCTGTAGCATCTCGGAAGAGAAGGTAGCGTAGCGGTCTCGATCCTGGGAGATGAGTAGCAAGTTATCACTCAGCTCATAACGTACGGTCAGGTTGCTGCTAGAGTCTCTCACGGGTAGTGTCGTGGACTGGAACAGCTCAAATCTTTGACTCACAGAAGATAATGGAACAGTCAGCAATATTTTGATTACATTGTTCACAGTTATTGCACTCGTTTTTATCAGTTGATAGTATTTGAAAATTTGGGAAGTGCCAGTTCCAAAAACTAACTCTAGCTCCCCAGGTAAACTCGACCGAGCCCTTTCCAAAATTACACTTAATTCTAGGGGTGATATCAATCCACACTTAACTGTCCATTTACTAGTTGATTCAATAAAAATAAAATTTTCCTTAAATCTAACATTGCCTTATAAGTTGCTAACTCCAAGTTCTGAATCATATTGGTCACATTCATGTACATGCGTAGAAGGGTGTCGGTTGCTGAGGTCTGCAAAGATAACGAGTGTAGATTTCGTTCCACGTTGGCAACGCGTGCATACACTTCTTTTGAAATTCTGGCTAGATCCTGGTTGGTTTTGACCGTTTGTCGACTAAGCTCTTTGGTGATTGACAGATGACCTTTTTCTATGTGTAGGAGGCTAGCGGTCTGAAGCTTGAGGGCTTCTTCACTTTGAAACACGGATTGTAAGTCCTCATCCTCGGCTACTCCAAACAATACACAAAGCAGCTTTCCTCCTAAATTGATGAGTCCTCGCCGACTACGGCTCTGACATAAGTCGGTGAGGGTCAGCATGGTTGCCATCAGCTCGGTTTCCATGCTTTGAATTCTTTCCAAGGTCTGAGTTTGAACTTCTAGTGCGGGCATCTTGGCGGCAGCCTTGACCAATTTCAAGGCCGTGTCTTGGGTATGACCTTGTAATTCAGCTAATACCTGTTGAATTTCAGTCATGTTGATTTCAATTACAATTGTCCACTTGTCACCTGACATCAGTACTTCTCCCTGCTGTTCGAACCATACGCCATTTATGCTGGATTCTCTTGAAGTTGGACGAGGATTAAGGGCCCCTGTAACAACAACGATGTCTTAGAGGAGAACCTTGTTGTCCTTCTTCTTCCCCTTAGTAGCCTATGATTTAATACCTTGGAGTTAGCAATCACAAAAATTCCTAACTATACTTTGAAATCATTGATGAGTCAAATTCAAAGGCTATCTACTTCAAACAAGTAATTCAATTAACTGATATGCTATCAGGGCATAGGGCAACCAGGTGTCCCAATCAGTACCATCTCTTTTTACAAAATGTGCTATGGACTCGTTCAGGGTACGATGTAATCGCTCAATTCTACCATTACATTCCGGATGATACGCTGTCGTTCTGATTTTGTCAATACCCAGCATTTTACAAGTTTCCACAAATAAACTGGATAGAAAGTTTCGGCCTTGATCACTCAGTAGACGGTTGGGTACACCGTGTCGAGTTATAATGTTGGTGATGAAGACTTTAGCTATTGTTTCCGCTCTTTGATTGACAATGGGAATGACCTCCGCATAACGCGTAAAATGATCGATAAAACTAACATAGTATTTGTTTCCATTCCTTGTTGTTGGAAGTGGGCCGACTACGTCCATCGATACAAGGTCGAAAGGATAACTCGGCTCTTCAGCGGGTTGGACAGGGGCTTTCAAAGAAACGGGAGTTTTTCGACGAGCACATTCATGACATTCTGCTACAAACTTTCTCACATCTTCTCCTAGTGCGGGCCAATAGTATCTCTGTTTCACACGACTAGCGGTTCTCTCTTGTCCTGAGTGTCCCGCCCAAGGGGTGCTGTGATTCAGTTTCAACACAGTTGTTCTTAGTGTTTTAGGGACAGCTAATTTCCAGTGAGACGGATCGTCGTTTTTGTTGGTCCACCATACTAATCCATTCTCTATTTGACCCAGATTTGATTCCAACAATTTATTGCACCAATCATCATGCAGCTGTTCGGCTGCAACACAATCTTCCGATAATCCTTCTATTTGTACTCCATTTACGGCGCGACTGAGAGCATCTGCATTGGAGTGTCTTTTACCCGGCTTATGAACCACGTTGTACTGAAACTCATCCAATCTCAGAGCCCACCTGGTTAGTCTGGATGAAGGGTCGCGCAGACTTAGCATCCATTTCAGAGCTGCATGGTCGGTGACTAGCGTGATCTTCCTTCCTAAAAGATAGCATCGAAACTGTTTTGTTGCATACATAACAGCCAGCAGTTTACGTTCTGTAGTACTATAATTTTTCTCGGTGTCATTCAATTGTCGACTGGCGAATGCTACAGGCCTCTCTCCGTTATCTGTTTGCTGTGAAAGTATCGCGCCAATCGATGTGCTCGATGCGTCTTTTGCAACAATAAATTCGCGATCAAAGTCAGGGAATATAAGAACATTCTCTGAACACAATAATTTCTTCAATTTTTCGAATGATTCCATCTGTTGTGGCCCCCATACAAAGTCCACTCCTTTCTTCGTTAATTGTGTTAGGGGTTGAGCTATTAAGGCAAATCCATTGATTAAACGTCGATAATAGCTGGCTTAACCAAGCCAACTCCTGACTTCTCGCACATTCTTCGGCTCAGGGTATTGTTTAACCGCCTTGATTTTCTCCGGATCGGGTTTCACTCCTTCCGATGTCACCAGGTGACCCAGATAACGAACACAACTTTTCACAAAATTGCACTTTTCGAGATTTACTTTCAAATTAGCATTCTCGAATATCGCTAACACATTAGCTAGACATTCTGCATGTTGGTTGATTGTTTGACTGTGAACTATTTCATCGTCTAAATAAACAAAACACTCTGTTCCTAAAATTTCGGCCAGGAGGGAGTCCATCAATTTTTGGAATGTATGAGGGGCACCTGTCAATCCAAAAGCCATTCTCATACTCAAAATGCCCACCGACGGTTGTGAAAGCAGTCTTTTCTTGGTCCTCTTCTGCTATTTTTATTTGGTGGTACCCACTTTGCAAATCCAAAGTTGAGAAATATTTACTATTGCCTAGTCCTTCAAGTGTCTCATTTATAAGCGGTAATGGATATGCATTTGCTTTAGTAACTGAATTTAAAAGCCTGAAATCTGAACAGAAACGATATTTGAGGCTTCCATCGGTTGTTTCCTTTCTTACAAGGACAATCGGTGCACTCCAAGGACTGTTTGATGGTACAATTATACCTTTATTCAGCATTTCGGCTATATGCTCTTCCACTACTGGGCACATGTGGTAAGGTACTCTATAGGGTCTTTTTGCAATCGGTCGTTCTTCAAATGTGGGGATATGATGTTCAACGGGTACATTACATCCCTCTAATCCTGGCTCTTCAAATGTTGTGATATAGCGCTTTAATACTTTACTTATCAATGCAGCTTCTTCAGTCTTTAGATGTGATAAAGTCTCATCAATTTGTTTTTCTAATTTTGAATTATTTTCATCCATTGATACAGATGCTATCTGTAAAGAGGGTTCAGTAATCCTCACAGGCTCTGCAATAACCATACATTTATTTTTTAATAGCTGTACTGGATACGGATCAAGGTTTATAACTTTGACAAATGAGATTGAATTGTTGACTTGCTGAACACTACGAGCAACCCTTATTCCAGGCAGTGGATCTAATGGGGGTTCGATGAATATAAGCCCTTCCTTGATTACATCTCTCAGAGTAACATCGATCAAGATTTCAGAATGAGCAGGGATAAAAGTGCTTTGTGCGGTATATACTGTAGCCGGTAAGTAGGGTGGTTTTGAGAGCGTGAGGCCACTTTTTTGCTCGAAGACCCCCTCCCCCCTCTCACCCCTCACAAATAGATTTTCCCTTCCCCTGCTCCAGTGGAGATGAGGGGGATGAAGAAAGAGAAAGAGATATATCTCTCTCTCACTCTCTCTCTCAAAATAGATTTTCCCTTCCCCTGCTCCAGTGGCGATGAGGGGGATGAAGAAGGAGAGATATATCTCTCTCTCTCAATAGATTTTCCCTTCCCCTTCCCCAGTATAGATGAGGGGGATGAAGAAAGTGTGGGAAAAAATAATTTCCCTTTGAGGGGAAAAATTCCCTCTCTACATCTATACTGACAGATTAAAGTGAATTGAGAAATTCCCTATCACTCTCTACATCTATTGCTGTACTGACAGATTAAAGTGAATTGAGAAATTCCCTATCTCTCTACATCTATTGCTATACTGACAGATTAAAGTGAATTGAGAAATTCACTCTCTCTCCCCCTCACTCTCTCTCTCTCTCTCTCTCTCTCTCTCTCTCTCTCTCTCTCTCTCTCTCTCTCTCTCTCTCTCTCTCTCTCTCTTCCATTCAGTGTATGCCGGCTTACAGACATGTCATTGTTATGGGTGACTTTAACACAGACTTACTTGGACGTGACACTTTTGACTTGACACAACTAAAGACAATATTTTTTACTTGCAATATGACAATACTTCCGCTACAGGCTACACACCACACAGCCACTTCCCACACTTTGTTGGATCTTGTCTCTGTTTGTGATGCTGATGCTGTGAAGAGTCATGGACAGGTGCCAGTGCCGGGTCTCTCAGCTCATGATCTGGTTTATTGCATTTATGCTGTGAAAGCCCCCAAGTCACAAGCAAGAATCATAAGATACCATGATTATAAGAATATTAACTACTTGGAGTTGTTTGCTGACCTTTTCACTGTTCCTTGGCATCATGTTGTCATGGCTGCTACTATTGATGAGAAGCTGGAAGTATTCCAACAAATTATGTGCGAGCTGTTCAATAAACATGTGCCGTTGAGGTGAAAAAAGGTAACTAGGAGACCAGCTCCCTGGATAACACCGGACATACGTCAGCTTATGAACGAGCATGACAAAAAATTCCGCTTGGCTAAGAGATGTGGGTGTCCAATGATGTTTGCAGAGTACAAAAGGCTTAGGAATCATTGTAAGCTGAGGATACGAAATTCGAAATCCCATTACTTTCGAGCCCTACTGACAGAAAATCGTTCCTCTGCAAGTGTCTGGAGAACCGTGAAAAGTATGGGGTTGGGTAAAGAGAAGAAACTGCCTAACATTACTCATAGCCTTGAAGAGCTCAACTCTTTTTTCTGCAATGTCCCAGTCAGTGATGAGGGTGCCCGTGCATATGCAGACACTCTCCGAGTAAATGCTCTAGAAAATGAGTTCGAATTTTCTGAAGTTTCAGAACTTCAAGTTTTCCACTGCCTAAACAGGATCAGAAGCAATGCAGTTGGTGAGGACTCTCTTCCTATAAAGTTCATAAGAGATACTCTTCCTGTCACTCTTCCTTATATAACACATTTGTATAACTTTTCACTTCTATCTTCCATTTTTCCAACCTACTGGCAATACTCAGCCGTCTTACCCCTCAATAAAATACCAAATCCCGTTTCACCGTCTGACTCCAGGCCCATACATATTCTCTCACCCCTTTCTAAGGGTTCAGAGAGGGTAGTGCATCAGCAGGTTAATAATTATCTTACAATGAACAATTCTCTAAGTGATTTTCAATCTGGTTTTAAGAAAGGCCACAGTACCACCACTGCATTGCTTTGTGTGACTGAGGATATTCGTAGAGCGATGGATGGAAGACTGGCTACTCTGCTAGTGCTGATAGATTTCAGTAAAGCTTTCGATTGCATCTACCACCCTCTCCTGTTGAAAAAACTGAGGAATTTGGGGTTCTCCACTCATGTAGTGGATTGGTTTGGTTCCTACCTGAGTAACAGGTGCCAATCTGTTAAGTACAATGGGTTCTCATCTGGCTATCACATTTTAGGAAGGGGCGTTCCCCAGGGGTCTGTACTTGGGCCTCTTTTGTTCAGTATATATATAAATGATGTAACCAATATCTTCAGATTCTCCAAACAGCACCTATATGCCGATGACCTGCAATTGTACATCCACTTTGACTTGAACGACTTTACTGCTACAGTTGACAATATGAATAGTGAACTTGAGACTCTTATGGACTGGACTTTGAAACATGGACTTAGAATTAATGAAACTAAATCCAAGGCAATAATTATTGGCTACACTAAACTCATGACTCGCCGAGGTTTCAACTTTGATAATGGACCATACATCAAAATAAATGACATAAATTTGAATTACAGTGACTTTGTTACAAATCTGGGACTGACAATAGACAAAACACTCGACTGGACGAAACAAATCAACACCACCTGTAATAAGGTATTTGCAAGTATCCACTCGCTTAAGAAAATTGGTGACTTCATTCCACTTCATGTGAAAGTGATGCTGGTTAAGTCATTAATTTTCCCATACTTCTCTTACGGTGACATTGTGATCAATGACATGACTGTGGCCTTGTCTGAGCGACTGCAGAGGGCTCAGAACTATTGCATCCGGTTCATCTTCAATCTAAGAAGAGATGATCATATCACCCCATTTTTCCAGCAACTACATGTGCCAAAACTCAAGAAAATGAGGGAGTATCACATTCTGATGCTGCTTCATGACCTTTTGCATGTAAAAACCCCAGGTTATTTGGCACATAAATTTGTTTTTATTGGAGATCGTAGTGTGAGAGGTACCAGGCAGGGCTCCCAACTATTGGTTATTCCAAATCATAGAACATCTATGTATAATAAATCATTCCATGTATCAGCTTGTCGGATCTGGAATCTGTTGCCTCCAACTGTGAAGAGTATTGGCGATCAAGCTCTGTTTGGCGCGGCAGTATTGAATTGGCTGGGATCTGGTGGCCCAGATTAGGCTTGGGTCGGGTTCAGCTTCATTTTTATTGTCTATTTACATTGTATCAGTCTACATGGATTTAACTCATTTCCACCTTTTATGCAACTACAGATACAAAAATATTTCATCTTAATATATTTTTTTGATAATTATTATACTTTGTAAAATCTTTATTTTTAGGGTTGTTTTGTGTGCATGTGTGAGTGAATGGCAACTTGATTAGATCTTCATTTCTGATAGGTTTTCCTATAGATTTATCTAGTGGAATTTGAAATAATGTTTCCAATTGTATAAATAAATAAAGTTTAAAATTCTGTTTTATTATATTTTGATTAATAGTTTCATTTACTTATATATTAATCTTATGTAATCTCATTACATAATATGTAATCTATTTTTTTCTGTTCTTATGTAAATTTGTCTTCTTTTGTAAAGGGTTGTGTGGCAGAGAGGACCAGGAGTCCTAATTCCGCCCTAATAAAGGCATATAACCAATCAATCAATCAATCTCTCTCTCTCTCTCTCTCTCTCTCTCTCTCTCTCTCTCTCTCTCTCTCTCTCTCTACATCTATTGCTTAATAATCTATTGCTATACTGTCAGATTAAAGTGAATCCTCATCTCTAAAATAATCTAAGTTCTATAATATCCATATTATGCTTGGTTTCCAACTGACAGTCAAGAGTTCAATCAAACTGTTCATCAATATTATGCTTGTGTAAAAAATTGAGCTCTTTTGCTGTACAAACATCCCAGTCGTTATTGTTAAAGTGTTTTCTCCGACAATATGTAAGTATAATTGGAATGAGCTAGCATATCTAAAAATACTTACATATTCTCAGACCTATTCCACTCAGAGCGGGCTATCTTAATACTCAACGTCTATAGTTACCATGAAACTGTCTTAAGAATATACGATTCCCGCTTGCATTCAATTCCCATCAACGAGAATTAAAACTTCTGATGTTATCCTTATTCAAAACCACTGAATATTCTTTCGGTAACTTAATAGTGTGTTTAAAGTCACCTTCACTATCAATATCGATAATTTTAAGGTGAATTTTGCCATTATCGGCAAATGTTACCTTTGTTACTATGAACCAATCATAAGGATAAAATTCATAACCCCAATCGGCTAGTGGATTTGCTTCTACAGAGAACTCATTGAAACTTCTCCAATCAAAATTACTTGATCATTTGAACAATGGGTCTTTGTTGACATTCCACGATCTTTGAACTCAAACCTCCTCCTGTCATGGAGTGGATGGGTGGGGTCGGATGGGGCATTACAGCTTATAGTCTTCCTACTTTCATTTTCACTAAAACAATCACAAAAATATGACGTTTTCATACTATTGTATGACTCATTTTGAACTTCACCCACTTTCTCACCTCCAAATGTTATTGAATTATTACCTACATCAATAACTGCGTACAATTTGGATAACAAATCCCAACCAAGCAAACCATCCTCTTTAATCTCAACATTGGCGATGAGAAATCTATGTTTAACCTTGAACTTTAAGACATTTATTTGTAAAACTTGTGCTCCTATCACAGCTAAATTCATGCCTGTCACACCCTTAGCAACAGCTTTCTCCTCTATTAGTTTTACACCTGAAATAGCCTCTTTCAAAATATATATCTCCGCTCTGGTGTCAACTAAAAATTTTTTGCATTGACCTTCAATCTCGATGGTAATGTGACTTCATCTACCGCGAGTTGATACTCTTGGAACTATATTGCAATGCCCCTCTCCATGATTAGGTTGAGTAGTTGGGCGACTCCCAGCCAATCTTAGTTTTCTGAGTACCGAGGTTTTTTGGGCACTAATGTTTTCATTTTCCACAGGAGCAGCGCGTTTAGCGCAATTATACGCTGTATGAGACGATTCTCCACAAACAAAACAGTATCTCACAAATTTATTGTAGAATTTACGCGGTTGTGACTCAGAAAAATTTCTCAGCTGATTTGGGGAATGGTCTGTTCCCGTGTTGGTACATTCCCTAGCAAAGTGACCCATCCTATCACATGCAAAGCAAGGTCCCTTCTTATCAGACTGTCTGAGCTGTGTATTTGGATTGCTCTTAAAATATCCGTATGCTTTCACATTCTGATCCTTCTTAAATGAAAGAGCAAACACGTTGTCTTGATTGGATGCGGTCGCTTGTTCAACTCATTCGGCTACGACTACCGCCTCTTCCAAGGTTTTTGGGGGATGAACTTGTAGGGTTATAGACGCGGAACCAAATAATCCTCGAATGAAAGCTGTCAAAACCGTTCTATCTAGTTGGAGGCGAGCGTATTTAGCTTCTGCAGGATGATCGTTGGGGATTGGTATAGCTTTTAAGCCTAATTCTCGACAGCGATCCGCATACGCGCGTATTGGCTCATTCCGGTGTTGTTTAATTGCACTCAACGCGAATAAATTACTTTCAGGTTCTCGTAACTCTTTGAATCTTTCTAGAAGAACTTTTTCATACTCGACAAAAGTTGCTCCCTCGGATAATAATTCGGGATGAGTGTTCAAACAGACAGACGCGGCCCCAGATGTTCTTAATTTACATATGAGCTTTTTATCGTTATCAGACCAATTACCAGACTGTGCTACAAATTTTTAATTTTGAATAAATTCCTCTAATTTTTGTCCACCTTCTTCACCTGAAAATGTTCTTACAAGTGATTGTAAACCTAAATCCTTACGTACTAAAGTTGTTGGTCGAACCTGTTGACTGTTTGAAGCATTAACAGTGTCTAACTCTTGCTGTAATCTAGCTTTTTCTAAGTGTTCACGTTCCGATTGTGCCCTAAGTTGTCTCAATTGCTCTTGTAAACACTCTATTTCTGATCTATCTACATTTTGAACAGGTAGATCAGGTTGTACTTCATTCATCTTGAAGGGTTGACTTGAAATCTTAAATTTTGAATGGTTTCTCTGAAAAATCTTATTTCTATCAATCTAACAATTCTATTTCCATCTAAGATCTGATTATAATAAAGTAATCAACATTCACTTTCTCAATTAAATCTATTTTTCAATTCAAATTTTCTATTATTTTCTCGTTTCTAACAGTGAATTTTTGTCCCATGACTCTGAACTGGTTCGATAGACATTTTTGCAGTCCATCCCACAGCATGCCACCAGTTTTGTAACCGCCCTTGATGGGGGTTGAAGATATCTTATTACTACCTCAAGGAAGTCATGGGAACTGGATAGACAACAACATTGTATTACCTAAAGAATTTCTCATTTATTAGGCTATGTCAATTACTTGAAATTTAAAGAATGAAATATGCAGTACATTTTATCCAAATATTATTCCTTCAAAAACTACCTTCCAATAAGGTTCTGCTAACTAGAAATTTACTACAACAATGATTTTATTAATTAGGGTCTCGACCGGGTGAAAATGTTTTATAACGAGCTAGAAATTTTGGCACTTACCCACAGCTATCACTCCCACCGTAATCCCAAACCACAGGACACTCACATATATCATAATGCCGGAAAAATAACTTAACTTTTTGCAATACGGTTTGGATTTTGATCCGATCAATACCTCGGTTGTTTAACGACTGGATGTTTTCCGTCCGGAAAACTTCCCCCTCTCCACGTCAGTGTGCCAGAAGGCCTAACTGCTGCTATTGGAAGAGTCGGTTCTCACGAGATTCGGCAAGCGGGTACTTGCCAGGTCTGCAGTATTCCTCTGTGAAAATATCTACAGGCTAACAAACATCCGCCTTGTCTTTGCCTCGTGTAGCCGCCTCATCCGTGAGAACTAGCAAATATCCCTGAACTTGCTGGTTCCCAGAGTCGTTTAGACATAAGTTGGCAGAATCTTATTGTCGCTGCAATAATACTACTTACTCACTAAATTATATTTTCCCACTAAAGTTCAACTACGGAAAGTATTATTCTAATATCAGAGTCTTTTCTCCTGAAAAATCTTAAATCTAAAACACATAAAAAATCTATCAATAAAATAAGAAATCAAATTCTATCCATGTCACAAAATTTTTTCTCATAGGAATTTAACTGTCGAAACGGGATCACTCAAATTCCCGCTATACGGGGTACATTCATACACACAATGAAGTAGGCGTAAGGAAATTGGAGGGTGACCAATACAATAGATGCAGGTATTTGCATTGTCTTGGGATCACTCCGACGTTGCCAATTCTACTTGTTCCTTCCTCTTTTTAGAAACGCAGTTTTGGATTGAAACTGACCAAAGTAAAAGTTCCTATTCACTCCCAGAACTTCTTCTCTCAGATAGTTATGATCTCCAGTAAAATATCGTTCTTTCAATAGCTAGTTTTTACATTTTATGTGAATAGTTTATATTGAATAACATGATAAATTAGAAGTACTTGAATCACGCCTTCATAGAAACGTATGCTTCAACAATGATTACTTGGATTAAATGGCAGAAGAGAAAAAGAAATAGAACTTGGATTAACATCGCTTGCTTATGTTGATTAATTCTCCGGGAAAATTTTGTAAGGGGAGACGCTAGAAGCAGCAGTTGAACCAAATTCTTACATGATTATTATGGCTGAGATTTGGCAGATGCTTTGTGTAAATCGATGTTTTATTTATAACTTACACCCTACCATGTATAATTCTTGAGAACTTGTGAAATTCACGAGTAAATTGGTAAGTTTTGTGGAGTTCTGGAGAGCAGAAGGCTTATTTTGTTATGTTCTACCATAGAAAAAGGTAACGTTATTGAATTAATCATTATTAGTTTATTTATGTACAATCGCATCATTTATTCACAAAGCGGACATCTTCTAAAAAAACAAGAAAACATTCTATGAAATAGTAATTATTATCAAACGAAAATCCCAATTAAGACTTCTGCTACTGCAAATATTGACAACAGGGTTATTTAATTAGGATTTTCGTTTAATGATTATTATTTATTTATTTGCATTTGAACAAATGTAACTTCCAATTTATTTCCATCTGTATTCTATGAA